>NC_045766.1:33158650-33489248 GCF_008692025.1 Phocoena sinus
ATTGCTTTGACATCCAGGAAATCTCACTTTGACTTTGTTACCACATAAGCCCAATGTCTCTCCCTCTGTTGCTCTTGCTTTTTCTCAAGGGACTGTTTGTCAGGTTTCATTTGTAATATCCTGACTTTTGAGGTCAACTGTCTCTGACAACCATTTAAATAGTAACATTAATACAATTCTTTTCTTACTTAGTATCATTAAACTTGTATTTGTATATTTGATTTTCTAAAATCAAACAGCTGGCACTGAGCTCTTAAAGTTTTAATTGTATTGTTGTCAAAGAATAATAAATTAGAGAGGAAGATGGATGCTACAAAATGGCAAAGAGAAAGGAGTAAAGCACTTTATACAACTGATACCTCCTTAATTATGCATGTTTTGGACCATATATTTTAAATGGATTAAGAAAAACTACATCGGAGTCCCAGGGTGCTTATTAAAAAAAGTAGATACAGGGTTCTTCCCAGGCCTGCCTCTGAAGACTTGTTATTCATATTCACACACCATCACATTAGACAGAGTCATTTTTAAATGAATCATCTGGAAAATAATTATTTTTCACACCCACCCACAATTTATCTATTAATTTAAAATTTAGAATTTGATATATTGGAGTTTCTTGAAATAGACTATTCACAGACTGGTGAACTTGGCAGCAGCCTGGAATTCTTTCTGACATCTCACAGGGGGAAATTGGCTGGAAAAGGAGGACAGCTTGGAAGCACCTCAGTGAGGCGTTACACCTGTGGCCTCTGGGACAGAGCTTTTTCTATGGAAATGGCCAAAAGAGTGAATATTGTGATGGTTGAAAGTGTAATGCAGCCTCCTAAAAACCAGCTGTGATATTATCATTTGTTGGGACAATTTCCAACACAGGTCACCTAAAAATCTGATCATTTTTTTATTCCATAATTATCAGGTGCTGTTGGAGAAAACATTGTGCTAGGCCTTGAATGTTAGAAAACAATAAAGCTCAGAGTCTCTTTCCTCAAGGATTCATAGGCTAAAGGGGCAAAATCAAGCATTTGATTCTACTTGGACAATCTTTAAATAGCAAGACATTAACTTTCTGATCTGAGTTATCTCACTATTTTGTAGGCCAAATCTAGAGGTAGTTTACCTCCAGGGAAATTCTGAAAAACCAAGCCTTGAATTTTCGGTGTCTTATAAACAATGCCTATCTTATCAGTGCATGTCAGAGTCAAGAGGTGCTTCTCAGGGCATTTGGAAGCCTTTAGTATAAATTTTCCTGTTTCCCCCCCCCCCCAAAATGAAGAAAGGCCTTATTTGGTATTTCAGAAGTTTGACGTTGTTCGTCACACTTTTCTACTGTTATCCTGGCTAATTACAAGCCTGCCTCGAGCCCAAGAGTCATAGGTTTAAGTTTTATTAAGAAATGCTGTAGAGGATAGGAAAGTGAACAAGAAGGCTTGAGTGGGTGGCCAGAGCCCTGGCTCTATCTCTGTTCCATCCCTTACTGATTGGTGGTCTTGGAACGACACTTCCATTCTGAGACTCTGTTCTCACCTCTGAGTGTGCACCAGATCATTTCAAAGGTAACTTTAGGGACAAACATTCAAACATTATCTTGAGAAGCTTAAAATCAGAGAACCTGCTCCCGCTTCATACCATACCTGCTGGTATCGTATTAACAGGCAGAGAACTAAAAATACTGCTTTTAAAAATAATTACATGAATTAAGTCTAAACAAATGTACATCTTTTCCTTGTATAAACAAACTTTCAACCATTCTATTCTTTTCTCCACATTGTATTTCTCTTAACTTCTGAATCTTTTTCAGGATGGATAAAACACTATCACACCTATTTCCAAAATAATTTCGTGAGTTTCACAATTGCTCTCAGTCCATAAGATGTCAAGTAGAGTGATGAGCGATTTCCAAATTTTCAGATCCGGAGAGGTAAGCACCAAAATGCAAGGTAACCTACCTATGTATGTTGAAGATATAAATTGAAAAGCTAAAGTAATAGACATTATACACACAAAATGCACACTGACCTAAATAAAAGAGAACATTTTGTCGACTGGACTTCTATTAAATCTACTTAGCAGCTTTCTTCAATTTTATTTTTTGTTGGAGAAAAGCATAGATGCATGAATAGTTTATTTTTATAGTCCTCTTAAAGCTAATAAAATCTAATGAATGTTTCAAAAATTGGGGGAAAGGGAGAAGTGAATGAATCCTTGTTTTTTTTAACATCCTTAAGCTCCAGTTTCCTTATCTACAAGATAAAAATAATACTGCTACCTACCTCATGGACTTGTTATAATGTGAATAAAGCCCTCTACCCGCTACCTGGTAGGCATTAATGGCTTACTTATGGGTTTCCTAAGCTGACCACGATGCTTGTTACTAAATGCACTTTATCTCTTTTCATTCTGCCATGTTTAATTGTATGATATTTATTGCGGGATGTGGATATTTATGCTTATTTTACAAGTGAAAAAAAAACAGAATCAGTACTTAAGGTTGTTTTCCAACATCACACAATGCAAGATGGTTAAGGTAGGAAATTACCTCAGGTCTACATGGCTTTAAGCATGTGCTTTTTCTGCTGCATTACACTGTGTCTTCTTGTGCCCCGATCCAAATGTGTAAGCCTTAAAATGTTTGAGTTCACGGGGGAACTTTGAGTTCGTAAATCTACATAGTAGAATCATATCATTAGTTTTTTATGTATGAAAACTAAAATTTACTGAGATTTTGGAAAACTTATGTGTCTTCTGTATCAAATAAAATTTTAGTTTTCAAAGTAATCTTTGGGGTGTGGACCAGTGTTCTCCTTCCATCTGACCAGAGTATTATGAAACTGCCAACTCACTAGTGACTCAGGTCAATTTGTCTCACTATCTGAGTCCCTTCCTTCCTTCATCCCTTCCTCAAAATACTGTTTTGAACAGTTTTTTAATTTACCATATTCACTTTTGGTTGTTTCCAAGAATGAAATTATCCCATAAAGATCAATACTTGCCAACTTTAAAGATATTCAAAAGAACATAAATATACTAAAAGCACATCTATATGAATAGACCCTAATATTATTTTGTAAAATGACACATTTCAGAATAAATGCAAAGTCTGTTCGTTCGTTCCTTCCTTCCTCCCTCCCTTTGTTCCCTAGCACTATTTTAAAAAGAACATATCATTGAATTTAAACACTCTGACCTAGTATATTTGTTGAAAATTTTGATCTATTTCAACAAATATTTATTAAGTACCTACTAACTGTCAGGCATTGTTCTGAGTTCTTGGGATGTATGAGTAAACAAAACAAATCCTGCCCTGGTGGAGCTTACATTCCGGGGAGAGGGTGACAGAAACAGAAAATAAATATAACATATAAACAATACATTATTTTAGAAGGTGCTAAGTGCTATGGGAAAAGAGAAAAAAATAGAGCAGATTAAGAGGGTTTGAAAATAGTGGAGTAGGGGGCAGACTGCAAATTTCTATAGAGCAGTCACAGTAGGCCTCAGTAAGAAGGTGGTATTTTTGTAAAATCTGAAGGACGTAAGGACATAGCTTTCTAGAGGAAGAGGGTCTCAGGAAGAGAAAATAGCTAGGGCAAAGTTGGGAGTGTACCTGGTTGGATTTGAGACACAGTAAGGATGCTAGTGTGGCTGGGACAGTGAGGTGTACAGAAGCAGAAGAGCTCACAGAGGAACTGGCAGGTCATGCGGGATGTTGCAAGCCAGCTTAAGGAATGCAGCTTTGACTCTGTGTGAGATGGAGGCCAATGCTATGTTTTGAATAGAGATATAACATGATCAGACTAACTTTTAAAAAAATTCCTCTGGCTGCTGCATTGAGAATAGACTGTAGGGGTAAAGGTAGAAAGAGATGGGGGGCAGGGGTACCAGTTTGGAGGAAAGAGATAATGGAACAGGGTGGTAGCAATGGTGGTAAGTGATCACGTATATCAGTGGTCCCCAACCTTTTTGGTACCAGGGACTGGTTTCATGGAAGACAATTTTTCCGTGGACCGGGGGTGGGGCAGGGGGATGGTTCAGGCAGTAATACGAGCAATGGGGGGTGGCAGATGAAGCTTCTCTCACTCACCTGCTGCTTACCTCCTGCTGTGCGGCCCAGTTCCTAACAGGCCAGGGACCGATAACAGTCCACATCCTGAGGGTTGGGGACCCCTGATGTATATGGCTTTGTACCTTTTATACAGCTTTTAAATTCAACTAGCCTCTTTAGAAAGTATGCAGACCATGTCAGTCATAACCACAGACATGCACAAGAGCTGATGTACAATAAGGATCTAATAAATATATTCTGGATAGAAAAATGAGTTTTTAGAAATAAAACTAGCTATTACTTACCTAGTACATAATCTCAGCATTTTACACATAATTTTCATGTAAAGCTCAACTCACCCCTATGAGGTTGGTATTATTATGACACCTACCATACTGATGGGGAAACTGAGGCACAAGGTGGTTGTAAAACTCATCCAAGCCCAGGAGGTGGCAGAGCATAGATGAGACTGAGCAATCTGGTCCCAAGACACCTGCTCTTCACACTATGCAACACTGCTTCAAAGAAGTAAGTTATAATTCACTATAATTCATGGATTCAAAAATTGGAGTTTTTATGCTTGGCATACATACATTTTCATAACTGCAGAAGCATGATAGGTAAGGTACACACAGACACTAAAATGAAACATACTTTCTTTATGAAATTAAGTCACCCACATTAAGAAAATCTGAAATGTGCCATAAAAAGCAGCAAATTGTTAGTGATAGTCGAAATTGTACCTTTTATATTTGTTCAGGTCTGAAATATGTTGGAGTAGAAAATGTACCATGAGCAATTTGTTGTCTGAAACACTAAAGTGGCTTTCTGGCAGACTAAGATAATACATCTTCTCAGTGTAATATTTTATTTGAATGCGTAGAATTGTTGCATTTAAACTTAGTAATGCTACATTTTTCCAACTCGGTGGTGCATATTTTGAGATATATGACTGAAGAATCCAATTATACACCTCAGGAAAAGGGCACAATGAACAGCCAAAAAAAAGGGCTTTATTTAGAAATACAGCACACCAAATTTTTACCTCTAAAGGGGAAAAAAATAAAGGCACATGATTGAGGATTAATGAACCATATGCAAAATTTATTGAATAATTTATTTGGTAAAATAAAGGGAGCACATGAAAGAGGTATGTGAAAAATCAGTATTGTCATTTCTGCAGTGTTTAGTATTGTAGTAAAATTGAAATACAAAAGGGGTTGTGAAGTTGCTTAAGAAAGACAATTTTAACAGTGAAGAGTAATGAACAAACATGCTTATGTGTTTTTGATAGCACAAGGCCATCATGAACTCCTTCAGGTCCCTACAATATTAAGAAATCCCTAGGAAGAAGATTTCTTTGTCTAGAAATCAAGTTAAAAAATATACATATGGGGCTTCCCTGGTGGCGCAGTGGTTGAGAGTCCGCCTGCCGATGCAGGGGACACGGGTTCGTGCCCCGGTCCGGGAAGATCCCACATGCCGCAGAGCGGCTGGGCCCGTGAGCCATGGCCGCTGAGCCTGCGCGTCCGGAGCCTGTGCTCCGCAACGGGAGAGGCCACAACAGTGAGAGGCCCGCGTACCGCAAAAAAAAAAAAAAAAAAAAATATATATATACATATGGCTCAAGAATCATGTAGAGGCCCTGCTAATGTTTGAGAATGTCAAATTTTTGATTTTTAAATATACACCTTTTCACAAGCACGCTATGTAGTCAGGAATATATATGTGCCTTGCCTTACCAATTAAATGAGATCCTGAAAGTGTCTCAAGAGAACACTTTCCTCCATTGTTCTAACTCAGAGTTTCATCTAAACGATAAAAACAATTCACTCAGAACACTTCTGTGCATGGTCCGTGTAGCTTCCCAAATGATGACAGAAAAGTAATCAAAGATAGTCAAATATCACATTTTTTTGCACACTTATCAAGACAAATAAAATGAACCTCACTCAAGGAGCCCCTCAGCAATAGGAACGTTGAACATTCAGAATTGCTGGGCACTTAAGAAGATGGAAACCAGAACCTTTGCTACCCAGAAATTATGGAAATTTGCTCTCACAAATTGCCTGATTAAAGACTTTAATCCAAAGGAGACAGCTTCAGAAGTTGTTATGAATCACTTCCAGGCTTGATTTCAACACCTTCACAAATATTCCTTAACTATCTAATTTTTGTCAAGAAATATTCCAGGCTGTGGGTGGAGGAATTTAAAGATGAATAAAATAGTCTCTGCTCTCAAGGAGTTTATTTAGTCAATCAATAAGTAGTGTCCCCAGGCACTGTTCCAGGACTGCGGATGTAGCAGTGAACAAGATAAATAACCTGGCTTTAAAGAGTTTACATAATAATGGTGCTGGCAATAAACAAGTAATTAAATAAATAAATACTGGTAACATGTCATTTCAGGTGGTGAAAAGTGCAATGCTGAAAAATAAAGCAACTTTAGGGGTGAATGATGGGGACAGAGGGGTTCCTGTTGGAGATGTGGCTGACAAGGAGAACGTTTCTGAGAATGTGGCACCTTCACCAAGACCTGATTGAATTTCAGGAGTGAGCTGTGGGAAAATACACAAGAAAGGAGAGTTCCAGCCCTTAGGTAGGATCCACTTGGGATGCCTGAGCCCAACAAGAAGGCAAATGTGCTAGAATAAAGTGAGCAAAGAAGGGAAAGAAAAGGCTGTGAGGGTGGAGAAGTCACCTGGAGCCAGGTTATACAAGGTCATGGTAAGGGTATTAGATTTTGCCATAAGTGGGAAGAAAAGTCATTCTCAGGTTAAATGCAGGGAATGACATAATCTGACATATGTTTTATAAGATCATTCAACTTGGAATATATTTTTAAGGTGGAGTCAACAGTACCTACTGATGGACCGAAGTGAAGTGTGGGAGAAAAAGAGGAATCAAAGGTAACATCTATGATGTTTGAGACACTGGTTGACACTGGGTATCATGTACCCAAATGGGAAACTGTATGAGAGTTGCTGTGTTGGTAAAGGAGATCAGACTTCATCAGCCTTAAGTCTGAATATGCTAAGTTTGAAATGCCTATTAGACATTAAAATGGAGATGTCCAAGGAAGCCACTGGGTATACTGTGAGAGCTACAGATATAAATTAGGAAGTCATAGTGTAAGGATGAAATTTAAAGCCTTAAGACTGAAGGAAATTTCTCCAGCACATGAGTGTAGATAGACATGGGTTAGAGGTCTGAGCCCTCACTGTTCAGATGATAGGAAAATAATGTGAGATCACAGCAGCTAAGGTAGAAGTAAAACTAAGAAAATATCCATGGATATTGAAAGTTGTTCTAAAGATGTATTGCTGTGCAACAAACCATCCAAAAATTTAGTGGTGTAAAATAGCCACCATTTTATAAGCTCGTGATTCTATGGGTCATCAATTTAGGGAAGACAAACTAGGAATGGTTTGTCATGTCTGGGACCTCAGGTGGGCTGGCTCAAATAAGTGGGAATGGCTACAGCCACACATCTTGGGCCTCAGTCCTCTACCCGGCCTTTCTACATGCAAGTTTGGACTTTCTCACTTCATAGTGGTCTCAGAGTAGTCAAATATCTTGGTCAAACTCCAAGAAACCAAACTAGAAGCTTCCATTCCCTTAAAGATTGGGCCCTAAGTTGGCAGTGTTCCTTCTGCCATAATCTCTTGTTCAAATCAGTATTCACATTCAGCTCATATTCACTTAAGAGGAATATACCCCACCTGACTATAAACTGTTTAAACTACCATACCAATTTCTCACAGTTATTAACTATTAAAAAATAGTCATTTCCTGAACCACCAATGTATCAAAGCATAAAGTAAGAGAAAAATTATCTTTAGACAAATAAAAATGAAAACACAACATACCAAAACTTATGGGGTACAGCAAAAGCAGTTCTAAGAGGGAAATTTATAGCTACAAACACATTCCTCAAGAAAATGGAAAGACTGCAAATAAACAACCTAACTTTACATCTCAAGGAACTGGAAAAAGAAAAACAAGCTAAGCTTAAAGTTAGCAGAAGGAAGAAAATAATAAAGATTACAGTGGAAATGAATAAAATAGAGAATAGGAAAACAGAAAAGGTGAACAAAACTAAGAGTTGGTTCTTTGAAAAGATAAACAAAATTGACAAACCTTTAGCTAGACTCAGCAAGGAAAAAAGAGAGAAAACCCAAGCCAACAAAATTATAAATGGAAGAGGAAACATTATAACTGATACCACAGAAATACAAAGGATCATAAGAGACTACTATGAACAATGATATGCCAACAAACTAGACAAGCTAGAAGAAATGGACAAATTCTTAGAAACATATAACTTACCAGACTGAATAAGGAAAAAATAAAAAAATCTGAATATACCAATTACAAGTAGGGGGATTGAATCAGTAATCAAAAATCTCCCAATGAAGAAAAACCAGGACTAGGTGGCTTCATTGATTAATTCTACCAAATATTTAAAGAAGAATTAATCTCAATCTTTCTCAAACTCTTCCAAAAAGAAGAGGAGGGACACTTCTAAACTCCTTTTGTGAGGCTAGCATTACCTTGATACCAAATCCATAAAAGACACTACAAGAAAAGAAAACTACAGGCCAATATTCATGAAGAATATAGATATAAAAATTCTTAATAAAATACTAGCAAACTGAATTCATGAGAATATTAAAAGGATCATTCACCATAATCAAGGGGATTTATCCCTGGATTGCAAGGATGGTTCAACACATACAAATCAATAAATGTGATACATCACAGTAATAGAATGAAAAAAAAAATGGAATGATCATCCCAACAGATGTAGAAAAAGCATTTGACAAAATTCAATATCTGTTCATGATAAAAACTCTCAACAAATTAGATACAAAAGGAATGTATCTTAGGATGATAAAGGCCATATATGACAAGCCTACAGCTAACATCATGCTCAGTGGTGAAAGGTTGAAACCTTCCGTCTAAGATCAGGAAAAGACAATACTGCTCTTCTCATTACTCATATTCATCATAGCATTGGAAGTCCTAGGCAGAGCAAACAGGCAAGAAACAAAAGACATTAGAATTTTTTAAAAAGGAGTAAAATTGCCTTTATTTGCAGATGACATACATTTATATATAGAAGATGCTAAATACTCAAATCTAATCAATCTCATTCAGTAAGGTTGCAGGATACAAAATTAACATACAGAAATCAGTAGAGTTTCTATACACTAACAGTGAGTTATCTGAAAAAGAAATAAAGAAAAAAGGATTCCATTTATGACAGCATCAAAAATAATAAAACATTTAGGAATAATTTAACCAAGGAGATGAAATATCTCTACTCTGAAAACTACAAGACACTGATAAAAGAAAGCAAAGAAGATTCAAATAAATAAAAAAATATTCTGTGCTCATGGATTGGAATAATTTAAATTGTTAAAATGTCCATACTACCCAAAGCCATCTATAAATTCAATGCAATTGCTATCAAGATTACAATGATGGGGCTTCCCTGGTGGCGCAGTGGTTGAGAGTCCACCTGCCAATGCAGGGGACACAGGTTCGTGCCCTGGTCCGGGAAGATCCCACATGCCGCAGAGTGGCTGGGCCCGTGAGCCATGGCCACTGAGCCTGTGTGTCCAGAGCCTGTTCTCCACAACAGGATAGGCCACAACAGTGAGAGGCCTGCATACCACACACAAAAAAAGATTACAATGGCTTTTTTTTTTTTAACAGAGGTAGAAAAAACAAGCCTGAAATAGATATGAAACCACAAAAGATCCAAATAGCCAAAGGAATCCTGAGAAAGAATAACAAAGTAGAGGCATCACATTCCTAATTTCAAGATGTATTATAAAGCTATACTAACCAAAACAGTATGGTACTGGAATTAAATAGACACATAAACCAAAGGAACAAAATTGAGAACCTAGAAATAAACCTATGCATACACAGTCAACTACTACTTGACAAGAGAGCAATGAATACTCAGATGAAGAAAAGACAGTTTCTTCATAAATGGTGCTAGGAAAATTGGATCTTCACATGAATTCTGTCTTACAGCACTGACAAAAATTAACTTGAAATGGATGAAAGACTTAAATGTAAGTGTTAAAGCCATAAAACTACTAGAAAAAAATAGGAAAAAAATTCCTCGATACAGGTCTTGGCAATGATTTTTTGGAGATGACACCTAAAGGGCAAGCAACAAAATCAAAAATAAACAAAAACTAAAAACTTCTACACATCAAAACAAGTGATCAACAAAATATCAAGGCACTTCACAGAATGGGAGAAAACATCTGCAAATCATATATATAATTAGGGGTTAATATTCAAAATATATAAAGAATTCATACAACTCAATAGCAGAAAACCATAATCCAGTTTAAAAAATGGGCAAAGGACCTAAATATGGGCAAAGGACTGGTTACCACAAAGCTCCTAGAGGAAAACATAGGCAAACCACTCTTTGACACAGATCACAGCAATATTTTTTTGGATCCTT
Organism: Phocoena sinus; assembly: GCF_008692025.1. Classification (NCBI taxonomy): domain Eukaryota; kingdom Metazoa; phylum Chordata; class Mammalia; order Artiodactyla; family Phocoenidae; genus Phocoena; species Phocoena sinus. The sequence goes on from NC_045766.1 coordinate 33,169,186, forward strand.
CTCCTAGAGCAATGGAAACAAAAGCAAAAATAAACAACTGGGACCTAATCAAACCTAAAAGATTTTGCACAGCAAAGGAAACTATAAACAAAAAAGACAACCTACAGAATGGGAGAAAATATTTACAAATGATGCAACTGACAAGGGATTAATTTCCAAAATATACAAATAGCTCATACAACTCAATATCAAAAAAAAACCCAATCAAAAAATTGGCAGAAGACCTAAATAGGCATTTCTCCAAAGAAAACATATGAATGGCCAACAGGCACATGAAAAGACACTCAATATCACTAATTACCAGAGAAATGTAAATCAAGACTACAATGAAGTATCACCTCACCCGGGTCAGAATGGCCATCATCAAGACATCTACAAATAGGGGAACCTTCAAGATGGCAAAGGAGTTAAGACATGGAGATAACCTTCCTCCCCACAAATACATCAAAAATACATCTACATGTGGACCAACTCCTACAAAACACCTACTGAATGCTGGCAGAAGACCTCAGACTTCCCAAAAGGCAAGAAACTCCCCATGTACCTAGGTAGGGCAAAAGAAAAAAGGAAAAACAGAGACAAAAGAATAGGAACAGGACCTGCACCTCAGGGAGGGAGCTGTGAAGGAGGAAAACTTTCCACACACTATCAAGCCCTTTCACTGGTGGAGACAGGGTGGGTGGAGGGTGGGGGGCAAGCTTCAAAGCCATGAAGGAGAGTGCAGTGAAAGGGGTACAGAGGGCAAAGCAGAGAGATTCCTGCACAGAGGACTGGAGCAGACCAGCACTCATCAGCCTGAGAGGTTTGTCTGCTCACCCACTGGGGTGAGTGGGGGCTGGGAGCTGAGGCTCTGGCTTCAGAGTTCAGATCCCAGGGAGAGGACTGGGGTGGGCTGTGTGAAAACAGCCTGAAGGGGGCTAGTGTGCCACAACTAGCCAGGAAGGAGTCCGGAAAAAAGTCTGGAACTGCCTAAGAGGCAAGAAACCATTATTTCAGGGTGCACGAGGAGAGGGGATTCAGCACCACCTAAACAAGCTCCAGAGACGGGCATGAGCCACGGCTATCAGTGTGGAAACCAGAGACAGGCATGAAATGCTAATGCTGTTGCTGCAGCCACCAAGAAGCCTGTGTGCAAGCACAGGTCACAATCCACATCCCCCCTCCTGGGAGCCTGTGTAGCCCGCCACTGCCAGGGTACTGTGATCCAGGGACAACTTGCCCGGGAGATCACATGGTGCGCCTCAGGCTGTTGCAATGTTACGCAGGTCTCTGCCTCCGCATCCGTACCCCGCCTCCCCACTCTCCGCATCCGTACCTTCCCCCCCTCCCCCGCCCCCGGCCTAAGTGAGCCAGAGCTCCCTAGTCAGCTGCTACTTTAACCCCATCCTGTCTGGGCAGGGAACAGACACCCTCAGGGCACCTACATGCAGAGGCAGGGCCAAATCCAAAGCTGAACCCCAGGAGCTGTGCGAACAATGAGGAGAATGGGAAATCTCTCCCAGCAGCCTCAGGAGCAGCGGATTAAATCCCCACAATCAAATTGATGTACCTGCATCTCTGGAATACTTGAAAAGACAACAAATCATCCCAAAACTGAAGTGGCAGACTTTGGGAGCAACTGCAGACTTGGGATTTTTTAATCTGTTTCTGGTTTTATGTTTATCTTAGTTTAGTATTTAGAGCTTATTATCATCGGTAGATCCGTTTACTGATTTGGTTGCTCTCTTCCTATTTTTTTTTTTTTTTTGCAGTACACAGGCCTCTCACTGCTGTGGCCTCTCCCGTTGTGGAGCACAGGCTCCGGACGCGCAGGCTCAGTGGCTCTGGACGCGCAGGCTCAGCGGCCATGGCTCACGGGCCCAGCCACTCCACAGCATGTGGGATCCTCCCGGACCGGGGCACGATCCCGTGTCCCCTGCATCAGCAGGCAGACTCTCAACCACTGTGCCACCAGGGAAGACCTCCTTTTTTATATATATATATTTTTTTCTTTAACCTTCTTCTCTTTTTGTGAGTGTGTATGTATATGCTTCTTTGTGTGATTTTCTCTATATAGCTTTGCTGTCACCATTTGTACTAGGGTCTGTTTTGTTTTTATTTTGTCATATACTTTTTAGTGCTTATTATCATTGGTGGATTTGTTTTTTGGTTTGGCTGCTCTCTTCTTTCTTTTTCTTAACACAATTTTATTATTCATAATTTTTTTATTTTTTATTTTAATAAGCATATTTTATTTATTTTCCTTTCTTTCTTTCCTTTTTTTCTCCCTTTTCTTCAGAGCCATGTGGCTGACAGGGTCCTGTTGCTCTGGCCGGGTATCAGGTCTGAGCCTCAGAGGTGGGAGAGCCGAGTGAAGGACCTTGGTCCACCAGAGACATCCCGGCACCACATAACATCAATGGTGAAAGCTCTCCCACAGATCTCCATCTCAACACTAAGACCCAGCTCTACTCAATGATCAGCAGGCTACAGTGCTTGACACCCTATGGCAAACAACTAGCAACACAGAACACACCGCAACCATTAGCAGAGAGGCTGCCTAAAATCATAATAAGTCCACAGACACCCCAAAACACACTACCGCTCACAGTCCTGCCCACCAGAAAGACAAGATCCAGCCTCATCCACCAGAACACAGGCACTAGTCCCCTCCACCAGGAAGCCTACAAAACCCACTGAACCAAACTTACCCACTAGGGGAAGACAGCAAAAAAAAAAAAAGGGAACTATGAACCTGCAGCCTGCGAAAAGGAGACCCGACACAGTAAGTTAAGCAAAATGAGAAGAAAGAGGAATACAAAGCAGATGAAGGAGCAAAATAAAAACCCACCAGACCAAAAAAAAGAAGAGGAAATAGGTAGTCTACCTGAAAAAGAGTTCAGAATAATGACAGTAAAGATGATCCAGAATCTTGGAAATAGAATGGAGAAAATACAAGAAAGGTTTAAAAAGGACCTAGAAGAACTAAAGAGCAAACAACCAATGATGAACAACACAATAAATGAAATTAAATATTCTCTAGAGGGAATCAATAGCAGAATTACTGAGGCAGAAGGATGGATAAATGACCTGGAAAATAAAGTAGTGGAAATAACTACTGCATAGCAGAATAAAGAAAAAAGAATGAAAAGAATTGAGGACAGTCTTACTGTCCTGGGACAGTAATCTCTGGGACAACATAAAATGCACCAACATTCGAATTATAGGGGTCCCAGAAGAAGAAGAGATAAAGAAAGGGACTGAGAAAATATTTGAAGAGATTATAGTTGAAAACTTCCCTAACATGGGGAAGGAAATACTCAATCAAGTCCAGGAAGTGCAGAAAGTCCCATACAGGATAAATCCAAGGAGAAACATGCCAAGACACATATTCGTCGAACTATCAAAAATTAAATTTAAAGAAAAAATATTAAAAGCAGCAAGGTAAAAGCAAAAATAACATACAAGGGAATCCTCATAAGGTTAACACCTGATATTTCAGCAGAAACTCTGCAAGCCAGAAGGGAGTGGCAGGACATATTTAAAGTGATGAAAGGGAATAAACTACAACCAAGATTACTCTATCCAGCAAAGATCTCACTCAGATTCAACAGAGAAATTAAAAGCTTTACAGACAAGCCAAAGCTAAGAGAATTCAGCACCACCAAACCAGCATTACAACAAATAGTAAAGGAACTTCTCTAAGCAGGAAACACAGAGAAGGAAAAGGCTTACAATAACAAATCCAAAACAATTAACAAAATGGTAATAGGAACATACATATCAATAATTACCTTAAATGTAAAAGGATTAAATGTCCCAACCAAAAGACACAGACTGGCTGAATGGATACGAAAACAAGACTCGTATATATGCTGTCTATAAGAGGGCCACTTCAGAACTAGGGACACATACAGACTGAAAGTGAGGGGATGGAAAAAGATATCCCATGCAAATGGAAATCCAAAGAAAGCTGGAATAGCAATTCTCATATCAGACAAAATAGACTTTAAAATAGAGACTATTACAAGAGACAAAGAAGGACACTACATAATGATCAAGGGATCAATCCAAGAAGAAGATTTAACAATTGTAAATATTTATGCACACAACACTGGAGCACCTCAATACATAAGGCAAATGCTAACAGCCATAAAAGGGGAAATCGAAAGTAACACAATCATAGTAGGGGACTTCAAACTCTACTGTCACCAATGGACAGATCATCCAAAATGAAAATAAATAAGGAAACACAAGCTTTAAATAATACATTAAACAAGATGGACTTAATTGATATTTATAGGACATTCCATCCAAAAACAACAGAATACACATTCTTCTCAAGTGCTCATGGAATATTCTCCAGGATAGATCATATCTTGGGTCACAAATCAAGCACTGGTAAATTTAAGAAAATTGAAGTCGTCTCAAGTATCTTTTCAGACCACAACACTATGAGACTGGGTCTCATAATGCCAGGAAAAAATCTGTAAAAAATACAAACACATGGAGGCTAAACAATACACTACTAAATAACCAAGAGATCACTGAATAAAGCAAAGTGGAAATCAAAAAATACCTAGAGACAAATGACAATGAAAACACGATGACCCAAAATCTAGGGGATGCAGCAAAAGCAGTTCTAACAGGGTAGTTTATAACAATACAATCCTACCTCAAGAAACAAGAAACATCTCAAAGAAACAATGTAACCTTACACTTAAAGCACTTAGAGAAAAAAGAACAAAAAACCCCAAAGTTAGCAGAAGAAAAGAAATCATAAAGATCAGATCAGAAATAAACTAAAATGAAATTAAGGAACCAATAGCAAAGATCATTAAAACTAAATGCTGATTCTTTGAGAAGATAACAAAATTGATAAAACATTAACCAGACTCACCAAGAAAAAAAGGGAGAAGATTCAAATCAATAGAATTAGAAATGAAAAAGGAGAAGTAACAATTGACACTGCAGAAATATAAAGGATCATGAGAGATTACTACAAGCAACTATATGACAATAAAATGGACAACCTGGAAGAAGTGGACAAATTCTTAGAAAAGCACAAATTTCTGAGACTGAGCCAGGAAGAAATAGAAAATATGAACACACCAATCAGAAGCACTGAAATTGAAACTGTGATTTAAAATCTTCCAACAAACAAAAGCCCAGAACCAGATGGCTTCACAAGAAAACACGCTGATCAAAAAATGGACAGAAGACCTAAATAGACATTTCTCCACAGAAGACACAGAGATGACCAACAGGCACATGAAAAGATGCTCAACATTGCTAATCAGAGAAATGCAAATCAAAACTACAATGAGGTATCACTTCACATTGGTCAAAATGGCCATCATCAAAAAAGTCTATAAATAATAAATCCTGGAGAGGGTATGGAGAAAAGTGAACCCTCCTACACTGTTGGTGGGGATGTAGATTGGTGCAGGCACTATGGAGAACAGTATGGAGATTCCTTAAAAAACTAAAAATAGAGTTACCATATGATTCACCAATCTCACTGCTGGGTATATATCCAGAAAAGATGAAACCTCTAATTCAAAAAGATACATGCACCCCAATGTTCATAGCAGCACTACTTACAATAGCCAGGACATGGAAGCAACCTAAATGTCTATCAACAGATGAATGGACAAGGAAGATGTGATATATATATATATATAAAATGGAACATTACTCAGCCATAAAAAAGAATGAAATAATGCCACTTGCAGTAACATGGACGGACCTAGAGATTATCATATGTAAGTGAAGGCAGACAGACAGAGAAAGACAAATATCATGGGCTATCACTTACATGTGGTATGTTAAAAAAAATGATACAGATGAACTTATTAACAAAACAGAAATTGACTCACGGACATTGAAAACAAACTTATGGCTACCAAAGGGGAAAGGAGGGTAGGGATAAATTAGGAGTGTGAGATTAACAGATACATGCTACTATATATAAAATAAACAACAAGGACCTACTGCATAGCACAGGGAACTATGTTCAATATCTTGTAATAACCTATAATGGAAAAGAATCTTAAAAATAAACGTATAACTTAATCACTTTGCCATACAACTGAAACTAACACAACATTGTAAATCAACTATATTTCAGATAAAAAATAAAACAAGACTTCATAAGATTTCAATTTTTTAAAAATGGCTTGGGGCTTCCCTGGTGGCGCAGTGGTTGAGAGTAGCCGATGCAGGGGATGTGGGTTCGTGCTCCGGTCTGGGAAGATCCCACATGCCACGGAGCGGCTAGGCCCGTGAGCCATGGCCGCTGAGCATGCGAGTCCGGAGCCTGTGCTCCACAGCGGGAGAGGCCACAGCAGGGAGAGGCCCGCGTACCGCAAAAAAAAAAAAAAAAAAAGGCTGGATGATTTAACACAAACAAATCACAAAAACCAAATTCCAAGTCACATGGCAAATATAAAGAACCCTCTGCCTTTATTTTAAAGGAAAAGAAGCAGTCATTAAACGTTGGTCAGAAGAAATGAAGAATAACGGGAATCAGAATATCAAATTCTCAAAAGAAGGATCAATGGGAAAATAAATTATTTGATTTTTCCAAAATGTTCTCTTTTTATATTCACTGCCAAGTCACATCTTTGATTCTTCTTCAGAAGTGAAATACCTGTTAAGTATTATAAACGTACTATAACATTTACTTTTCGTGTTGTGTGCAAATACTTTGCACTCCTCACCTCTTTAAAATCCTGAAAAGTGCCTGCCCACACAGGTCTTCTGTGGTATTTTAAACACACATCTGAATTTGTTGGCCATATGTGCTGTAACTCCAACTGCCACGTTCATCTGATGACACAGACTGGATGTGGATTAGCAAGCCAATTTAGATTTTGAAATTATATGATCTCTGCTCTGAATAGCACCTCAAACCTCAGTATTTTATTACACAAAGGATTTGCAGTAATACCACCATCAAAATGTTCAAGTTTATGGAAATACTACAGTACACAAGTTTTCTTTTACCCTTGAATATAATAATATTGCAATGCATACTGCTTCAAATCAGCTTGATCTTTTTTATGTTGAGTTCATGTTTTTCATGTCTTGATTCAATTACTTAGAACATAGCCTCAAGGAAGCAGATGGTAAGTGGGTGAGTAAAGACCTGAATTGTGATTCCAAAACTAGCTAAGTCCCAGAGATTAGTTGGTCAAGTGGCCTTTTTCCCCCGCCAGAGACAGTGTATCTGAATTTTTCCAAAGGTGTCAATACTAATGATCATTTTCACTGTACAAGTGTGCTTTAACAGAGCACATATTTCAGGGATAATTATCAGGGTTTTTTGGTAGTTATTTCTTAGTAGAAATAAGACATTCTGTTTCCACTGTTGGAAATATTTCAGAGGTTACAGGGAACATCAGATATAATAAGTTTTATTCCAAGAATTACATCAAGTCAATCATATTCCCAAATGTCTTGTGGTACCTGTTTATACCATCAAAGTAGAGTAGATGGATTTACTACAAGTGAAGCTGAATTATGGAAACAGAAAAGTGCTACTAGATTACTGCTTTGACAGATATAAAATTAGATCATATGAAATTGCTAATATCAATATTTGACTCTTGACTTTCAAAATGCCAATTTCATGTTGTTCAACCCAGAATAGCTAATATTCACTAAGCACTAAGGATTTTATATGTATTCAATCACTTAATCTTCATAGCCATGCAGTGTGGTAGGTATTATAGTCATTTCCGTTTTACAGATGACCAAAAAAAATCCACAGAGGGGTTCAGAATATCCTTTCAATCATACAGATAGTATGTCTTAGAGCTGGGTTTAGAACCCAAGTGCTCTAGCTATCATACCCAAGTTCTTAATCCCTGGGCTACACTTATTTTATATTTAGTCCCCAGAATATAAGTTAATTAAATTCACATTCCAACTCTGAATTACAAAATACACCAAATGACTGGTACCCATTAGCCAAAATGTATAGCTGAATTCCAGACCGATACATTGCTTCCTCCCAGACAGCTCCACCTGGATACCCTGCAGACTTCTACTATTCAACACCTCTACAAGAAACCTTACTTACCATCTTCCCCCACACTTCCCATGGGCCCATGCCAAAATCCTGGGTATTTTTCTTGGATTCCTTCTCCATTTCAAGTTAAATCATTTATCAGGTTCAGTCATTGCTACCCTGTTTCGTTTTTACACCTACCCTCTTCCCTCCACCACCTCTACAAGAGTCCCTGATGTGGACAATTATAATAGAGTCTTATTGTCCTACTTTTGTCAACCAGAGCTTTTACCAATGGGTAGCCCAATTCTACTAGAAAAGGATCACAGTATGACTCTTCTTCCTTCATAATAATTTAGAACTGGTCCATACATAGCATATTTGCATCCTCCTTGTCCTCAGTGGTTGCCGATAGCATATCTGTGCTACTTCTGACCATGTGGGAAAACATTCTGCTATTCTTCCCACCACCCTGGTTTTCACAGCCTGCCTCTCCTGTTTGGCTGAGCTTAAGGGAATACTGCAAGGCTTGCCCTTGCCTTGGCATGTACTTGAGAGATAAGACCAAGGGCCAATCCATCCAAGGCTTCTATCACCACCTATATCACTAGTCCTGCAGCCTTCCCAAAGGCAGGGGACAAGGGAAAGTATGTTTGCTGACCAACAACTAACTCCCATGTTTTTTCTGTCACTCTCTTCTCTACTTTTCATATAGCAAACTTTATTTAGCCTTAGAGACATTAAAAGAGGGCTGGACTGATCATATGTCCTTCTAGATTATTTTGTCTTATGCTTGGTCCTTAGCTTCTTAGTTTCAAAATTCAAGAATTTGCCTCACCAGCTGTTTCTGCTGGGTCATTCCTGCCCCGAGGACAGTAAGTACCAAATATTCTTACTTCTTATTACTGCTTGAAAAAGGAAAGGTATAAAAGTATAGAGAAAAAAATAGGATTACTACACCAAAATATTTTTGCACTATATACGTTCCAGTTTTTTTATTTTAATTTTAATCTTATTTAATCATTACTACAGTGAAAACTCAATTCTGTTAATTAAGGCTAATGTTTTTAGTAACAGTGAAACATTGAAAGGACAAATTTTACAACATTAAGCATTTCCTCCAATCCCACTTTAGGACTCACACTGTACTTTGAATAGACTTCCTACACGTGGTTCAATCTTTCTTAAAAATTTTTTTTGCCTAATAATTTGTAATTAGCATACCAATAAATCAGTTTGTATAGCTATCTAACTTTATATATGCATTTAAATTACATTTTTTTTACTCATTTGCTCCAACCAGTTAAATCTAGTTCCATCATTAGTTTTGAAATGTGTGACTTTTAAATTAATGAGAACTCAATTTTACTATGCTGTAGAATAGAATGTAAAATGAAGAGAAGCCAATAATATTTTTTAATGGGTTAAGTTTATTCTAAATTTTTAGATTTTCTAAAAAAAACATATCTCAAACTTTAAAAAGTTCAAATAGAAAAAAAAAAAACCTGAACAAAGAGTTTAAGAAGTGCTAAATCATTTCTGCAATCAGTTACCCAAGACACTTAGTGTAATTTTACTCATCACTTTTGGCTGTGATTATTGAAAAACAAATTATTTGTAAAGGCTGATTATAGTACTTCCTTCAGAGGATTATTTTGAGGATTAATTGAGATAGAACAGAGCCTGACACATGACAAATTCTTGATGAATGCATAATAAATATGTTTCTGGTAGGAAACCATCAGAGAAAGACAGCACTGTCCCTGATACTGCATAGAAAGTGAGACATTCTTGACTGCTGATGTCCTGGGGTGCTTGCTGGCAGGGATCACAGAGTATGTGGCTTTAATGGGGAGGGGAGGTCATTCAGGGTGCTGAGAATCTAACAGGATGAGGAAATGCACAGTGTATAGAAGGCCTTTGGCTGCCAGGGAGCAGCCCGGGCATGCAAAGCATGGGCAACTTCCAAAAGGTAGAGACACAGAAACAAGATAACCTACCATAGAAAGAAGGAAAAAGGGAAAGTAAACTTAGAGAAAACTACAGGAAGGACGGCAAAGCCCTAGGTAATAAGATAGTCAGATACTGAGTAAAAGACAAGTTTCTTTTCTTTTTTTTTCGTTTTTCCTCAACTTGATTTTTTTAAAAATTTTTATTGGAGTATAGTTGCCTTACAATGTTGTGTTAGTTTCTACTCTACAGCAAAGTGAATCAATTATACGTATGTATACCTCCCCTCTTTTTTGGATTTCCTTCCCATTTAGGTCACCACAGAGCAATGAGTAGAGGTCCCTGTGCTATACAGTAGGTTCTCATTAGTTATCTATTTTATATATAGTCTCAATAGTGTTTATACATCAATCCCAATCTCCCAGTTCATCCCCCCCACCCTTTCCCCATTGGTATTCATACGTGTGTTCTCTATGTCTGTGTCTCTATTTCTGCTTTGTAAATAAGATCGTCTATACCAATTTTTTCAGATTGCACATATATGAGTTAATATACGATATTTGTTTTTCTGACTTACTTCACTCTGTATGACAGTCTCTAGGTCCATTCACATCTCTACAAATGACCCAATTTCATTCCTTTTTATGGCTGAGTAATATTCCACTGTATATATTTACCACATCTTCTTTATTGATTCATCTTTCGATGGACATTTAGATTGTTTCCATGTTCTGGCTATTGTAACCAGCGCTGCAATGAACATTGGGGTGCATGTGACCTTTTGAATTATGGTTTTCTCTGGGTATATGCCCAGTAGTGGGATTGCTGGGTCACATGCTGGGGAGGGTGTGGAGAAAAGGGAACCCTCTTGCACTGTTGGTGGGAATGTAAATTGATACAGCCACTATGGAGAACAGTATGGAGCTTCCTTAAAGAAAAGACAAGTTTCTAGCTGAGCTCTTCCTCCTACAGAACCAGAGGCAGATCAAGAACAGTACCCAGACACTGACAAGGAAACAGTGAACTGCTAGAATTCACTGAGACTTAGTTGTCAAAATTAAATTAGATACAGCACTTTCTTTTAAACGTTAATGCATATCGTATAATTATAATACACGGTTATTCTTTCTCTTTTTTTAAGATGTTGGGGGTAGGAGTTTATAAATTTATTTATTTTTGCTGTGTTGGGTCTTCGTTTCTGTGTGAGGGCTTTCTCTAGCTGTGGCAAGTGGGGGCCACTCTTCATCACGGTGCGCGGGCCTCTCACTATTGCGGCCTCTCTTGTTGCGGAGCACAGGCTCCAGATGCGCACGCTCAGTAGTTGTGGCTTACGGGCCTAGTTGCTCCGCGGCATGTGGGATCCTCCCAGACCAGGGCCCGAACGCGTGTCCCTGCATTAGCAGGCAGATTCTCAACCACTGCGCCACCAGAGAAGCCCCACAGTTATTCTTAAGCACACATTTATTTTTCTAATTCAAGTTTCAGTTAAAAATTCTGAGAATTGATTATATTTTTATAAACCATCTGATAACAGACAAAGTCGGAGAAAAGTATATCTGATGAGGTTAATCTTTCATTTCTCAACCAATTTAGAATAAAATTTCAGAGAGAGGGATGTTCAGAATTGAAATAATGAATAGCAATGGTAGTTACGTAAATATATTGAAATGTTTGTATATGAAATTTTTGATATTTTAAAAATTACTTGAGAACCATTTATCTTCATCATGATTAGGTTAAATCTACCAAGTCATTTGATAAATGATGAAATGGAATTTGTTATTAAGACATTATTTGACATTATTTTGTTATTAAGACATTATTATATTATTTTTATTAGTTAGTCATTTAAGACCACAATCATTTTGGGGACAAACAGTAGGGAACTTCATAAACTAAGGTCCTTGAACTGTGTTTTCATGAAGCATGTGGAGAATGATAAATTGAAGACCATGCCACCCACACACAGTGATGTATTGGCTTCTCATTTTCTGCCTCCCTGTTTTCATAGGCTTCCCACCTCATTTTCTCTTCACGCTGCATGATTCTAACCCTTATTTTCCATTGATATCATCACTGTATATTTATTCCTTTCCTTTCTAAAAGAGAACACTAAAGAGAAAGAATGGCAAATGTTACAGAAAAATCCATCTGCTTTGTTTAAATATATCCTTGAAATTTAAAGGAAGAGCTTAATTTAGGTTCAACTTAAATTGTTTACTTATTTTTCTTTTTAGCACTCTTTATACATGTAATTGATTATTTGTGATTACTTTTTAATTTTTCATTTAATTTCTGGCTTTTCTAGCACAGTGACCCCATGACAAGGTAGAATCTGCCTTGATAGATAGATTCTATTTAGAATTTTTATAGGTAGAAATTTTTATATCCTTGGCAACCACCACAGTGTCTACACATGGTAAGCACTGTAAACTTCTATGGACAGAAAGATTTCTTAAATATGCATTAATCACTCATTCATCCATTCAACCTCAGAATGAAAGACATTAGTCTAGGAGTAGACCTACAGCTGCACACAAAGTTCTTACCCTAATGGAGCTTAAACTCTAGAAGGGGATACAGACAAGGAACTATTAAAGAGATAATTATAAGATACGATTTCAGGTACTGATGAATGTTATGAATAAAAAAAATGGAAAGAATGATGGGGGGATTATGGGGCAGGGGCCTGTTTTAGACAGAGTTGGTGTGTGAAAACAAACTACAGGGATATCAGAATGCAGAAGTCAAAAGAAAGCAACTTATGGAAGGCCTTAGAAGTCTTGGTCAGGACTTTATTCTGAGTTTGATGAGAAGCTTTTGGAGGGTCATAGAGGAATGAGGTAATAAGATTTAAATTTTAAAAGAAGCACTTTGACTATTATATAGTAGAGCAAGATGGATATCAAAGAGAGTGGTCAAGGCTTTGCAACAGTCTAGAAGAGATGAGAAGTGGTCGGGTTTGAGCTTTGTTTAGAAGTAGAGATGATAGTATTTTGTGATGGTACTTGGATGCCAAATTATCAGTTTAGTACTTAAACTTATACAACTCTTAATACAAGTTTTGTAAAATGGAGGTCATAGCTTTTATCCTCCCACATAAAGGTGCTCTGTTTGGTCCACTTCCTACATGGTATCACACTCAAAGAAACAAAATATAACATTGTAAAAAATGCACTGTAGGAAATTCAAACTTTTATTGAATTCTCTTGGAAAGTACTAAGGGGATTATTCATCTCATACAACCAACGCTCTTAAAATTCCCTTTCACCACCTTCTTTTCCTCTGCTTCTTACGTGGCTTGACAGATGCCTCCCCCCTGCCCCATTCTCTCTATTCTCTCTCTCAATTCTCCCTCAACCAGCTCAGCCAGAACCAGCTCATCTCCCTCTCTTCCGGTCCTCTTGGCAGTTTCTCTCTCTCTGTCTCAAGATACTCTTGGCCTCTTTGGTAAAGGCAGATCAAGATGCTGCTCTGGGTGTCTTTCATTTCTCCTCCCTGTCCATTACCCACTCGGCACAGTGGAGACCAGAACTGGGCAGCCGTCATAACAGCAAAGCCACGTGTTGCCCCTCTGACATTTATTATATGGACCACAAGCCAGAGAAAAGAGATCTAAAAGAGCTGGACATCAGCTTAACTAAAATTTAAACTAGAAATATCAACAGGTCATTTTGAGGAACAGTATGGAAAAGTAACCAAGATCTTGCTGTTTGTTAACCAGGACTGAAATACGTACTCGCTTGTATTCCTGAATAACCATCTTGAAAATCAAAGAAACAGTTTTCTGGAGTACACTACTACACCATGCATTATTTAGGTATGAGGATGTTGTAAATTTTCAACTGATTTGAGAATCATTATTTTGGGGGACTTGACTCATCCTTATCTTGATGAACCTCTTTATAGAGTTTTATTGTGTTTTTAAGTTGTAGGTTTTTCTAAATTTATTTTTTATTCATTCAGTTACTATAAAATACATTAACAGTTGATTAGTATTTTAAAGTACAACTGTATTTCTTTGATTATAAAATAGACAGCTGTACTTCAGTAAAACATATGATTAACAAGAGAGTAAAAGAATCAGTAGATAAAATATATCTTTGTAAATGTTGCAATGATTCATATAATTACAACTTTAATTCCCTATAATATATTCAAATCTGCTTATGGAATATTAAATATGGTACTATAATTGTACCTTTCATAAACCTCTCATTTTAAAGAGTTGCCAAAATCAGGTCTTTATTTCCCATATTTTCATTTTTTTTTCAACTAACGATGTAACCTCTTATGTGTAAGTATTACTCTATATAAATATGTGTATAAGAAAGGTCATTTTAGAGACACAAATGAAACATGAACACCTTTTTAAAAATAACTTATTTTTTCTTTTAATAATGGTTTGCTATAATATAAATGGAAAATATAGAAAAACATATAATAAAAACAAAAATTGCAAACCATTGCTATAATAGAATATGGAAATAATATAAATATATTATATAATATAATATAAATGGAAAATATAGAAACATAAATGGAAATATAGAAAGACATACAATAAAAACAAAAATTGCCCAGAATACCACCATGAAGATAGAACACTCATTTTAATATATTTTCAGTCTTTTCTCTATGCTTCTATAAGTACATAAAATGATTACCATTAATTGGAATAATTATGTACATTTTGTATCTTGCTTTTCATACTTAGAATTGTATCATTTGCATTTTCTACATTAATAAAATTTATTTTAAAACAGACTAATTTCGGATAACGGTAAAAGCTCTAAAGAATACAAAGCAGGATAATGATCTAACCAACTCAAGGGAGGGTGATGGACTGTATTAGACTAGAGAAGCAGGAAGAGCTTCACTGAGGAAGTATTTGAGCTGAGGAGTTTTGATGGTTAAATTTATGTGTCAACTTGACTGGACCATCAGGTGCCCAAACATTTGATTGAACATTATTCTAGGTGTGTCTGTATGGGTGTTTCTGGATGAGATTAATATTTGAGTTCGCTTATTATAATTTCCAATTACAAGGTAAATAAGTTCTGGGGATGTAATGTACAACATAATGAGTATAGTAAATCATAATGTGTATTTGAAAGTTGCTAAGAGTAGATTTTCAAAGTTCTCATCACAAGAAAAAAAACTGTAACTATATGTGATGATGAATGTTAACTAAACTTATTGTGGTAATCACTTAGCTATATATATCTATCAGATCATTATGTTGGGCACCTAAAACAAATACAATGCTACATGTCAATTATATCTCAAGTTTTAAAAAATGAATATGAATTGTACAAAAAAAACCCCACACAACATTTGATTTGGTAGACTGAGTAAAGCAGATTGTCCTTCTTAATGTGGGTGGATCTCATCCAATCAGATGAAGTCCTGATACAACAAAAAGACTAAATGAAAGGGAACTCTCCCTGCCTGTTTAAGCTGGGGCATCAGCATTTTCCTGCCTTTGAACTTGAACATTGGCTCTTTTCTGAGCCTGCTGGCTTTTGGACTGGAACTTACACTATTGGCTTTCCTGGTTCTCAGGCCTTCAGACTCAGACCAGAACTACATCATCAGCTCTCCTGAGTCTCCAGCTTGCCAACTACATATCTTGGAATGTCTCATGGGACTTATCCTCCATAATTGTGTGAGCCTATTCTTTTTTTCTTTTTTTTTGAGCCAATTCCTAAACACACACATATTCTGTAAAAAAAATATATATATATTGTATAAATAAATATGTGTGTGTGTATGTAGTCTGTTTCTCTGGAGAACCTTGATTAATATAGAAGTTGTATAAAAATAAACGAGCTACATACAACATCATAAAAACAAACAACCGTTTCAAAAATTGGAAGAACCAAATAGACGTTTTTACAAAGAGGAAATGCACATGGCCAACAGGCACATGAAAAGATGCCCAACATTACTAATCATCAGGGAAATACAAATCAAAACCACAATGAGATATCACCTCACCTGTCACAATGGCTATCATCAAAAGGAACACAAATAGGGCTTCCCTGGTGGCGCAGTGGTTGAGAGTCCGCCTGCCGATGCAGGGGACACGGGTTCGTGCCCTGGTCTGGGAAGCTCCCACATGCCGCAGAGCGGCTGGGTCCATGAGCCATGGCCGCTGAGCCTGCGCGTCCGGAGCCTGTGCTCCGCAACGGGAGAGGCCACAGCAGTGAGAGGCCCACGTACCGCAAAAAAAAAAAAAAAAAAGAACACAAATAACAAACGTTGGCAAGGATGTGGAGAAAAGGGAAGTCTTGTGCACCATTGGTGGGAATGTAAATTGATGCAGCCACTATGAAGACTAGTATGGAGGTTTCTCAAAAAACTAAAAATATAATTACCATGTGACCCAGCAATTCCACTCCTGGGTAAATATCCAAAAAATAACCAAAACACTAGTTCGAAAAGATACACATATCCCACTGTTCATAGCAGCATTATTTACAATTGCCAAGATATGGAAGCAATCTAAGTGTCCCTCAACAGATGAATGGATAAAGAATATGTAGTATATATATATAGAATATATATATTCTATAGATAAATATTTGATACTTGTTTTCGGGTATTTTTTGGCTATCATAAACAAGCTGTTACAATTGCCACATAAATATTTTCTACCTGTTTAAAAGTTCTCTTTTAGAACATAAAGCTTTGCTTTCAGAAAAACAGGCACAAAGTGGTACAAATGCTTTGGAACATGATTAAGTCTATGACATTAAGAAATAGTACGGCTATACTTTATTGTTGTGAACAATATTACATAGTAGGAAGATTCTTGGAAACTTGAATATAATGAATATAATCTTATTTTATAATGTGAGTGTTTATTTCTTTAAATATAAACGAGCAAACAATCCTAATAAGGGAATCCTTATATAAATTTTTCTGGAAAGATAATTCTTTATAAATAATCCAAGTTGAGTTTATAAGCTATATTTGCTATTTTAAAGGTACTTAGATCGGATTGCTATTTTCTTGTCAAATGACAGTAATCTCTACACCCTTACACCTTCCGTTAATTTATCAAGGCAATGTCACAATACCCCTGAGCCATGTGTGCCTGGCATTTCTTTTGGATCCTGGGCTCTCTAACAGCTGTGTGGATGCAGGCAGCTTGACAATGCTTTATCAAGGGCACACCTGTGAGGGCTCAGCCTCCTGAGCCTGCCTTTACTCAGGCTCAGAAGGTCAGGAGCACCCATGGCCTTGTGTAATGTAACACCCAGAGTAACGATCCAGTGTCACTGACCATTATTCAAGCATTTTCAAGTGGCTCCTTCTTCATCTATTATGTTTTTTCCAATTGCGTATTTCACATCCAAAAGGTATGTTCTCTATAAGAAGCAAAACAGTTATAACTCATTCTTATTTTTGTGATCTTTATCTATACTAAGTTACACTGGTAAAATATATAGCTTCAAGCTAATTTGCAATGAAAACAATGATTTGATAAACAAGTTATTTTAAAACTGTGGATAAAATTTTTAAAAGAGACCTTTCATTTGTCTTATGCACTATTTAAAACCAAGTAATTAGATCCTACAAAGGTACTGACTGATCTGTAGGATTAAGTGTGGGAGATAGGTATTTACTTGAGTAAATGCATAGGAATTCTTTTTGTATGCTATGTTTTATAAGAAAAAAATAACTTGAAGGCACTGAGCACTTAATATTTGACACATATTCAGCAAAAGATACACAGTAGGAATCTGACATAACAAGCTTGCCATATGTTTTTATTACAATTCATCTACTGAAAAAAATATTGATTAAACGTTAGCTACATGCCAAATCCTGTTCTCCATTACGGAAACACAAAGGAGATCGAGATAGCCAACGTGCCTGCCTTTGAGAAGTGGATACTCTAATACAGGGAAGATAATCAACAAATAAGCAATGCAAAAAATATATAATTTGCTATATATGTGTGGGTATATATGCACATACACATACATATGTATATAAAAGTGATTAGATATTGTGATTAATATCTGGAATGAAATAGACTGCTGTGATAGAGAATAATGGAAGGAAATTGCTTTAGCAACTTGCCTAGAAAAGACTTCCCTAAGGAAGCAATGTTTATAATCATGATGTTCTTTTCTAATAGCACAATGTATATAGTTTTCACCTTTTTCCTTGTGTTGATGTTTCATACGTCTATTACTGATGTGGGGAGTAATTTAATAACACTTTTCATATATATTTTATTTGAATATGTTTATCAACTTGTCAGTTTTAAGTTACAGATTTCATTATCTTAAGTCTTTTCATTCAGAATTACATATTATACAAATTTCAAAACATAATTTATCAGTGAAGCCAATATTTACCTCTGTATGTCAATGTGATTTATTTTAATTTAAATCAATTATTAGTACAACTTTGTGTTTTGCTCTGTGTCCCCCACTAGATTGTCAGCTCCATAAGGCAGGAAGTGAATCTAGTGCCTAGCACCTCCACATATGGTGAAAAGTCAGTATTTTTACAAAAGAATTACCTAAAAGTAGTTTCTAAGATGAATATTAGCAGTATAATCTATCATCATTACTTTTTCAATAGGGCCTAATTTTTCAGGTATTAAATTCTTTCTACTCTTGATATAACAAACTTCACTCCTTCTTCACAAGTGTGAAGGTTGGGCACCTTAAAAAGAAAACAAGAAAAATTGATGTTCCCATGCCAAAATGTTGGTGATGGGGAAAGCTACTTATGAACATTAAAGAGTATATATCGTTTGTGCTTGGTTTTCTCTATTCCCTTTAATATTCTGATAAAGGACTCTCTTTTATTAGATAGGAAAGCAGACTGCTGGAGGAATCAAAATAGAGACTTCTTTGCAGATCAGTATAAAGCAGATTCCAGTCACCTGAAACATCTATTCTGCTGTTGGAATGGTGGGATAATGAGAAGCCTGGGCAACCCAGAGCAGAGATGTGAAAATGGCAGCAGGTAAAATCACCAGCAACTGATAAGAACACTGCTGAACTTTGAAAAAATACTGTGTTTTTCAATCTCTCCACACTTAATTATATTAATTATGAGTTTTGTGTGTATACTCTGTTAGTTGTTTGGTCAAAAATAAGTCATTTCATGCGTTTGTCTGACTTTATTGTTTTCATATAGAGAATTGCTTTCTACAATGAATTACTTTTCACAGTTAAAAAAATAATAAAAAAATATGTGTTCCTGGTGAGGAGTTGGTAACATGGGCCTTCTCATATGCTGCTAGTGGAAGTGTAAATTCATTAATTCACTCAACAAATGTTATGTGCCAGGCAGGGTTCCAGGTGCTGGAGGTATGACAGCCATCATGGAATTTACATTTTAATTGGGGAGATATAAGTACATATATAGTTTTTTAAAAAAGGTATTTTATGCTATGGAGAAAAATAAAGCAGGTTAAGGGGAATAGAGAGTGTCAGACTTTGAGGAAGAGGTTTGGTATGATGTCAGGGTCCAGGTCTGAATGAGATGGTTAGGCCCTGTTTTTTGTTTTAAAGGGGTTTTTAAGTAGGAGTGATATGACTTGTTTTAAAAGATTCCCTCTGGCTTCTGTACAGCCTATTTGGGCAAGATTGTTGCATAGAAATGGGGTAGGAGGACATTATAGACATCTAAGCAAGGGCAATAATGGCTGGGACCGATGAGGAAGCAATGGAGGTGGGCAAGTGCTCGAATTCTAGACATACCGAGAAATACTATTTTGGGGTATATAAAATAGGTTTGGAAACATGGATGGACCTAGAGATTATCATACTAAGTGAAGTAAGCCAGACAGAGAAAGACAAATGTATGATATTGCTTATATGTGGAATCTAAAAAAAAAAATGATAGACGTGAACTTACATATTATACAAAACAGAAATAGGCCCACAGACATAGAAAACAAACTTATGGTTACCAAATGGGAAAGGTGGGAGGGAGGGATAAATCAGGAGTTTGGGATTAACATATACACACTGCTATATATAAAATAGATGACCAAGAAGGACCTACTGTATAGCACAGGGAACTGTCCTCAATATTTGGTAATAACCTATGAGGGAAAAGAATCTGGAAAAGAATAAGCTGAATCACTTAAGCTGTACACCTGAAACTAACACAACACTGTAAATCAACTATACTTCAATAAAAAAACAAAAATGAATATAAAAAGAGGCTTGGTCGAGGATTATTTTAACATTTTTGGCTTGAACAATTATATGGATAGAGTTGGTATTTCATCAGATAAAATCTGCAGAAGTTGGTTTGAGGGAAGAAACTCAGAGTTTGTTTTTTTTTAATATGATCAATTTGAAATGCCTATTAGAAATCCAATTGGAATGGTCAATACAGCAGTCTAGAGCTCAAGGGGAGGGATCCAGACTGGAGAAGTGATCTTGGGATTGTCAAAGTGTAAATGGAATTGAAATCCATAAGACTGGATAAGATTCCGTCAGAAGCCAAACTGCATGGAGAATGGGAGAAGAAAGGGAGTGAAAGCAGAACTATCGGTTCGATTTCCCATGAGGGAGACAATAGAGCTTAGCAAATAAGAGCATAAACTCTGTTCCTCTGAGTGTGGATTGACTGATTAATCATGGATGGATTCTTTAATCATGGAGCATAGGTAAACAGTAGTTTTACGGTTACTTTCCTCATAGAATTATTGTGAAGATAAAACAAGAATCTAATCACAAAGGACTTAACATATAATTACTCAATAAAGGTTAACCCTTATTGGCATCATCACTCTCATCATTGATAGGTGACAACTCCTAAGGAAAGATGCTTGATAATATATGTGCTAATGATCTTCAGAGGATAAAAGGGAGTGGCAGACAGTTCAAGTTTTTACTCCCATCACCGCGCCTCATTTTTTTCTGCCCCTCCTTTCATGTTTCTTTTATATAGACCTCAGTTACTTACGGATACCAGCCATATTGTCCATATCTCTCCCCATGTTTAATTTTTCGATCTCTTTGACTTTGATCTCTGACTTTGACTTTAGTTATTGTAATATAAGATGATATTGGCTTTTAAACGGTTTATACTACATGTAAGCCCAAGGTTACACACATACAGTAGTCACTCGCTGGTCAAGGGATCTTGATTAGAAGGAACAAATAAGTGACCAGAGAGTCAAAGATTTGCATTCAAGTGAATGGGAAACCAGAAAGCCACGTAGAAAAGAGAAAAAGAGTTCAGGGGGAACTCCTTTGTAGACAGGGAAGATGGAAGGAGCCAGAGGTTAAGAGAGATGTTCTTCAGAAGATGAAGAGCCAGAAGAGGCTACTGACGATGCTGAGGTAGGACCTGGGAAGGGTTGTTTGTTTTCAGTAAAGGAATAAGTAATATAGCCACATTAGCTGCATTAAATTAGTGACCTCAGTCAAAGAAACAGTGGTATTACGATTAAAAGCCAGTTATTTTCCTCTATGTTGGCTTCATTCAAATTCAACATTGCTAATTATCGTGCACCCCAAGTCTAAGTAAAATCAGGCAATAAGCCTAAAAGAATTCAATACAGTATGTTTCTATTTTGGCAAAATTGCCTTAATAGTAAACAGAAATGAAGTTTTAAAGATTAGAAATGTATTTGAAAGAATCCACAATTCCCCTTCTTTATGTAGTTTTCAGAATTATCGGTAGAATTTTGTTTGCAGGAACTTCTATATTTTAAAACTACAGGTCAATTTGAAAAAAATGATAGTGTTATTTAATCTTCTACAGTTAATAATCAATAATTTGTTTAAATCTCACAAGTTCATATCTAGTAATAACAAATCATAATTTGGGGATTTTTCTAGGCAGGTACTAGAAGCATTAGGAAATGTTTAGGACAAGTATGTTGACCTGGGGTCTACAGAATAAGGAGGGTCCATGGATAAGCTTCAGCAGCTCCATAAGCCTCCCTGAAATTACATGAAAACTTGTGTATTTGTGTCCCAGTGAGTTTTTCTGGGGATAGGGTCCAGAAACACTAGAGGATTCCCAAACTGATTCTCATTTTCTTAAAAGTTTTTGGCCTGCTTTACAGAAACTAATTTATCAACTCTTTAAAATAAAATGTAGCTCTCAGAACATGATGGACTATAAATTGGAAGGCTTGAAAATATATCAGCAATGTATTACCTCTATGCAGACAACTCTGATCTTCTGTAGTCATTTTTATCAAAAATTATTTCTCCTAGAAATAATTGTTGCTTCTCCTAGATAAAGTTGTTTAGCTTCTACAGTGAAATAATGAGAGATGCAGAATTTAGGGTGTTTTTTTCTAACCACTGTTTGCCTCTGGCAAAGACATCTGATCTAGGATCTGACATGCCTCTGGGTCGAAACCACCATTTATGAGTTCCCGTTATTCTCATCCCAGGAGCACTGACCCATTTAGCTAGAGGATGGAACAGAGAGGTTCGGAGGGCTGTAATAACTCATTTTATTTGTAATGAAACCCCACTTTGCTTGATTTTGATGGTTTTAGAAGAATGCTGTGGGGAACAGGAGGAGAAATAGTTGAGGGAAGGGGAGAAAGAAGCAAGGACAGCATAAAAGGGCAAAGTTAGAAAGAAACTTTGCTATACAGAAACATATTTACTTCTTTGGTGCCTGGCAAGTTTGCAAATGCTGCATTACTAATTTAACATGCAAGGATTTCCAGTTCAGTGAATACGTTTTGTGCAATCAGTTAACAAAATTATTTGTTAACGTATATAGAAGATACCTAGTGCAGTTCTAGACACTGAAAAGGGCAGAAGAGAAACAGAAATCAGATACCTAGTACAGATCTAGTCACTGAAAAGGGCAGACGAGAAACAGAAATCACACCGTCATCCCTTAAAGGATATATAATTTGATGGGAAAATTAAACACTTTGTCAAGTAGAGTCTCACAGATATAATATACAGATATCTACCCGCATGGATACATATCTAGGTAGATAGATAGATATCTGTGTGTATGTATAATCAACTAAGTTTATTAAGACTGGTTTTAGATTTCTCTCATTCATCTAAAGCATGTTTAATTGAAACATTTTAAACATACAGACAATTGTAGAAGATATCAGTAAGATACTCAACAAGAAGGTTAAACTGATATTAACTTTGACATTTTCTTTACATTTCCTTTTTTTTAATGAAATGTTTTAATTCCAGCTAATACCCATCCCCCATTCTATCCTCTCCCTCCCCAAAGGTAAACACTGCTACAATGTTGGTATGTATCATTCCCATGCATTGAACTGCATATGTTATCCATTAAAAAAAAATACATTTTGTAAGTCTTGAAACTTTGAATAAATAGTATCATGCAGTACCTATAATTTTCTGATTGCCTTCTCATTTTTCATTGTTTTTGTATTTATATATGTTGATACACTTCAATCTAATTCATTCATTTTAAGGGTTATTCTGTTAATCTGTTACTATGCATAAAGAATAGTTATACCAGTTTTTATAATTTTGCCAAATGAACATCCTTTTGCACAAGTGTAAAGTGTTCTCTAGAATAGATACCTAGAAGTGAAATTGCTGTGCCTACATCTTCAACTTTACCAGCTACTGTCAAATGCTCTCTAATTTGCTCTCACCAATACAGAACTTTCTGTTCCTTCACATCCTCATCTACTTTTAGGGTCATCGATTTTTCCAGTATTATACCATGAGTTGGAATCTCACTGTTGTTTTAATTTGCTTAGTAAAGTTAAGCACCTTACAGATGCTTGTTGACCTTCTAGGTTTCTTGTTTGGTGAACTGTCTGTTCCTTTCCTATGTCCATATTTTATTAGTTTGTCTTTATTTCTTACAGGTTTTTCCCAGCCTAAGGCATATCTTTTCACTTTGTTTTTAGGGTCATTCTTTGAACAGAAGTTGTAACTTATAATATCATTCAGTTAACAGTGTTTTCATTATGGATCATATTTCTTGTGCTTTATTTAAGAAATACTTTGCACATAGTAGTTTGGAAGGAGGAGGGCATTCTAGACATGGAAGCCACAAAACTAGAAATTAATTAGCATGGTGGAGGACAGCAAGTAGACTGGCTTGTTTTAAGAGATAGAACCTCAAGGAGCCATCTTGTCTACCTTTGAAAATATATATATATCAGACATAGAAAATGATAATAATTCAGGCAACTTGAAGTAAAATGGCAGGGCCAGCTCAAGACTGAAGGACATGACTTTTGACTTCAGTTGTCCCAGGCTTATACAAGAACTGCTAAGGCTGAAGGGATCACTATGCTGGCACATCTGTAACCATCTGAGGCCCTGCAGTGTGCCAAGGAACACAAACTGGGAAGCTCTGGCATTTTGCCATCAGAATGAATGAACATTAAATTATCTAAATTCAGCAAAGGTCTGCCAAAGATAATCTCAGAGGTACAATTTTCACAGCCCCAGCACTGCAAAGTCCAACAAACCTCTCTCCAGGAAACGTTTTCTCCTATCTATCCCAATTCCTTTTATCTTATGCCCATCCTATTTCTGAGGCTATCACTTTATCCAAAGGAAGGGCAGGCATGTTTTCCCCCCTGGATCATTGCTCTTAGACTAAAGTTCCTAATAATTGACAGGCTTTCTCAATTGCTTCTTCCAGAAATATTTTTAATCATCAGGTTACTAGGGTAACTTTAAGCTGAAGTATTAAGACAACCGATTAAATGTGCACACTAATGCAAGAATTTTTTTGCAATTCATTGTTTTGCAATCCTCTCATTATTATTCTTGTTCAACTCTTTCTACCAGGTTGTACTTGATCTTTTACAAGCAAAGGACAGCACATTTTTATAAAGCTCATTTAAAAAATGACAGTTGATACTGGGATAATTTTAAAATTGCCTTAGTAAATATTTTGAAAACTCACGAATGTACTTAATCTGTCATACTTTCCTCTCAAAAGAATAAGATGAAAAAAAGAACATTATCAGATTACTTCCACACACACTCAGAAGATACATCACCACTAAAAACAACTGTATAGGAAAGGATTTGAAAGAATGAGGCCAATTAAGAAGCAGTTCACTGACACAGCAGAGTTCATCAATTTAAAGTCAACATCCATCGTTCCTACATGTTCTTATGGGTACCAAGTCAGTCAAAATAGAACAGAAGGAAAACATATATCAAGATTCATCAGAGTTTAACGACAGTGACAGGTGCATGCTTCTCAAGTAAAAACATACATGTCGACGGGAAAACAAACCAGCTACTGCTAGATTTGTATAAACTATTAGTACATCTTAGAAAGTAAATACTGCTCCCTGGCAGTATTTGATTTGACTAACATCTAATTTCTGTAATTTTATGTAGATGATTCTAACATTTTACATAGGTATATCTGCCCTCCCTTGCACACACATAAAATCTGGCTAAAATAATATTGTGTAAGGAATCTTTGTAAGCCCTCTAAATGACTCTCATGCAGGCTAAAAGTTTGAGGACCACTGCTTTAGTCCAATGACTGGAAAGAGTGTGTTGCCAAACATGTATTAAGAGCTTAAATATTTACATGTATTCTGAATGTGTATGAAGGACATAATTATATACATTATTAATATCCTATTATATCAGGTGAAGAAAATTGGGATGTAGTAATATCTATCCTATTGCCCATTAGTCACTGGTTTTCCTTTGAAGTATAACCCACAGTGATCAACTACTTTAACTTAATAGCAGAAATAAAAAGGGGAAGTCTAAAGAGAATTTTGTACTGGCTGGAAAAGAAAACAGGAAGCGTATTCCTCATCAAATTTTACAGAATTTTCACAAAGCGTAATCAAGGCATCATGAAGTTCCTATTGATGTCATTCTCAAATACACATAGACAGGAAGAACTATTGCCTAATGCCTCGATCTCATTACATGCATCTGCATAATTAGAGATCTGTTGAGCCTAGGCTAAAATTTGATTTAATACATATAAAAACAGTAATAACAATTCAAGAAAAATGTGGTTTCAGATAAAACAATGAGAAAGCAGCCATGCCTTGTATCAAAATCTAGTATTAGATCTAAATATGTAAATCAAACTAAAAAGCATCAGGCACACCTCACTTATAACTAAAGTGAATGGACAGTTTATATATTGCTAACAGCCAACCAAACCTTTCAAAAGCAAAAACAAACAAGAATTGTTCAAGTTCATAATTCCCAAGATATGAGGAGAAAGACAAATTTAGTTTAGCTGCTATAGTTTTAAAGTATAATTGAATATTTTTTCTTTAGTTAAGAAAAATGAACATTAAAAATCTTGACCAAATTATTTATTTTAAATATTTATTCCATGAATATATAATGGAAAAATTAAAACTTTAAAAATACCCAAATTATCTTTAAATTTTTTTAAAAATAGCATAAAAACATGCTTTTAAAAAATTACAATTGGATAGATCACTTAGAGTTTTATCTGTATTGCTTGGAATGTTCTGAAATTGGGATATTTTCGTACTTTTATTGTGGTTATGAAATGAAGATTAGGAAAGAAATGCCACTTTTTCTTAATGTAATACGATTGTATTTGGTTGCTTATTATTGTTTTTATAGAGAACTCGTTTTGTTTTTATTCACTAAGTTGTAACTTCATTGTCTTGATCATTATTCACTATGAATATTCCCTATATTGTTTAAATTTATGCCTTTGAGTTCAGTTTCTATTGAGTTTGCACTTATTGTCTTATAGTCCACTGAGAAAAAACATTAAAAAGATGGCATTAAGAGAAATGCTAAATGTAAAATCCAGCTTTATCAATTTGAATATTTATGCAGTTAATTTAATTTAGCTTTGCATAAAGTCAGTTGAATCACTGAATTTTGTTTTCTGTTTTCATGGTTCTAATCACTACCTAAAATTTTGATATATTTTAGTAGGAAATAGTCTAAGTAGAAGTAGCGTGAGGAGAGAACTAACTTATTACTTCCAAAATCTATAGGGAGTCCCTTACTCCCACCCCATCTCATAACTCACTACCATCATGAACAGAGTAGAGGCTGAAAGAATGACATGCTGTGGAGTAGCTGGGTGTAAGAGAGATGAATTCTAAACCTCCAAATTGATTGCAGTTGAAATCCCAAAGTAATACCCGCTACTGAATAATAACCAGCAACTTGGAATTGGGACTACTTTCCCACATGACTCAGGCTGCCGAGGCAGGTTTAAGGATAGGTGGGGTCTCTCCACTGGGAAACTAATATTTCCATATCTCTGTATAGTGAGGGTTTCTGAGCAAACATTATAGGCAACCTGAGTTCAACATGAGTGAATAGAAAACAAGTCCTAGACATTACAAATAGCAAAATATCCAGAAGAGATATACAAATTTCTCTTTCCTGGAGCCATTTGTTTCTATTGGAAAGGGTTATAACAACCAAGGGACCTCCCTGCTCCCTTCCCAGAGAGGATTTGTTTGCAGTAGAGAGCAAAATTTTCTCTCCCTTTTCTGCAGGGGATGAAAGACATTTATGTAAGAGTCCCTAGACAAGCTCCAAGATTCATAATTCTCAAGTCCTATCCTCTCCTAAAGAACCCCTACTCTTTACATATAGGGTAATATATGCCCTCATCATATTGTCCCAAAAGAAAAATGAGTCATGGGAATCAGCACTAAGATTGCTATGTAAATAATCAGGCTGCATCTAATCCAGAAATTTCATGCTTACCGTCAGGATAAAACAAATATAGAAATAAAAAGTTATCACTCTCCCTCTGCTCAAACAAAGGAACTAATCTTCTGCTATAGTTCTATTCTAACAGACATATGAAGAATTCTGTTTCCAATTACTGCACAATGAAATTATTTGCAATCAGGTAAGAAATGCCTATAAAAAATAACCATGTACTATGCTATAAAATAACTGTTGATATATTTTAAAGAATTACAGAAAAATACAGAACATGATCTGTAACCACAGTGGAGTTCAGTTAAAATCGGAGACAAAAAGAAAACAAGGACAGATATTTAGAAATACTTCCAGATAATCCATGCAAAGAGACTATAGTGAAATTTCTTAATGATAAATAATGTCAGAATCTGTGAGATATAGCTAAAGAGATATTCAGACAGAAATGTATAACCTTATAGCCATGAATTTACAGAAGAGAAAGACCAAAATGTAATGATCAGGAGGTTCCAACTTTCAAAGTCGAGACGAAGAACAAATAATCCCAAAGAAAATATAAAAGCAGTATCAGAGCAGAAGACACTGGAATAGAAAACCAAAATCAGAGGGCAGCAAATTTAAAAGCTGGTAGTTTGATAGTTATTATCAACTGGAAATATTTACTAAGGAAAAGAGAAGAAACAGTTGTCAGTATTAGAAATGTAAAGAGAGGCATATTTATAGATGCAGCAGATCCAAACTGAATGTTTTAAAGATCATTAAAGGAAATGCCTCAGTAATTTAGTATCTTCCTAGAAAGAAGTATCAAATCTGGGCAGTTTTACAGATGACTTCTACAAATACTCAAAAAACCCTGGTAATTTTAATATTACATAAAATATTGCAAGGAATTCAAAGATATTTACTTCCTATCTGCTTTTATAAGGTAAACATAATATTGATACAAAAAATAGACATGGAAAATATGAGAAAAGAACATAATCTTTATCACTGATTAAGGTATAGCCTCAACCACTTCCCCCAGGGTGTAAGCACCTTTTAATCCCTGAATGATTCACAATTAATAAATTTTAAGTAAATCAAAACCATAATATTAATATGTTTTTATGAAGAACTTTTTATATATTTTGTTTTATCTATTTGTAATGGTCAAAAAATCTTGTCTATCAGAGTAGCAGGCCAACATTGTGATTCTAATGCAATTGTGTTAATGAGGAATTGACTTAGACTTATGATTTTAATTTGAAATGAGTAAATATATCATTGAAGCAAATAAAATAAGTCATTATGTTTGTTAGATTTATAAGAATTAAGTACTAAGCATGTTTTTTATTGTCAAATTAAACAGTAAAAGTACTTAAAAATAAATATACTATATAACATTTATATGTGTACTTGGAATGTTTATATGAATTGGTTAAATAGAAGAAATTAATCAAATCTTCTTAGATATGATTCTACTTACATACCCAGGCAATATTTATAAGATGTAGCAGTAATTTTTTGCAGCATCATGGCAAATACTATGAGATGTAAGATGTGCTAAAGAAAGGACAAAAATGAGTTTCTAAACATATGTAAAGAAATGCCAGGCTGCAAATCCCTTAAGGACAAAATCTCACAATTTAATTCATTGATTAAATTAATTGCAATGTGGTTAGGCAGTGAAGAATCTCAACTCAAATTATATAATAAAATCTATGAAAGATACCCTGGTTCAATGAATAGATGAGGGTAGTGAAAAAGACACCAGATGACAAAAACGGAAGGCAGGGGATTTGAAGATTCCCATTTCTAAAAGAAGATATCTAGCTCAATAAATGACAGCTAAGGTCAAACAGCCTTGAAAGATTTCCTCAGCACTCCCTGTTCTAGCACTAATTTTAAAGGATAATTGATTCCACCATGATCCTCAATCTTCAACCAAGTGGCTTCAGTCCTACCAAGATGTAATTCTGCCTCCCCACCCCAGCTTCTTTTAATACATTGCTACCTCCATAAAAAGTCTTGTTACCTCCACAAAGTGTGAAAATAAGTTATTTTTTCATAATTACTTAAGAATAAATTTTAGGAGGGTTAAGTACATGTAGTAATGTATTTGAAATAATAGTGCATCTTCAGTAATGCTTTGTTTATGCTTTTAAATATGTTAGATATACTCAGGAGAATACGAGTTACTAAATTTTAAAGTTTCCTTTATTAAATTTACAAGCATTGCTTACATGCTTAGAAAAATGCAGGTATATAGATTGACAAACTTCCCTGTCAGTTGTTTGAAGGGCTTGAGAAAAATCAGATAAATCTGGGACTATAGTCTGAAATAGCTAAAGAAATTTAATTAAACTTTATTGTAAATGCTTTTAAGTATCTCAAGGCATTTAATCTGCCAAATCTATTGGCTGTGTATTTATCAAAGTGAAAGTGATTTTTAAATTTTAACACCAAATTACTAGATTCATAAAGAAAATAAGAGGCTTAATGATTTGGGCCTTTAGGTTTAAAAAATCAGGTTCCTTTTTAAATATACAACTTTAATGAGCTGAATTCCAATCAAAGCATAAGTAATTCTAAGTATTCCTTTTGTATACTAAGATGCTTTTTTTACACAAAATATATACCCCAGTCATAATTTGGAGGCTGCCACGCAACACAACATAGTAGTTGGCTATATGTACTTGACTCTGCAAGAGACAGAGACCTGGAATGGAATTTCAGCTCTGCAACTTAATAGCTACTTCACTGGACAAGTTACTTCACCTCCCTGAGCTTGAGCTTTCAACATTAACATGGGAATGATAATAGTACCTAATCCTTTTGATGATTATGGTAGGTAAGTGACCTATTTCAGGTCCTGGTATAGAGCAATCATGCAAATGGTAGTTCTTTATTTTGAACACAGGCAAAGTTAGCTAATAGCACATGTCCAATATTAAGTGTCCAGTGAGATCTGATTTAGTAAGGAAAGACTTTATGGAGGTAGGTGGGTAGGATTTACAGGCCAAGAGAGGGGACAGCAGGATATTTCAGGTTGTGGCTCAGAAGCAAGAAATCACAAGGCAAATGTGAAGGTCTGTAAACTAAAATTTCACAAAGGTTTATGTTGAGGAAATAATTATGAGCAAATGGATTAACTTCAGATTGTAGAGAACCTGGAATAACATAGGAGTCTGAGTTTAAACTAGATGTTATGCAATAATGGCTCAGATACTAACAACTGTGAAAAATAAAAAGTACTAAATATTGAACACTGGAACTAGATTTCAATGGAATAATTGTCAAAATGATACTAATTGTAGGCTAAAATATATAGGATGCAAAATTGTTTCCCAATAGAATGTTCTAAGAATAAAATTAAGTTTTACTGAGTGGAAATACATTTGAAACTGCATAACATTGTAACTTTCATGAATTTGATTTTTGAAGATGACATGTTTATTTTGTTAATCTGTTTCAGAGATTTAAATGATTTTACCACAGAAATACTAAGCTAACACAAAACCTCAATCCCAAGTGATAAAAAGGTGATGAAATCCTGAAGAAAAAAGTGTGATTCGTTTTGGTTACGAACTGAGAAAATGGCACTGAAATACATTGATCCTTTAGGAAGTTTCATGCCTTCACATGATGATATAACCATATATTGCCTCAACATAGGATGTTTAAAACTAATTTTCTCCCATGTAAAGCACAAAGAATTAATCTGGCATCCTTTTCAAGTTAGAAATAAAAAGAAGCTTTTAAAGAAAAAAAGTTGACTGTTGAGAATAAAAACTACGTATATGTTACTTTGAGAGATGAATTTCTTACACAACAACAATTTTCTCGGGAATAACGCTTAGTTTTAGAATAGATGTTTTGTTTATATAATTTTTTGTCTATTATTCTTTTATGTGAGACTACAAAAATTGGTAAACCTAAAGAAAAACTGTTTTTACTGATACGCTTTTTGATCACTGAGGAAAAACGTAGCCTGGTAGTTCTCAAAATGTGGTTCCCCTACCAACAGCAGCAGCGGTGTCATGGGGAAGTTTAGAAATGCAAATTCTCAGGTCCCACCCCAGATACCTGAATCAGAAACTGGATATGGGGCCCAGCTGCCAGTGTTTTAATAAACCCTCCAGATGTTTCTGAGGTACACTAAAGCTTGAGAACAACTGATTTAAACTATTTCTCCCTGGATTAGAGATTTTCACTGAACTTTAATTATGGTTATGTGTAATTAATAAAAAGGAATGTAAATTTCTTATGTCAAACGTTATTTTTCTGGAGGGTTCAAGATAGCAGCATAGAAGTTCCTGAACGTACCTCTTCCCACAGACACAACAAATCTGCAACTGCATATGAAGTAATTCCCTCATAAAGGGACCTGAAAATTAGATGAACGGAGCCTCCAAAACAAAGAGTAGAAGGATAGAATCAAGATGGGTGGGAAAGGCAGAGAGACAGTCTCACCAAGGTAAAAACCACACCCCTGCTGGAAGGGACCACAAAGGTATGGATCTTTTTCCTGAGGAGGAAGGGGTTCAAGCTCCACGACAGGCACCCCAACGCTTAGATGCTGCACAAGAGAGACAAGCCCCCAAAACACCTGGCTCTGAAAACCAACAGAGAATGCATGCAGGAAAACCACAGAACTCCAGGGAACAGAAATCTTGCTCACAAAGGACCCACACACAATTCCCATGACATGAAAAGAGTGCAAAAGCACTAGATTGAAAAGCTCATGGACCATAGGTGAAGGTGGCCCCACTTACTAATCTTGAGACATCTGGAGGCAGGAACCAGTGGGGACATTCCCTGGGGACAGACACACTGGTGGGAGCCATTTTTGTGACCTCAGGCTACCTAACTAATACCAGCACTGGTAGGAGGCATTTTGGAATTCTCCCTATAACCTGTTAGTGCTCATGTACATGTCCCACTGAGAGATCCACCCACGCTGTGGCTCAGTCAGGCCTCACAACCGGCCAAGAAATAACCCCACCTACCAGCACTCCACAGTAGCCTTGGCCAGACCCTGTGGCCAGGCTGGGTCCAGTCCCTTCCACTAGCACCCTGCAGCCCTCCCATTGCAGGAGGGCACACATAGCCCACATAGGGGACAGCCCTTGAATGCCTGGCTCTAGTGGCCAGTTGGGAGTTAACTTCTGAGCCCCACAAGATATCTCCTAAATAAGCCCACTCTTTTAAGAATGGGAGAGAGAGCTGATTTACCTAATACATATAAACAAACACAGAGAAGTAGGCAAAATGTGGAAACAATATTCCAATCAAAATGACAAGGCAAAACCTCAGGAAAAGAAGAAAATGGACATAAGCAATCTACCTGGTAAAGAGTTCAAAATAATGGTCAAAAACTTGCTCACTGAGAAATCAGGAGAAGAATGGACAAACATGAGAATTTCAACAAAGAGACAGAAAATATAGGAACAAACAGAAGTGATAACTGAACTAAAAAATGCACTAGAGGGGTTCAACAGGTGACTGGATGAGGGAGAAGAACAAATCAGTGAGCTAGAATGTAAAACAAAGGAAGTCACCCAGATAGAGCAGCAAAATGAAAAAAAAAAAAAAAAAGAATTTTTAAAAAGTGGAAATACCTTAAGGAGCCTTCAGGACAACATCAAGTGGAAAAAAATTTGCATTATAGGGGTCACAGAAGGAGAAGAGAGCAAGAAAGGGCCAGAAAAACTATTTGAAAAAAATAGTAGCTGAAAACTTTCCTAACCTGTGGAAGAAACAGACATTCAAGTCCAGGAATCCCAGAGAGTTCCAAATATGATGAACCCAAGAAGACACACACCAAGACACATTACAATTAAAATGGTAAAAGTTAAGGATAAAGTGAGAATACTAAAAGCAGCAAGAGAAAAATAACTTATTTTGTACAAGGGAAATTCTACGAGGCTCTAAGATTTTTCAGCAGAAACTTTCCAGGCTAGAAGGGAGTGCCATAACATATTCAAAGTGATGAAAGGAAAAAAAAACCTCCCACAACAAGGTTATCATTCAGAATTAAAAATGAGATCAAGAGTTTCCCAGAAAACAAAAGCTAAAGAAGTTCATCACCACTAAGTCAACCTTACAAGAAATGTTAAAGGGACTTCTTTAAGAAAAGAAATGGCACTAATTAAGAACAAGAAAACTTATGAAAGTAAAAAACCTCACTGTAAAAGGTAAATATATACAAGTATTGGATCACTTATACAG
The DNA here is from genome assembly GCF_008692025.1 of Phocoena sinus. NCBI lineage: Eukaryota > Metazoa > Chordata > Mammalia > Artiodactyla > Phocoenidae > Phocoena > Phocoena sinus. Next base: position 33,202,981 of record NC_045766.1, read on the forward strand.
CAAGCATGAAGGTTAAAACAAAAAAGTAGTAAAGTTAACTAAAATTACTATAATTAGTCAAGGGATGCATAAAACAAAGATGTAAAAAGTGTCACTGAAAGTATAAAGCATGGGGTGGGGTTTAAAAAATAAAGTTATGGAATGTGTTCAAATTTAAGTTGCTACCAACTTAAACAGGCAACTATTTACATAGAGTGTTACATGTGCACCTCATGATAACCCCAAAGAAAATACTTATAGTAAACACACAAAATAAAAGGAGAAAAAATTATAAATATAACTTTAAAGACAACAAAACACAAGGGAAGAAAGAAAAAGAAGAAACAGAGAAGCTACCAAAACAGACAGAAAACAATTAAAATGGCAATAAGCACATCCTGTCAATAACTAGTTTAAATGTAAATGGACTAAATTCACCAAATGATGTAAAACGGCTGAAGAGATTAAAATCACAAGACCTGTCTATATGCTGCTTACAAGAGACTCACTTCAAAAGAAAGGGCACACAGACTGAAAGCTAAGAGTTGGAAAAAGATATTTCATGCAAATGGAAATGAAAAGAAAAAGCTGGAGTAGCTATATTCGTATCAGACAAAATAGACTTTAAAACAAAGACTGTTATAAAAGACAATGAAGAACATTACATAGTGATAAAGGGGTGAATCCATTAAGGAGATATAACATTTGTAAATGTATATGTACTCAAAGGAGCACCATGATATATAAAGCAAATATTACAGACAAAAAGGGAGAAATTGAAAGCAATACAATATTTGGGGACTTTAACACCCCACTTACATCATGGATAGAGGGACTTCCCTGGTGGCACAGTGGTTGGGAATCTGCCTGCCAATGGAGGGGACAAGGGTTTGATCCCTGGTCCAGGAAGATCCCACATCCCGCAGAGCAACTAAGCCCGTGCACCACAACTACTGAGCCTGCACTCTAGAGCCCATGAGCCACAACTACTGAGCCCATGTGCCACAACTACTGAAGCGCACGCACCTAGAGCCTGTGCTCCGCAACAAGAGAAGCCACTGGAATGAGAAGCCCACATACCACAACGAAGAGTAGCCCCTGCTTGCCGCAACTAGAGAAACCCCGTGCGCAGCAACAAAGACCCAACGCAGCCAAAAATAAATAAATCAAAAAATGGATAGATCATCCAGGCAGAAAATCAGTTAGAAAACATCAGCCACATTAGACTAGATTGACACACATACACACACACACTCTCTCTCTCTCTCGCTCTCTCTCTCTCTCTCTCCATACCATATTTTATATATACATATATATGTATACTACATATATATATAACATTGCATATATAACATTTTATATATATATATATATATATATATATAAACATTACATATATATGTAACATTCCATCCAAAACCTGCAGGATACACATTCTTCTCAAGTGCTTCTCAAGTGCACAGGGAACATTCTTCAGGATAAATCACGTTAGGTCACAAAACAAGCCTCAATAAATTTAAAAAGACTGAAATTATATCAAGCATCTTCTCCAACCACAATGGTATGAAACTAGAAGTCAATCACAAGAAAAAAGAGGGAAAACCCACAAAAATGTGAACAACAAGCTACTGAACCACAATGGGTCAAAGAAATCAAAGAAGAAATTAATACCTAGAGCTATATGAAAACAGAAATACAACATACCAAAACCTATGGGATGCAGCAAAAGTGTCATAAGAGAGAAGATCATAGCAATACAGAGTTCCTCAAGAAACAAGAAAAAACCCCAAATAAACAATCTAACTTCACATCTAAAGAAACTAGAAGAAACAAATGATGCTCAGAGTTAGTAGAAGGAAGGAAATAATAAAGATTAGAGTAGAAATAAATGAAATAAGGACTAAAAAACATTTAAAAAGATCAGTAAAACTAAGAGCTGGTTCTTTGAAAAGGAACAAAATCAACAAACCTTTAGCTAGACTAAGAAAAAAGAGTACTCAAAATCAGAAATAAAAGAGAAGTTACAACTGATACCACAGAAAGACAAAGGATTATGAGAGACCACTATGGGCAATTATATGCCAACTAATTGGACAACCTAGAAGAAATGGATAAATTCCTAGACATACACTCTTCCAAGACTGAATCATGAAGAAATATAAAATCTAAATAGACTTGATTACTAGCAAGAAGATTAAAATAGTAATCAAAATCTCCCTACAAACAAAAGTCCCAGGACCAGACAGCTTTACTGGCAAATTCTACAAAACATTCAAAGATTTAGTACCTATCCTTCTCAAAACTCTTCCAAAAAACTGAAGAGGAAGAAAATCTTCCACATACATTTTACAAAGCCAGCACTATCCTGACACCAAAACCAGAGAAGGACACCAGAAAAAAGGAAAATTATACGACAATATCCTTGATGACTATAGATGCAGAATCCTCAACAAAATACTAGCAAACTGAATTCAACAATACATTAAAAGGACCATACATCATGATCAAGTGGGATTTATTTTTTCTAGAGACACAAGGATGATTCAACATTTACAGGATACACCACATTAACAAAATGAAGGATAAAAATCATATGATCATCTTAATAGATGCAGAAAAAGCATTTGACAAAATTCAATATCCAGTTATGATAAAAACTCAAGTCGTATGAAAGGAATGTACCTTAAACATAATAAAGGCCATATACAACAAACCCACAGCTAACATCATACTCAGTGGTGAAAAGCTTTCAGCTTTTCCTCTAAGATCAAGAACAAAGATGGTCATTTTCACTTTTATTCAACATATTATTGGAAGTCCTAGCCACAACAATTAGGCAAAAAATAAAAGGTATCCAGATCAGATAGGCAGAAGTAAAATTGTTACTGTTTGCAGATGACATGATACTGTATTTAGAGAACCTTAAAGACTCCACCAAAAAACTGTTAGAACGAATAAATAAATTCAGTAAAGACACATGTTACAAAATCAATATATAGAAATCTGTGGTGTTTCTATATAATACTAGAAAAATATGAAAGATATTAAGAAAACAACCACATTTATAATTGCATTGAGGAAGAATAAAATACCTAGAAATAAATTAAACCAAGGAGGTAAAAGACCTATACACTGAAAACTATGACACTGATGAAAGAAATTAAAGAAGACAGATAGCTGGAAAGATATTCTATGTTCATGGACTGGAATAATTAATATTGTTAAAATATCCATACTAGGTAAAGTTCAATGCAAACCCCTATCAAAATGCCAATGTCATACTTCAAAGAACTAGAACAAAAGAATTCTAAAATTTGTATGGAACCACAAAGGATCCCGAATAACCAAAACCACTTTGAGAAAGAACACAGCTAGAGGTATCATACTTGCCAATTTCAAACTATATTACGAAGCTGTAGTCATCAAAACAGGATGGTAGTGGCACAAAAACAGACACAGATAAGTGGAACAGAACAGACAGCCTAGAAATAAACCCACATATACAATTACTATATGACAAAGGAGCAGGTGACACACAATGGGTTCTTCAATAAATGATGTCAGAAAACTGGACAGCCACAAGCAAAAGAATTAAACAACTAAGAGTATACATAAAAATTAATTGAAAATGGATTAAAGACTTGAACATAAGACTTGAAACCATAAAATTCCTAGAAGAAACCATAGGCAGTAACCTCACTGACATCAGTCTTAGTAACATTTTTGTGGATATGCCACCAAAAGTCAAGGGAAAAAAATGAAAAATAAACAAGTGGGACTACATCATACTAAAAAGCTTCTGCACAGCAAAGAAAACCATCATCAAAACTAAAAGGTAACCTACTGAATGGGATAAGATATTTACAAATCATTTATCCAATAAAGGGTTAATATTCAACATAAAGAACTAATGCAACTCAACAGCAAAAAAAAAAAAAAAAAAATTACAAAATGGGCAGAGGACCTGCATTGACATTTTTCCAAAGATTACATACAGAATGGCCAACATACACATGAAAAAATGTTCAACATCACTAACCATCAGGGACAGTCAAATCAAAACCACAGTGAAGTATCACCTGACACCAGCTGAATGGCTAATATCAAAAATACAAAAATAGGGCTTCCCTGGTGGCGCAGTGGTTAAGAGTCCGCCTGCCGATGCAGGGGACACGGGTTCGTGCCCCGGTCTGGGAGGATCCCACGTGCCGCGGAGCGGCTGGGCCCGTGAGCCATGGCCGCTGAGCCTGCGCGTCCGGAGCCTGTCCTCCGCAACGGGAGAGGCCACAACAGTGAGAGGCCCGCGTAACGCATAAAAAAAAAAAAAAAAAATACAAAAATAACAAACGTTGGAGAGGTTATGGAGAAAAGGGAATCCTCATACCCCATTGATGGGACTGTAAATTGTTGCAGCCAGCATGGAAAACAGTATGAAGATTATCCAAAAATTAGGAATAGAACTACCGTATGACCCAGCTATTCCACTTCTGGGTATTTACATAAAAACACTAGTTTAAAAAGATATATGCACCCCTATGTTGATTGCAGCATTATTTATAATAGCCAAGAAACAACTTAAGTATCCCCTCATGGATGAATGGAAGTTATGGAAACAACTTAAGTATCCACTGACGGATGAATGGATAAAGAAGTTGTAATATATATATATATATATGCAATAAAATACTACCTACCAATAAAAAAGAATGAAATCCTGCTATTTGCAACAACATGGATGGACCCTGAAGGTGTTATGCTAAGTGAAGTAAGTCAGAGAAAGACAAATACTGTATGATTTCATTCATATGTGGAATCTCAAAAACCAAACTAAAACAAAAGCCAACTCATAGATACAGAGAACAGATTAGTGGTTACCAGTGGGGAGAGAGACTGGGCAAAGTGGATGAAGGAGGTCAGCTGTATGGTGATGGATCATAACTAGTCTTGTGGTAGTGATCACTCTGTTTGCAATAATGAGCTAAGCAGGCTCTGCCGATTTCCTTAGAAACCCCATCAACTTATATAACATCATTTCTCAAAGGAAAAAAATGTTGAAATAGCTAACCTTGCTAACAATTCCGTACTTAAGGACCTCTTGGTCTAAATTAGCATTATCCAGGAGAAATATAATGTGAGCCACATGTGTAATCTTAAATTTTCTAGCAGCTATGTTAAAAAGGTAAAGACAAACTGATGAGTTATTTAATCCAATACATCCAAAATATCACCAAGTTAAAATGTAATGAATATAAAAATTAATACAATATTCTACTTTTTTTTTAGATTAAGTCTTTTGATTTGGCATGTACTCTACACTTGTAGCACCTCTCATTTCAGACTAGTAAAGCATTATAGCTAGTGGCTATTGTATCAACATCAGAGTTCCCACTTCAGAATTAAGTTGATATTCCTGAGACGTAAAAAATAATTAAAAACTGAAATAACATTTATTCACCCAAGTAAACTCTTATAAAAGGCTATACTTTTCTGTCTATTCCTCTTTCACAGAACTAAAGTGTAGGAGGACTTTATATATATGTCTATCATATTAGGTTGGGGTTCAAGTGTGAAGTTGCTAAAAAAAAGTGCTCTTTTTTCTGTAACTCTTTAATTCTAAGGTAGATAGATGGACATATACCTAAATTTGGTTTAGAAATGTTTTTTACTGAGCAGTGGGCCTAAACATCATTTTTAGTATTTCTATAGCTCTGGAACTATTTTAAGCAATAAAATATTTATGTAAATATTTTACATTACACTAATAAAGACCTGGAAACGTTAACTTAAGCCCTGATTATAGTGGCTGTTTACGGTTGGGCTCATTTTGAAGGAGGAATAATCAAACAGAATTTTGCCAAGTTGTACTGGGAATCCCGCTTAAGGAGCTAATGTCTACCGTCATGAATATTTCAAGCCTATCTTGGCCAAATTATTCTCATTTTGTTTTTCCTCTAATTTTTCTGTAGGTTTCCAACATACTGAATGTCCTTATCATTAGCATGAAAGATATCTGAAATCATCCTTATTAGTTTTAACCATTAACCTCTTATTTTGGTTTCCTAAATAATGAGATTTCACCACTTCCTCTGAACATCCTTCATTTGCTTCTGCACTAGAAAGTTTATAGTCTCCTTTCATAAGTATAGTATAGATTTTTTTTCCCCACTGTGAAAGGTAATTTAAAATTTGGGGGAGCTAAATATTCTAAAACTATTTTTCTTTCTAAAGTGATAGTATATTTTGATTTTTGTAAATTGTATTTGAATTTTTTACCATCACATATTCTTGATTATTAATAGATATGCTAAGTGTTATAAACTCACAATAAAAAAATCATTTTAAGGGATTAAATATCTTTTACTCAAATAAGTGTTATTTAAATGTCCTCAAATCATATACTTGACAAAAATAAATCAAAGAATAAATCATGGTTCAATAAATTAAAATTTTATCCCTGAAGTAGTTTTTAATTATTTTTTAAATTTGTGTTATGATGAGTCATTTTTCAGTCACAAATTTCCCCTGTACTCTAAAAATTTTCAGGGTGAGAAAGGTATTTGGTTGGATAAGTCTTGAAACTCATTAAAAATGAGTAAGTATAGCAACCTCTATGTCACATCCCACACACACCTGCAAAAGAAATGACAAAGTGTGTCCAAAAGCGAAAGAAAAAACAGTCATGATATCCCATTGTTCCAAATTTTGAGCTATGTGGAGAAGTGAATGAGCAACTACATATTCTCTTGAATCCATTATCCCATTTTCTTTTTAATCAGATTTGTTGTAGGTTTCTTCCCTTTTCCTTTTTTTTCCCCTTTGTTGCCATCTCTTTTTGGAAACATTCTAGGCTCTATTCCTTTTTAGAACACTGACCTCTAAGCATACACATACTCCTGCTACTTTGATCTTAAGCTAACATGTCTCCTGAGCCACCCTCTATTATCTCTTTTGCCTTATCTAAGAAAAGAAAAAAAACCTCTATTGCTCTAAAGAGGGATAGTTATAAAACTTAAGCCTCTAGCCTAATTCCATTTTTCATCATTTCAAATGAAGCATCCAGAGAGAAGATGGCTTTTCTGTCTTTTTCAAGATTCAACTGATATTTTTCCATCTTGTTAAAGGACTTAGAATTTTAGTCTTGTCAAAGACTTCAATAGTTTAATATAACAAAAGGCTTGTACTTCAATAATACTCCATAAGTTCTTTTTTTAATTTTTAATTTAATTTTTGTCTTATATTGGAGTATAGTTTATTTATAATGTTGTGTTAGTTTCAGGTGGACAAAGTGATACGTTATATATATATACACATACATACATTCTTTTTCAGAATAATACTCCATAAGTTCTTAAGTTGGGTATGTTTCAACATACCCAAGCTTCCTTTACACATGTACTCACTAAATGCAACCAAAGTATTTCCCCAGACCTCTAAGTCCTTCATATGATGAAGCATTAGAAAAGACACCTTACATGTGTGTATGTTTCAATTATGCCAATAATTCCAGATTTCCTACAGTGGCACATCCATTCTCTAAGACAGTATTAGGCTCCCGGAGCGCTGCCTTTCCCTTGAGAGAGACAAGAGAAGAGTTGACTCTTGGAACAACGTGTTGGTTAGGGGCACTGATCGTCCACAGAGTTGAAAATCTGTGTAAAACTTATAGGCGGTCTTCTGTATCTGTGGATTCAATCAATGCGATTCTGGGTTCGTGTAAAACTGTAGTATTTATTCTTGAAAAAACCCATGCATAAGTGGACCCCCTAGGTTCAAACTAGTGTTGTTCAAGGGTCAATTGTAAAAGTATCTATTATGTCCTCCATCCATACACTCACATCATGCTCAAGTCTACCTATGCTGAAGCCCACACTGGTATGGAAGCATTTTTTCATTTAATAGACCATTGCAGACAATTTATAAACTTTAGTTATGAAAATCACTAGTGAGGTTAAATTAAGAATCAGAGCTGCCACCTTCTAAAACATGAAGGTTATTACATTCTATTTCACTGCGTAGTAGAGACTTCTGCAGGTGTGCTATTATCTGGGACACCATTTGCCTACAGGCTGAGATCAGAGGATCTCTGGAAAAACTTTTTTATTCCTCTTTAATTGTGTTTTACCCTAGAGGGCACTGCCCTCTTGTACCTGATATACTATCATTAGCTAGTCAGTCTGTAGGTTAAGGCTTTTCATCTTCAGAAGTTCTCTATCAAAATGCAAATTTCCCACAAAGGTCTATGAAACAGACGTGCTAGGAGGCTATTTATTAGGAAGAATCCTCGGGAAGCTGGAACTCTCAGCTCAGGATTCTATTACTTTCTAAGAATATTTTGATACTGATTTGAAACCGGAGGCAAGCAAAGAATGACAAGAGTGTTCTCTAGGGCCAGGGCAAAGAGGAAAGGAATAGGGCCCAGAGCAAAACAGAGAGGCAGATCTAAAGGCTGATAATTATGTTCTGAGTCAAACAGCATTAATGAGTCATCTGCCATCTGAAAATGTTCTTCTCGTTCATGGTTGGAGAGAGTGCAGTTTGGTGGAAAAATAGACGGCTTGAATTCGAAAGACCTGAACTTAAGGCACTCACTGAAAGAGCAGTGCAATATAAGGGGGAGACATATCTTGAGGTTTTAAGCCAGTATCACATTCACAGCTATGTGACTTCAGGCAAAACTGCTTCTTAGTGAATCCAAGCAGGACCCTGTGGGGTCTTCCCAAGTACAAGCCCCTCCACAGCCCCTGCTTCTTGTTTGGCCTTGCCCAAGTTCCAAAGAGCAGATTCAAGCAGTTACTAATTAGAGAGGTGAGGGAACGCAGAAACAAAGGAAAAGCGTCAAGCAAGAAAAGAAATGATAGCTTAAACAACAGTTCATAAAACAGAGTCACACCAAGTCCCCAGGGAGTGGCCAGGTTCATAGGTCGATCTTGAATGGAACTGGCTTCCCGCTCAAGACTGATGCTTCTTCAGGTTTCTGAGCACTGTCAGGAACACCTTGAGTTTGGGCTGTACCTCCCCTGATCACCTGAAGCTTCCCTAGACAAAAACAAAGCAGCAAAGGAATGTGAGGGAGGAGTACTTCCCAAAACTTCTGCTGCCAGTGTCCTTGACCCCAGTGAGTCACAGCCAACACTTGCCTCTGCAGGAGACCCTCCAACACTAGCAGCCCTGTGTCTGAAAGGGTCTTCATGCTCTGGCCAGGTGTCAGGCCTGAGTCTCTGAAGTGGGAGAGCCGAATGAAGGACATTAAACCACCAGAGACCTCACGGCCGCACGTAATATCAATCGGCGAGAGTTCTCCCAGAGATCTCCGTCTCGACGCTAAGACCCAGCTCCACTCAACAACCAGCAAGATCCAGTGCTGGACACCCCATGCCAAACAACTAGCAAGACAGGAACACAACCACACCCATTAGCAGAGAGGCTGCCTAAAATCATAATAAGTTCACAGACACCCCAAAACACACCACCAGACGTGGACCTGGCCACCAAAAAGACAAGATCCAGCCTCATCCACAAGAACACAGGCACTAGTCCCCTCCAACAGGAAGCCTACACAACCCACTGAACCAATCTTACCCACTGGGGACAGACACCAAAAACAACAGGAACTATGAACTTGCAGCCTGTGAAAAGGAGACCTCAAACACAGTAACTTAAGCAAAATGAGAAGACAGAGAAATATGCAGCAGATGAAGGAGCAAGGTAAAAACCCACCAGAAAAAACAAAGGAAGAGGAAGTAGGCAGTCTACCTGAAAAAGAATTCAGAGTAATGATAGTAAAGATGATCCAAAATCTTAGAAATAAAATGGAGAAAATACAAGAAACATTTAACAAGGACCTAGAAGAACTAAAGAGCAAGCAAACAATGATGAACAAAACAAATGAAATTACAAATTCTCTAGAAGGAATCCATAGCAGAATAACTGAGGCAGAAGAATGGATAAGTGACCTGGAAGATAAAATAGTGGAAATAACTACTGCAGAGCAGAATAAAGAAAAAAGAATGAAAAGAACTGAGGACAGTCTCAGAGACCTCTGGGACAACATTAAACACACCAACATTTGGGCTTCCCTGGTGGCACAGTGGTTGAGAGTCCACCTGCCGATGCAGGGGACACGGGTTCATGCCCTGGTCTGGGAAGATCCCACATGCCGCAGAGCGGCTGGGCCCATGAGCCATGGCCACTAAGCCTGTGCATCTGGAGCCTGTGCTCCACAACAGGAGAGGCCACAACAGTGAGAGGCCTGCATACCGCAAAAAAACAAACAAACAAAAAACACACACCAACATTTGAATTATACAGGTGCCAGGAGAAGAATAGAGAAAGAGAGGGTCTAAGAAAATATTTGAAGAGATTATAGTTGAAAACTTCCCTAACAAAGGAAAGGAAATAGTCAATCAAGTCCAGGAAGCGCAGAGAGTCCCATACAGGATAAATCTAAGGAGAAACACGCCGAGACACATATTAATTAAACTATCAAAAATTAAATACTAAAACAATATTAAAAGCAGCAAGGGAAAAGCAATGAATAACAAACAAGGGAATGCCCATATGGTTAACAGCTGATCTTTCAGCAGAAACTCTGCAAGCCAGAAGGGAGTGGCAGGACATATTTAAAGTGATGAAAGGGAAAAACCTACAACCAAGACTACTCTACCCAGCAAGGATCTCATTCAGATTCAATGGAAAAATTAAAAGCTTTACAGACAAGCCAAAGCTAAGAGAATTCAGCACCACCAAACCAGCTTCAGAACAAATGCTAAAGGAAATTCTCTAGGCAGGAAACACAAGAGAATGAAAAGACCTACAATAACAAACCCAAAACAATTAAGAAAATGGTAATAGGAACACACATATAAATAATTACCTTAAATGTAAATAGATTAAATGCTGCCACCAAAAGACACAGACTGGTTGAATGGATACAAAAACAAGACCATATACATGCTGTCTACAAGAGACCCACTTCAGACCTAGGGACACATACAGACTGAAAGTGAGGGGATGGAAAAAGATATTCCATGCAAATGGAAATCAAAAGAAAGCTGGAGTAGCAATTCTCATAGCCGACAAAATAGACTTTAAAATAAAGACTACTACAAGAGACAAAGACGGACACTACATAATGATCAAGGGATCGATCCAAGAAGAAGATATAACAATTGTAAATATTTATGCACGCAATATAGGAGCACCTCAATACAAAGGCAAATGCTAATAGCCATAAAAGAGGAAATCAACAGTAACACAATCATAGTAGGGGACTTTAACACCCCACTTTCACCAATGGACAGATCATCAAAAATAAATAAGGAAACAAACTTCAAATAACAAGCTTACTTCAACATAATAAAGGCCATATGTGACAAACCCACAGCCAACATTGTTCTCAATGGTGAAAAACTGAAACCATTTCCACTAAGATCAGGAACAAGACAAGGTTGCCCACTCTCACCACTATTATCCAACATAGTTTAAGCCACAGCAATCAGAGAAGAAAAAGAAATAAAAGGAATCCAAATTGGAAAAGAAGTAAAATTGTCACTGCAGATCACATGATAGTATACATGGAGAATCCTAAAGATGCTACCAGAAAACTACTAGAGCTAATCAATGAATTTGGTAAAGTAGCAGGATACAAAATTAATGCACAGAAATCTCTTGCATTCCAATACACTAATGATGAAAAATCTGAAACAGAAATTAAGGAAAAACTCCCATTTACCATTGCACCAATAAGAATAAAACACCTAGGAATAAACCTACCTAAGGAGACAAACGATCTGTATGCAGAAAACTATAAGACACTGATGAAAGAAATTAAAGATGATACAAACAGAGCGATATACCATGTTCTTGGATTGGAAGAATCAACATTGTGAAAATTATTTTACCACCCAAAGCAATCTACAGATTCAATGCGGAGCCTGTGCTCCGCAACGGGAGAGGCCACAACAGTGAGAGGCCCATGTACCACAAAAAATAAATAAATAAACAAATGGGACCTAGTGTAACTTAAAAGCTTTTGCACAGCAAAGGAAACCATAAACAAGATGAAAAGACAGCCCTCAGAATGGGAGAAAATATTTTCAAACAAAGCAACTGACAAAGAATTAATCTCCAAAATATACAAGCAGCTCACGCAGCTTAATGGCAAACAAAGAAACCAAATCCAAAAATGGGCAAAAGACATAGACATTTCACCAAAGATATACCGATTGCCAACTAACACATGAAAGGATGCTCAACACCACTAATCATTGGGGAAGTTCAAATCAAATCTACAATGAGGTGTTACCTCACACCAGTCAGAATGGCCATCATTAAAAATTCTACAAACAATAAATGTTGGAGAGGGTGTGGAGAAAAGGGGACCCTCTTGTACTGTTGGTGGGAATGTAAATTGATACAGCCACTATGGAGAACAGTATGGAGGTTCTTTAAAAAACTAAAAATAGAACTACCATCTGACCCAGCAATCCCACTACTGGGTATGTACCCTGAGAAAACCATAATTCAAAAGGAGTCATGTACCACAATGTTCAGTGCAGCTCTATTTACAACAGCCAGGACATGGAAGCAACCTAAGTGTCCATCAACAGATGAATGGATAAAGAAGATGTGGCACATATAATGGAATATTACTCAGCCATAAAAAGAAACAACATTGAGATATTTGTAGTGAGGTGGATGGACCTAGAGTCTGTCATACAGAGTGAAGTTAAGTCAGAAAGAGAAAAATAACCCTCCTTTTCTTGGCGGGGATCGGGCTTGCAGTCCCAGTCCGCATAATGTACAGAGGCAGAGGGAAAGGGCTCTGGCGCCCTCGGCGTCATGTCTTTGGTACCAGTGGCTTCCAGTCTGCAGGTTCTATCCTCAAGCGCTGGGATACGGTGGAAAAAAAAAGAAAGAAAGAAAAACGAATACCATATGCTAACACATATATATATGGAATCTAAAAAAAAAAATGGTTCTGACAAACCTATGGGCAGGACAGAAATAAAGATGCAGATGTAGAGAATGGACTTCAGCTCATGGAAGGGGGAAGGGTAAGCTGGGACAAAGTGAGAGAGTGGCATTGACATATGTACACTACCAAATGTAAAATAGCTAGCTAGTGGGAAGCAGCCACATAGCACAGGGAGATCAGCTGTTGCTCTGTGACCACCAGAGGGGTGGGAGGGAGAAGCAAGAGGGAAGAGATATGGGGATATGTATATGTATAGCTGATTCACTTTGTTATAAAGCATAAACTAACACACCATTGTAAAGCACTTATACTCCAATAAAGATGTTAAAAAACAGGGCTTCCCTGGTGGCGCAGTGGTTGAGAGTCCGCCTGCCGATGCAGGGGACACGGGTTCGTGCCCCGGCCCGGGAAGATCCCACATGTCGCGGAGCGGCTGGGCCCGTGAGCCATGGCCACTGAGCCTGCACGTCCGGAGCCTGTGCTCCGCAACGGGAGAGGCCACAATAGTGAGAAGCCCGCGTACCGCAAAAAAAAAAAAAAAAAAAAAAGATGTTAAAAAACAAACAAACAAAAAACAGTCACAGGACCCCTGCTTCCTCCTGAAGGGATACAGATAAAGATCTGATGCATATCTTTGATTTGTTCCTCAGAAACTAAGACCTTCCCCCACCCCACCAAAAAACAGGGGAGGATGGTGACTACATGCTGACCACAAGCACACAGACCCCAGACTGTTTGGAACCAGGCTGATAATTAAGGTTCCTGAAACAGCACCCTGTTATCTCATCAGCAGCCAATCAGAAAAAATGTCCACAAGCTGATCACACAGCGTGTAACCCTCATTCCTAATGTCGCCTTTAAAAATCGTCCCCTGAATGCCACTGACGGGGATGGGGTCTTTTGAGAACTAGTTGCCCATTCTCCTTGCTTGGCACCCTGCGAAGAATGCTGTACTTTTTTAGTGCAACCTAGCATCAGCAGATTGGCTATGTTGCATGTTAGGGAAGTCAACCCAAGTTCAGTTGGGTAACATTAGTCCTTCTACCGCAAGGTAGAAGGGACAGTAGAGTAATTTCAAGGACTGAATGAAATATGTAGTTGGCATTGGAAAAAACGTTACTACTACAATTACTCTTACTCCTACTATTACTACTGTCTAATATATATGGAATTTGTACTACATGCAAGGCACTGTTCTAAGCATTTTATTTGAATTTATTCATTTAATTCTCCTCCCTTTCAAAACCCCCTATTTTACTGTTAAAACAGGAAACAGATATTGAGCACCTTGTTGAATATTTTACCCTTGGTGAGTAGTAGAGTCAGGATTTGAACCCAGGCAGTCTGACTCCAGAGGCAGGACGGTTAGCTACTTATGTGCTGTACTGCTGCTGTTTTTTCTTAATTGTTGTTACATTGTTAATATTACTACTAAAGGCTATATACTTGAGGAATTTATTTTAAGATTATTTGAACACCTCAATGCCTCAGCTTCCTCATAACCATGCCAAGGATAATAGCAACAATCTGCCTCATGGGTTTATTGCAAGGCTTTAATAAAATACTATGTTTGTGCTAAGATAATACTTCTCTTTTTTCCAGCAACCACCACTTTATTATTTTTTACTGAGGTATTTTTTTTGTTTTAATTTTTATTGGGGTATAGTTGATTTACAATGCTGTGTTAGTTTCAGGTGTACAGCAAAGTGAATTAGTTATACATATACATTTATGCATATACATATATCCAGCTGATTTACAACATTTAAGTTTCAGATGTACAACACAGTGATTCACAATTTTAAAAGATTATACCCCATTTATAATTATTATAAAATATTGGCTATATTTCCTGTCTTGTACAATATATCTTTATACCTTATTTTATGCATAGTAGTTTGTACCTCTTAACCCCTATCCCTATCTTGCCTGTCCCCACGCTCCCCCGGATGGTAACCACTAGTTTATTCTCTTTATGTGTGAAGACAACACTCCTCAAAGTTTAATGTGCACACCAGTCACCTGGGATCTTGTTAAAAAGCAGTTTTCAATTCAGTAGGTCTGGGGTAAGATATTAGAAATGAAGAAATTTGTTAAAAGTAAGTTTCCAGGTGATGCTGATGTCCCTGGTCCAGGGACCACACTTTGAGTGGCAAGGTGCTATGAATCTCCTGGAGAATTCTCCACTTTTAGTGTGAGTGCTCCTTGGCTATTTGCTATGTGACAAGTGTTCCTTATTTTGGCAAATGGGGACTGATAAATATCATTAGTGTACTAGAACAGAGTTCTACACATACTGCGCCATTCCACTACCCAAAAATATTTTGTACACTACAAAAACAAAAAGAATGGAAGTTTGAGATGCTCTGCAAACATTTTAACTTCCTATCTATTTTGAGAAATCGAGCATGGTACTGCTTTGTCACTTTCCTGTGAAAGGATAAAAGGAGACATCAGTAAGTGCCTCCCAAAAGAGAAAAATCATGATTGAATATTATCACTACCAGTTACCTAGGATACAAGAAATGAAGTTTTGTCACCTTGGCCCTTGGAAATGGTAACCAGGTGTCATAGAAAGAGATTCTACCTATGGTTGAATCTTCTTGTTCTGTCACTTCACTCTTCCCCATAAAGGAAAGGGAGAAGAGGGACTTTTCACTGTGCTTTCTTTTGAAACAAAAGCAACACCACCCCAGGAGAGGGTGGAGGATAATGTCTGATTCTTAATATTATCTAGGGAGAAAATACATATCTTGGCCAAAAAAACCCCCATACTTTTCACTGCTTCATGTCCCTTGGGGTTCTGAATCTCTCATTTTCTGTCTTACGTAAAACAAATATAAAAGCAAAGCAAATGAAAAGTTTGACTGTTTCAGACTCTCACAGCAAGAGTGGAGTTTTTCTTGATCTTTAGCTAATAATTTCCCCAAAATTATTTGTAAAAGTTCTTATGAACCATAAAATACCAAACAAATGTCAGGATAATAATCATTGCTGCTATGAGATTTCTTCGCATAGCAGGAAAGAAATTTTTTTTTAAATCTACACAGAACGTACAATGTTTAGAGAACTGTTCCCTCCTATCAGTTTTTAGAGGTGACAGATGTTGTAGTGATGACTATTTGACACTTTCCCCCAGTCCATCCTGGACAGTTATCTTAGCAAAGGAGTAAATACTGTGTATTGTCAGTCACTTTGAAATTTACACACTCTACAGTGGCCATCTGATTGCTTCAAGATTCATTTGTGCATTCCTCCCACAAATGTTTGGGAAGGTGTCAAGGAGGAGACACTCAGTCATGGACATCTGGCAGGGTGTCACGAGAGACCAACTTAACTCACTTCATGATTCTGCCCTTACTCATGCAAGTGAATAAAGATGGAATTGATTTGAGAATGCTGCAAATGTTACTAATTTCCAAAAGAGAAGCGTGGGATGATAATGGTAAATGTTATATTGTCAAAAGTCAAGCAGAATATAAAGTTTGCCGTTATTTAGAGGAGAGAGTATTTTCATTTGATTTATAACTAGTTGGCAAATTAACGCAGTATTAAAACAGCAACCTCATAATAAATAACATTGAAAAGTGCATAACTAGACTGATATTCATGTTCAAAGGCGTGACTTTGTATATAAAAACACATCATGGGGCTTCCCTGGTGGCGCAGTGGTTGAGAGTCCGCCTGCTGATGCAGGGGACGCGGGTTTGTGCCCCGGTGCAGGAGGATCCCACATGCTGCGGAGCGGCTGGGCCCGTGAGCCACGGCCGCTGAGCCTGCGCGTCCGGAGCCTGTGCTCCGCAACGGGAGAGGCCACAACAGTGAGAGGCCCGCGTACCGCAAACAAACAAACAAAAAAACACATGATGTTAATGCTCAACCCTGACATTTTGGAGAATAACTTCCAAATGGTGTGTGAGGCATGTCTTATCTTTAGATTAATGTGTGATATGGAAGGAGGGGCAGAAATGTTACTCAAGTGTGAAAATCAGAATCCTTTCCTTGTGTGTAGTGTTATGCCATACTGTGAGAATAAAACACTTTTTTGCAATATATAAATTATAGTATAATTTAGAAATAATAAGACGTTGAGCATGGACAAAGACTCAAAAGCTCTTAAGAACATTAAAAGTAACTTTTATATAAGTATCATTCTTATAAAGATAAATAGGTTAGCAACGGGCAGAAGACCTAAGTTTCCTTAAAATAGATAAATTTTATAATCAAGAATTTTATGTTTGGCAAAATATTTGAGGTTTCCAAACAGTTGAAAATTCCTCTGAAATGCTTGAATTCAGAACAGTTATTTAAAATCCTTATGAGTATCTTTATTATTTTTTTATTGTTACTTATCTATGCATAGTGATCCAAATGAAACCACTGCATTAAAACAGTAACCCATACAACCAGGAACAGAGTCCATATTCTTGAAAAAGATATTCTATTAACCTACGAAACACACTGTGAGTGGAATAGTCAAAACTAAATGAGATACACCGCTGAATTCTCCTCTGGAGACACAAAGACAGCCACTGCCCCTCCCAAACTTAGAGAATGCTCTGAAATACTTTTTTTGTCTCTTTGACTAAAACAAATGACTAAATTACATGAAAATCCCCAATCTTCCACCACTAGGACAAATTATACACATATTTGAGAAGTAGTATTGACAGATTAGTAATGAAAAGTACCAATTACTCAGTTAAAGTTGAATTTCAAAAAGTTTTTTAGGACAAGTAATATTTGATGCAACCATATCCCATACAATACTTACACTTAGCAGTGTGTTGTTGTTCATCTGAAGTTTGTATTTACTGGGTACCCTGTGTTTTATCTGGCAACCCTATTGAAAAGGCCGTTTCAGGTTAGAGCTATTATGTAGAGAAAGAGAAGGAGCGGGATGGGGGCTGGGGAGGAACACCACCAGCTACGATAGTAATAGTAGTAGGAAAAAGTAACAACTATTTACAAAGTGTTTCCCTCTGTGCTCTGTGTTCACGATCTCATTTAACTCTTCCCAAAAGTCCTCTGGGCTAAGTTCTTTATAGAGGAAGAATTTAGCATAGAGCCTGGCACATAATAACCACCAGTCACTGTTAATCAATTCTATTATTTTTATTTTTAACATCACCATACCTCCTTCTCAAAAAGAAAACTGAGGCTCTGAGACCCCAAGTTCACTTAGTTTGAAGGAAGGCGCTGAGATTTGAATCACTTTCTGGAGCCCAAGATCTTAGACTTTGTTCCACTGTTCTAGATAAGATTTTACTCTGAACATCTGAACTGCACTAGGTGGCTGAAGCCTTGAAGTGGCCTTCATTTTGACTCTGTTCTAACTCATGTCAACATAACTGTGGTTGGTTGGAACAAGCTATAGTTTAGAAGCAAGAATGCTGCATACCTATATGGAGCAAAGGTATTTGGCATGAGTTCAGGGCCACTGGAACTGACACATTCACAAACATCAACAGGCTTTTTGGTGGCAGCTGTGAACCTTGAAAGGGAGAAGAGAGGCAGTAAATGTCTGCAAAATAACCAAAATCCAGGTCCTCTGATTCCTAGTAGTGGTCAAACACGTCATCTTCATTTCTTTTTTCCTTCTTGTGTGTTGAATAAACTCATCAATGAAAGTCACTTAATAATGTCCACAAATTTTCTTCTACTAGGCATATAAATGCAGACGTGGACAAAGAATGTCACCTGCCACATCAGTAAACAAATGATGTTGTGGCCAACAAGCCCTCAGCCACTGCAGCAGCCCCCAACTGTGCACCGTGAGGGGATTCAGGATGGAGAAAAACACGATACTGGCCTAGATAGTTAAGGTGCGTATTGAAGGAATGATTTCATTTGCATCTTCCCATAAATAGAAAATCCCTAAATTCATTAACTGGAAATGTCCATTTTTTATTCTAATTAGCAGTAATCTTTGATGTTCAGCTATCTGGGCGGGCTGCACATGCAGAATTCCTACATACTCTGGCTCCTCCGTTACCTCTTTGGAGCAGTCCCTCAGAGCTATCTGAGAGGTTGTCTCCTAGGCTTAAGTCCTCAGTATGTCCACTTAATAAAACATAATTCTCAACTTTTAGGTTGTGCTTTTTTTTTTTCAGTTGACAGAGAAATCAGTGCTAACATCCTCTATCACACCCTTCAATTAAACTTATCACTAAGGCTGTGATTAATTCGGCAAATTCTTTAAAAAGTCTTCATTAATTATGAATTTTTCTTCCTTTCCATTCTAGACAGTCCAATTTTGAGAATATTACTTTTGGAGAAACATTATTAATTCAATGTCTGAATAATAAGATTTCATAAATAATAACTCAGACTTCAAGTTTTAATAACTAATGTCTTACACCATGAACCTGCCACAGCCATCAGATTTATAGAGTAGCAGAGGTGAGAGTGAAAATAGATTGGAAATCATCCTGATAACTACACATCTGCACCTAGTTTCACCATTCAGCCAATAAAAGAGAAGGAAAAATAGCCTGACAGTTTAATTAATGACTATTTAAAATATCAAGGGCAAAGTAGTCCAACTTAGAGACTAACAATTAAGATAAAACTGAAAATTATCTAAAATTGATTTATAAATCTTATTTACCACTAATGTAATATTAGACCACTTTTTCTTTTAGTAAAACATGCTTCAAATGTTGCTGCAGATCAATTCTCTTAGTATCTCATTGTTACCAACAGCAGATGATTTTGGACAACACATCAATGAAGTCTGACAGGAAATATATGACAACATATCTCAGCATAGGATTGTATTGACTTAAAAAAATTAAAATCTCAAAAATAAATATCATTTAGCAAATGAATTTTTTTTAAGTTTTAAAATTCTAAAAGTTTCTAGGCTTAAGATTTTTTTTTAATTACAAATCAATTTTTTAAACTCGAGAATTTTCATTTGCTAATTTGCAGATAATTTGGCCTCTTTAAAATCGGTCAGTTTATACAGTTGAGGCTCAGAAGAGGTTTCAGCATTGGAAGGATTTTTAAAGTTTCACAGATATCAGTAATTGCAGGGGCCGTTGATTTATTCACATGGCTATCCACCCCACTTCCCCACCACAAGGGCCCCAGGAATTTCCCAGCCTTCTTTCCTGACACACACCCGCCCTGAATGCCCAGTCACCCTTAATATGCCAGCACAAACTATGGTACTAGTATGGAATCATACAGAGTCATTAGCTCACAAGACAGAATCAAATCCACCTTAATTAAAGCCACAGTAATTCCCAAGTCACACTGGATAGGGTAAAATAGATCACCATACAACTTGCAGAGGACTATCTTTTAAAGAACTCACATAAGATATTCAGCTCCTAAGAGCCTCACATTCTTGTATAGACTTTTTCACTCCACAATAAGAAAAAGTAGATATGGCTGCCAACGAAGTAAAATTAATGTACACAAATCAATGAGCTTATGCATAAAGGAGATTCTGATATTCTCTTGTAAAAGCATGTTAACAGCCATGACCTTTGTTATAATGCAGTTTGTACCCGCCCAGAGCAAGTCACCAGATGAGAATGTGACCCTTGGTCAGAAGAGCACAACTGAGCTTACTGTTAATTTGAACAGACACCATAGCATAAAACAAAAGACTCTGAGACCAAAACCTTGTCAGTTGGAATGTAAATGAATCCTGCTGACAGAAAACTCTTTTCTGAATCTAGAAGCTGGAGTTGTCATGGGAGGCCCTGTGAATGGCTGCCTGTCAAAGTTTGCAGAGAGCGGGGCTTCCCCACATAGTTTATGTGGCACTGAGAAGAGTAGGAGGTGGCAGAGAACATAATGGTGCACTGGCAACAGCATGTATTGTAAGCCACATAGTTTAGAAGACCCTAGAAGACTAGCAATGTGTTTAGCTGTCTGGCTTTTTTGTTTTTTATTCTTCCTACCCTCTTAAATATGTGAGTTTGCAGGGAGATTCTAAATGAGAGGCAGAGCAGGGATGAGTAAATGAAAATTGATACCTTTCACCTGTTACCAGAGTAATGGCTCGATTAGTTATTTGCTGGCTTCCAGCAGAGCTGTGAAGAAGCATTTTCCAGAGTCATTTAAAGTCACTGCCACCTCAACAAAACTGCCCTGGAGTTCTGATTCTCACTGACTTCAAAATTATGCCTCTTAGGTTTTGGGACTTACTAAACACTTTGCAGTCACTGAGGAAAGAGTTCCTGTCACGGGCCCCAACTAACCAGGTGATGTAGGGAGGGCAGCTATTCAGAAAAACTGACATTGGAACTCTGGCTATATCCAGCTACCAAACACACAAGAACACATCTGCCAGAGGTACTGGGATAAGGAGAAAGTGGGTAGTAGGCTGAGGTGCAGCAAGTTTGTCTGATGTAGGAATCCTTTCCTAACTTCCCATGCTTTTTGTGTAGACAAAAGTTACCTGGAACACATATGAAGTTGTTTTTTTTTTTTTTAACATTTTGCAGTTTTAAAAAAGATACAAACACTGCTATTGCAAAAGGTATGTTTATGCCTAGTAGCTGTTTAAAATGTGCATTTTTTTCCTTAGGATTTGAAAAAAATCAGATCCACACTTTATGCATCTTTACAAATCTAATTTCTTCACCCCTCCTCCTTCACACACAAAGTCAGACAACTCCATCAGTAGTTTCTGCCTCATCTCTTCCTTTGTAATAGAGCATTTCCTCATGGGATATCCCACTACCCGTCCAAACATGCCTTTACTTCTAATGACACCAGTACCTCATTTTATGCCTGATGCACCAGCTCGCACTCCTCCACGATTTTTCTCCTTTGACTGCAAATATGCTTGGAAGAAACACACTGGGTTCTGTTTGTTATTAATACCATAGACTGAATTAATTTTACTTCTTACTGAGCAGTCAGGGCAATTCCAGACCAGGTTAGAGCACAAGTTGACACTGTGAACAGAGGGGACACCTAACTGGGGTTTGAGGTGATGAATTTACACAGAGAAACATGGTAGAACCTGAAATCCAGGGTACAGGTAGGGGTCTAGACAAGGAAAGTGGAGGCATCACCAGGAGATGAGCAGGAGTCTTAAAAAATTAATGGCACCCTAAGTTCTCATTTCATTTACTCTATAATTTGGCAAAGAATGGAGTCCATCTCAGCTTGATATCATCAGCAGGTGAGATCAGGAGAGACAATTATGAAAGGTAACAGTTTGAACCTACATACATTACATGTCATGTATTACACTTAAACACATGAGAATGGAAAATATTTGGAACATACAGTATCACTTTTCTAAAGAAGTATATCAAGTGTCCAAGCTAACATTTTGACAGCTCCTGCTCTGCTCAATGCCCTTTAGCCCAACTGTTCAATAAGTTTTCATGGCCAGAACTTAACAGACACACAAAAAATTAATGATTTATGCTTCTGAATATAGCTGCTATGGCACACTTTTTTTCTGATATTTTTTCTTAGACTTTTAAAAACAGGTCTCTGCCTTTTAGATCTTACAATCAGTAGTAGACCAGAAGATGGACAACAGTACTTTACTTTTTTCATAGCTGGCAGTGTGGCTTGTCCCATGCTGTGCTTGGGAAGAAAAGACTTGATGGTGAATGTACTTGGAGTCAAATCTCAGCTTACACATGACTTTTGGGCAAGTTTGCTTCTCTGAGCCTCTTTTTTCTCATCTGTGAAATGGAGATGAATATAATCTGCCTCTTGGGGTTATTATAAAATATTTAATATGCACATCTGATAAAACAAGACATAAAACTTCTATTCTTATTACCCATTTGCTTTGACAGTTCTGGCATTTTCTCACTGCTGTGCCCTGTGTCACAGACCTAAAATGATTTTGTGCTACTTTGACATCTGACACTGGGAGAACCTCAAATGGCTTTACTGCAAGTTCTTCTCTTCACTCTGCTTCCATGATGAAATCAACATCCTTATAAAAAACAAGCAGAAGAATGGGAAACTGGCATCTACTACGCATCCAACAAACACCATGTGCTGTCCTAGTGAGCTCAGTTTTTCTGTTGGATAAACAGATTTAGAGAAGGTAGACTGTGCAAGAATTATACACCTATTAATGGCAGAATGAAGATTCAAACCCAGTCTGTCTGATATGGCATCCCATGCTCTTTCCACTACATCAAAAATTTTGGCAGCAACGATAAAACAGAAATATAAAGAACAATTTAATTTCAAGCAGGGCTCCAGATTCTTTTAAATTATTTCCCATGATTTATGTGGGAGGGGTGTCTAATTTTGCTGAAACTTTGTAATCACATGGGTAGGGGCAGAGAAGCAAGAGAAAAGGGAGAATATAAAATCCAAGAGGGCATAACTGACTGTAACTGCAATGTTGTATGTCTCAGTCCTGGCACCTCATAGGCTTTTAGCCAGTATTTGTGCAGCAAAAAAGTAAAGGAAACATGTTTGCATTCAGGCTCTTAAACCTTGGGCCCGCTAAAAGGAAGATGCCATAGATTCAGGCTGGGGTCCCACCCATATCTTTTATTCACTCATTTAATATTTATAATACTGGGTACTATGTGGATAAAACAGAAGATATGGTTTCTGCCTCTCAGAATATAACAGTAAAACAGAGAAATCTGATAGCCATTTTTAATCACCTACTGTATACAAAGCCCACTGTAAAGGATATGATACAAATGCAAATAAGGACGCTATGCCATTCAAGTTAGTTTTGGGCGAGCGTGTTAAGTAGAAGAGAACTGGGGTCAGATAATTACAGACTTCAAAGCTGTAAGATACCTTACGGATGATCTCTCGTCACTTCCATGCTTCCTTGTAACTCAGTATAAAACTCAAACTCCTTTACAAGAGATAGGAGATTCCGGCCGCTCACCTCTCTGGCTGCATCTCCCACCACTTTTCCCTCCCACTTCAGGATCTGTACTATAGCCCAGGAGTATCCCATTCTCATTTCGCTGAGCCTCTGCCCCCTCCTCACTGTCTGCCATGATCATCTATCTCTACTTGCCCCTTCCTCAGATGACCTCTGATGATCCATCTTTACTTCCATTTGCCCCATCTTTGGGGTCAGTGTTCCTCTTTGAGCACACAGGCCCTCTGGGAATCCTCTGTCAAAGCACTGGATGCACAGTGTGGCCACGGTCTCTCCCACTGGACAGCAGGCACCCTGAGAACAGGAACCAGGTGCTGCAGTCTTCAGAGCCCCAGGGCTTGGCTCAGGGAAAGGAACTGACTCTTGAGAGATTAGCTCAATTTTCCAAAAGCAGATCTTATAATCAAGGTGTGAAGGATATAAGCCAAGTCCTAAAAGATGTATAAAAGTTGATGGGGGGGGGGGGCCTTCCCTGGTGGTGCAGTGGTTGAGAGTCCGCCTGCCGATGCATGGGACACGGGTTCGTGCCCCGGTCCGGGAAGATCCCACATGCCGCAGAGCGGCTGGGCCCGTGAGCCATGGCGGCTGAGCCTGCGTGTCCGGAGCCCATGCTCCGCAACGAGAGAGGCCACAACAGTGAGAGGCCCACGTACCGCAAAAAAAAAAAAAAAAAAGTTGATGGGGAAGATTTGATTGGGGATTCAGGTAGAGTAAGAAAGCAGAAAAGCTGAAGGCATGCTCAGGCCCTGCTGGTAGACCAGGCTGGCTGGAGCAGAGTTTAATGGAGTTTAATGGAGGCCAGATTTAAAAGGCAGATATAGCCTGATTTAGGAGGATTTTAATACATAGAAGAATACAGGCATCCCCTTTTGAAGGAATTTGATCTTATTTACTTTTTTATACTTTTTATATAGTATAAAGTATACTTTTTATAAAGTATACTTTTTTATACTTTATACTTTTATACTTCTTGACACTTTCTATACTCTCAGAGATAGTCTAGAACTTATTGGAAGACATACTAAAGACACGATCTTACTAATCCCATATGAATCTATTTAATAACCAGTTACTTAGAGGAAGAGTCAGAGTACAGAAGAATATAAGCGTCATATTTATCAGGACAGTAAGTATAAGCATGGAAAGTTTAGGATCTGGTCTGCAGGGCAACATAGTTTGATTATATGCCAAGTAAGATGTCAACAAAAAGTAATTGTCTAAAGCAGGAGTCCCCAACCCCTGGGCCGTGGGTCAGTACTGGTCATGGCCTCTGAGGAACCAGGCCTCACAGCAGGAGGTGAGCGGCGGGCGAGCGAGTGAAGCTTTATCTGCCGCTCCCCAGCGCTCACATTACCGCCTGAACCACCATATCGCCCCCCTCACCCCCACTCCCCCCACCCTCCCGCCCGTGGAAAAATTGTCTTCCACAAAACAGGTCCCTGGTGCCAAAAAGGTTGGGGATCACTGGTCTAAAGGCATCTTAGACCTCCTCTGAGAATGATGCTTATAAACTACAATCAAAGATGAATATTTTCATTCTGTCATTTATAGGGATATAAATTTCAGTGAAATGACAAACATTTTTGCTAGAATTCTTACTCTTATTACAGAACTTACTATTCTCTTTGGTCAGTAATATGGCTTTAATAGTTTGTAAGTACTACACCTAGTGATTTTTCTGGAAAGATCTGGAGGTAGTCATTCTGCTGAGACTACGTAGGCGTGCTGATCATGCCATACATATGTGAAATGTACAGAAATAGGCAATTAATTACCTCAGGTACAGTATATAGGATGTGATATTTTGCACATTCCTTCTCCATGATATTTGAAGTAGCTCTTTGAGTTGTTTTCTTTAACTAGCCTCAAAGACATGAAACTGCTAATTACAAACCATCCTGTGACACGCAGAGTGGCCATGCTGAGGATAAGTAAACATTTAATTCAAAAAAAGTTTTAAAAAAGCAGCAAGTACTCTACATAAATATATCTAAAGATAATACATGAAACCATATTATAGGATTTTGTCTGTTTTTCAGAAAAGACACTTCAAAGTTAATAATGAACCCTTTTATGAATATACCTCTTTAGCTGAATTTATCAAATTGAATGCATCTAATGCATATTCTAGAAGCTGGGCAAGATTCTATATTGACAGCTTTTGTTTTAATTTGTTGCCTGGCAGTGGGAATCTTATTCCGTTGTATGCCTAACTCATCTGTGCATACAGAAGGCAATGGTATTTTTATAGCATATTAATAAAAGGCTAAAAGATGTGATGTTTTCTAATGAGTAGACTTTGAAGTGAGAAGGTACATGATTATTATGAGTTTTTTTTTTAACATCTTTATTGGAGTATAATTGCTTTACAATGGTGGGTTAGTTTCTGCTGTATAACAAAGTGAATCAGCCATATGCATACATATGTCCCCATATTCCCTCCCTCTTGAGCCTCCCTCCCACCCTCCCTATCCCACCACTCTATGTGGTCACAAAGCACCCAGCTGATCTCCCTGTGCTATGCGGCTGCTTCCCACTAGCTACCTATTTTACATTTGGTAGTGTATATATGTCAATGCCACTCTTTCTCAACCTCGTCCAGCTTACCCTTACCTTTCCTTGTGTCCTGAAGTCCATTCTCTATGTCTGCACCTTTATTCCTGTCCTGCCCCTAGGTTCTTTCAAGAACCTTTTTTTTTTTAGATTCCATATATATGTGTTAGCATACGGTATTTGTTTTTCTCTTTCTGACTTACTTCACTCTGTATGACAGACTCTAGGTCCATCCACCTCACTACAAATAACTCAATTTCATTTCTTTATATGGCTGAGTAATATTCCATTGTATATATGTGCCACACCTTCTTTATCCATTCACCTGTCGATGGACATTCAGGTTGCTTCCATGTCCTGGCTGTTGTAAATAGTGCTGCAATGAACATTGTGGTACACGACTATTAGGAGTTTCTTAATGACTTTTTCAGCTGGAGTCACTCTTACCATGTACCTCAGTGAGGAAGGAATCACTCTGCCCTTTCATTGTCAGCTGATGATCCCTCAAGATCCTGACTCTGAAATGGCCTATCTGCCTTTTGTTCCGTGAGTTATAGGACTTTTTTTTTTTTAAATTAAAGGGGTGGAAGCGGCTTTACTAAGATCCACAAATATCTTTATCCAATTTCGAGAAGAAAATAGGATTGTACTGGCTATTTATTGTCTGGAAAAAACAACGAGTAAAACTAGAATCACAAAGAAAGGCAAGAAGAATGAACCGGAAAGAACATGGGTTTAGAGCTTCCGGCCTCATCTCTGCCATTTAGTCTCATGTGACCCAGAGGATGCAATAAAATATCACCTAAGTTCAGGTAGGATTGGAAATGACGAGGCAGGCTTAGTAGGGAAGGCTGTGAAAAATCTAGTATTCTAAGATAACTTGAATCTCCAACAGAAGCCAGAAATATAGATTGATGTGAAAGCTCTTGATTTTTGAATGTTGAAAACTAAATTTAACTAATAATAAAATGCATAGAAGGTAAAATAAAACTTATTTGCAGGCTGCATTCTGCCTACAGGCCTCCAGAATGGGACATTTGCAAGACTCATTTTCTTGACTATTACAGGAGAAACTGAAGTAGATGATCAAGCGCTAACATTTCCCTCCTGGGCAGTGGAAAGTCTCAAACTCTGTTCTCTCTTCTATCTTAACCAACATCCTTTCTGGCCTTCTTCTGTTCAGTCTTTTATTTAAATTCACTCAATATATAGCCTTCTCACCTGCACTTACAGTATGGAAGACTACTGTGATGAGAAGAACAACAAAGATGAAGACAAAATCAGGAGATGACAGCAAGTTTTAACTTAGAATCTATACATAGTTATAGCATGCATAACATATGCACATCTATGAAGTGTGCACAGGACTGCAAGAATTCCTACAGTTGATTATGTAAATGGCAGTTTCCACTCCAGAGTACTGTTACAGTGCTTAGAGCTCTTTGAAAAAAGACATAAATGCCTTGAGATAATCATGATATTCTTATTTTAAATGACAAAGTCCCTGTGCAGCATGGAGAATTTAATGTAATGTCTACACTTGTTTTTTCAAGAGAAGCCAGAAATATAGACTTCCTGTGAAAGCTCATGCTTTTTGAATGTTGACAACTAAATTTAACTAAACATAAATGAAAGCAAAAATATAGCACATAAAGGTCACTGTCTTTTTCTGGAAAAGAATGCTTTAATTTTATGTCTTAACTGATTTTTATTACATTGCAGCAAGTTGAACCATGAGGAAACCCATGGAATATGACCATAACAGCTCTGTCTATTAAAAGCTGTCAGCTTCTTTCTGTAGGTTTAATGGATGACAGAGGGAATGCTATTCAGTGTTAGCCTCCTAAGTGGTTTCTTGTTTGTTCTTCATACAGAAGCTAGTGTGCTCTTTGAAAGACAAGCCTGTTCATATGACTTCTCTACTCAAAATCCTCCCATCACTTCTCATGACTCTTGCAAAATAGTTCTAAGCCTTTACTACAGCCTGTGAGGTGGTTTTTAAATAGCCACAAATGCTTTCCTACTCATCCCATGAAGGGGCCGAGTCTCTTCCCCCACTCCCTGAATCTGGGCGGGCCTTGGGACTTCTTTTGATTCCTAGAATGTATCAGAGGGGACCTTGAGCAAGCTCTGAACCCAGATCTTGAGGCCTAAAGCTCCCACCACTCTCATCCTCTTGGAACACTTCTGCCGCTATGTGACGAAGGCCATCGTAGAAAACTATGTCACCTACGGACATCCTGGACCATAAGCTCCAACAGAACTGCCAGATGGCTTCAGCTCTTGAGTTTACCCAGGTAAGACCAGCAGAAGAATCACCCAGTGAACCCACAGAAGTGTGAGAAATAATGATTACTGTGTTAAGCCACTAGGTTTTATTGTGATGTGCTATGTAGCAGAAGGTAATACAGCTCTATGAGGTACTGGCTGATCTGACCACAGGGTACTTCCCCTCCTCTCTATTTTAGCCATTCTGGCCTCCTTGATTTTTTTATATTATTCCGTTTTCTCACTGGGATTCTTTTCCTAAAACGTCTTTATTTTTCTGATCCCTAAACAGAATTGTGTGGCTTCAATCATTATAGTATCCCAACATATATCACAACTTATTTCTGACTTTATACAATTCCCTTCCATCTCACCCCTTAACTTGGGTCTAAGACATTAGATTTGTGTATATTTACTTTGCAGTTGCCTTTTTTCAATTTGATTTTACTTTTAGAACAGTTTTAGGTTCATAGCAAAAATGAGTAGAAGGTACAGAGATTTCCCATATGCCCTGTACCCACAACACATACAAAGCCTCCCCCATTATTAACATTCCCCTCAAAGTGGTACATTTGTGACACCTGATGAACCTATATTGACACATCATCATTACCCAAAGTTCATAATTTACATTAGGGTCCACTTTTACTATTGTGCATGCTATGTATTTGAACAAATATGTAACTTGTATCCACCATTATAATATCAGAGTAGTTACACTGCCTAAAAATCCTGTGTTCCACCGCCTAAAAATCCTGTGTTCCACCTATCCACCCCTCCCAACACTTGGAGGTCTCTGTCTCTTGACTGAAATAATTTGGATGTTAGTGAGCCCTAGGGAAGGTCCTAATCACTGAAGACATATGGCACATGCCAAAGAGATCAAGTAAGAAAACATCACCTGACATCCTTAGTGCTCACTGTACATAGGTAGTGGGTCAACATTATACACCAACTGCACACTACACGATGCTGAGTATTTGCAAGTCAGTTCTCATAGGCTAGAACCCACATCTGTTCAAACCAGAAACCTGAGTGTCATGCTGGACTCTTTCTCTTTTGTTTTGTTTGTTGTGGGGTTTTGTTTTTGGTTTCCTCCCCATTTACTCAGTAAATCCATATGATTTAACTTTCTAAATAGGCATGTAATCCACGCTCTCACCTCCCTGCAGTTCATCCACGTGACTATAGCCAAGGTGCTCATTATCTCTTGTCTGAACTGTCTTAACAGCTTCTTACTTGATATTCTTGCCTTCCACCTTGCCCCACCTCTAGTCCATAAATGGCCAGCCTGAGCATTCTGTCAGCAGATGGAAAAACTAGGGAGGAAAGGATTTAGCTATTCTTCCTAGTATAATTTTTCAAGAACCTGAAGACGTTCAACCTTACATCCACCATGCTCACCTATTTTCCTATGAGACTAGAAATAATCTCTTGGAGAACCTGCAGTGAAACTTTCTTCTCCAGCTGTTTTTTTGGGGGTTTTTTATCCTTTTGAGAGAATACTTTCTATCAGAGCAAACCTGGAACACTTATTTGCGCCTTCTCTTCTGTTTTTACCTACATTGTCAACAAATAGTGGGTCTGAATCCCATTTTATGAAGTCCCAGGAGATGTTACTGCCTTTTTACTATTTGAAAATTTAGTGTTTTAATATTACTCTCTCTGGTGGCTTTATTTCTTATTATTAGCGTTTTCCCTGTGCTCTACTTTATATCTTTTGTTTCTTTGAGATTTATAACATATATAGTTTATATATGTACATATATTTTAATTCAGCAGTCCATCCTGTCAAATAATTACATGCAACACTCTCAGATTTTCAGAATGTTCTCTGTGTTTAACTTATTAGAAGTTCCGTTCTCTCTTCATGGAAGATTAGACATACAAAAACTGTCTACAAGTAAAACTCTCTTTGGGCCTCTGGGCTCACATTTAACTGGGAAAATATGAATCCTTTCCTGCTGATGCCTCATAGGGTCCCAGACATGAGGGAAGTGAAGAGGAAGACCTTTTTAGCATTCTTTTTAGCTCTGTCTTTTATGGACTCACTATGCATAGAGAATTCTTCTGTCAGTTTGTATGTAAGATTTCTGATTTTGATTTTATGGAGTTTATCCATAAAACGTATACAGAATTGTTAATAGCATTACATATAAATAATTATTAATATATTTAGTAATTAGAAAAATCAGATTTGTTACTAAATTCACTGAAAACAATAGCCTTTAGTATCTAAGAAATACTTTGAGTTCAAATACTTTCACATATTTCCTTTATTTTACATTTAGAAACCCTTAAAAATAAGCATAGTATTTTACTATATTAAATCATTTGTCATTAAGCAATGAATACTACTTTATTCTAAATTTCTGTGACAACTGAAAATTCAATGTCACTAAGTTAGTCTACCTTTTGCTAAAGTCTATGATGAATCACCTATTAGCTATAACTATTACTATATAACTATAGTATATAGTTATATACTACTATATAGTTATATATTACTATATAACTGTACTATTACCTAGTAGCTATAAATATTTCATTTATACTTTCCATGTTGATTATTTTCAAATGGTAAGTACTAGCAGTTTTTTCCCTTGTCTTCCATTAATGAACAACTTTGAATTAGGCAAATTTCTGGATATTGCTGTAATTATATCAGAGAAGGACAGGAATATGCTTATAAACTAGTCACATAGAACAATAGGATTTGTAGAAATTCACAACCATTGTCAAAGTGTGTACCCTATACTTGTGGATCTTTACCCACATCCTCCTTCTTTTGGGGAACTGAGTGATTCAACTAGAGTTGCTTTCTCTCAAGAAAATGCCTAAACTGACATATCACTGATACACTCCCCACACAAATTCATCTTTACATCCTCTACTGAATTTAAGTTAAAAACATTCTGTCCTAGAAAGCCAGTAGAGAAGGTAAGGTGGTGAGAAAAGTGTAGATAAGTTTATGGACAGTCACACTCTGAGGATATTTGTTCTCCTACTTTAGGTATATTGTATAATAACAGGATTCCCACACCCCGCCACCCCGAGTTGGTTTGGGAACATAATGATGCCTATGGTCCTACTCAGAAAATTTAACTCCAGTCATTGAAATCTTTGGTCTAAGGTAGAAGCAGAGACATCTCCAGGAAGAGGTCATTTTGAGTAGCTGCAGGTTCAGGCTGAGAGGAGCAAGAGAGAACCAGAAGCTGGAAGTCACCTAAGAAGATGGGACAAACATCCATTGAGCCTCCAGGGTCCTAGGCCCTGTGCTCAACTCCTTCACATCCCTTTTCTCATATGATCCCCCAAATAGTTCTATAAATAGCTATCACTGATTTTATAGATTAGGAAATCAAGGATTAGAAGAAGCCAAATACCTTGCAACTTTCCTAAGTAGCAGAAACCTCAAACAATAACCTCTCCTTTATTCAGCCTTGTTTTTAAGAAAAGCACACAAGGGAGATACTTAAAATTTACAAATACCTGGCTAACTGCCAGCAGAACATTTCCCCATGCACTAAACACCCCAGGTTCACCAACTCTGTCCAGAAGGTAAATGTCATGGCATTTATGATTTCTTTTATTGGTTACCAACATCACTCAAACTGTATAAACTCAAACTCAGCACAGCAATCATCTCAGTAAATAAAGGTTTCCAGGATAATTAAAAACTACGGCAAAAGAGCAGATTTGAATATCCTTATTCAACAATAACAAAATCAAACTTATTTAAAATATACCAAAGGTGCTTCTACAATTCTTCCTATTAACATTTGTAATAGATTTTTATTCTTTAAATTATCTATGTAAATTGGTATCTTCCCTTCTAAGTTATAAACATGTAATCATCTCCAACCTGAAAAAGGAATCTTTTTGAAATATTACGAGACCAGATTTATTGTTATTTGAGTTGGCAACAAATTAAGTGTATGGTTTTCAATGAATCACATTTAGAAATGTGTATAGAGTGCATCTGAACATATTTACATAAGTAATTTAGAATTATGTTGCTTTTCCATAAATAAAAAACTTAGAACTTTCAGTATTACTTTAAATATCATCTTCATTACACTAGAAGAAATAATTGTGTTTTTAAAACTAAACACATTAGTTGTGCAAATGAGAATGCTCTTGCTTTTGCCAAAATGTGGAAATACAAGACCTCAACTAACATAATGTGCTTTGTGTTTTGTGGAACAACAACTGCATTTCTCTTATACAGACAGAGATGTGTCATTAGAAAGCACAATGGGGGCACCATGCTGTCAGTCTTTGGGGTGAATGAAGCTTGGTACTGATCAAAACCAGGACTTGTTGATGATGCATTAAGTGTTTTTGGATTTTTGTTTGGTTTTCTTTTTCATAAGTGGTATCAAAACAATGTAGCTTCCAAATACCTAATTGAATATGAAGTTAAGCTTAGGAAATGTGCAGTCTAATTTTCTTACACAGATAAATCCCTAAGCAAACATGATGTAAATAAGCTTTATTTTTATTTAGTCTGATTGTAGATGTCTAGATCCTTGTGTTTGATATCTTTGAATCCAGAGATTCATAAAGCCCCCCTTTATGGTTTTATATTATATAGGAAAACAACTTTCTTACAGAAAGAACTCCTTAGTAATAATGATATATATTTGTATTCTCCTCTTCCCTTACTTAGAAACTACCTTTTGATCTACCTTCTCTCTGAAACACATTAGGTGAGTAAGTGGAAAATTTATTATATAACTATCACCTCAGTTAAGTCATTTGAATGATTATTACTTTAAAATAGGATAGCATGGGCTCCCCTGGTGGCGCAGTGGTTGAGAGTCCGCCTGCCGATGCAGGGGACACGGGTTCGTGCCCCGGTCCGGGAAGATCCCACATGCCGCAGAGTGGCTGGGCCCATGAGCCATGGCCGCTGAGCCTGCACGTCCAGAGCCTGTGCTCCGCAACAGAAGAGGCCACAACAGTGAGAGGCCCACGTACCGCAAAAATAAATAAATAAATAAATAAATAAAATAGGATAGCATGCTTTTCCCCTATTACTCTTATTCCATGGAAACTCAGAATTATCTGTTTTAAACATTAAAAATGCTTTGATCTCTTTATAAGAATAAGACATATGATTTCCAAGCTCTTTTTAACATTTGGTAAATGTTCATTTAACATTAACACAAATTGTGCACTGTATGTCTGTTGAGCACAAAGCATTATGAAGGAACAAGGAAAATAACATGAAGTATAAGATATGATTCCTGCTGTCCATGGCCTTATTTTTTTTTAGTGGGATAGGATAGAATCATCTAGAAATGGCCATATATTATTTTTGTCCTCAAAAACCATTCAACTTTCTTCTAGCCAACTAAGTACAGTTGACCCTTGACCAAAAAGGGTTTAAATTACACAGGTCCACTTTTATGCAGATTTTTAAAAAACAGTAAATACTAGAGTTGAATCCATGAATGCAGCAGAAACATGGGTGTGGAGGGACCCCAGATAGGGAGGGCCAACTTTATGTTATACAGGGATTTTGGACTGCACCAAAGGTCAGAGTCCCAAAAACCCCATTTTCAAGGGTCAATTGTACTATCATTCCCTTCTATCTATTAGGACTCAAGCAGTTTAGGTAAGACAGACCCTACCCTCAGATGCAGATGCCCTGTCTTCCATTTTGGATCTAAAGTTAAAAGAACTTTAGATCCTACAACTATAATTATCTACAACTATAATTATCTCAGAAGCACAATGAGAGAGCTTGTCTGGAAAGGAAGCCAGTACTAAACAAAAGGAAGCCAGTACTAAACACACAGAACAGAGGTAAGCCACGACAGAGATTCTGACAGCCATACTATCCCATGTATTGAGTTGGTCCAATGCTGGTAATGCCCTGAACTTTAGACAGTATGTTGCTATCTCTCTCACCTGCAACAAACACACTCCTATCTGATATACACATCAAAAGCTAAAGAAGAAAGTGATGAATAGCTGTTCACACTGTATTCCAAAAGATACAAAATAATTTTTTAGTTGCATGTATCCCTGTTACACCACACATCCCTTTCCTAATGTCCCTATTTTGAATTCAAACAGCTAAATTTTTGAGCAGCAATCCATTGTTCCTCTGCACAGATAAAGTACTGAGGTACTATACTCCTCGGAAATTTTAGTTCTTAAATACAACCAACTGGGACAAGTTTTCAATTAAAAAAAAAAATTGTCCCAAGATGGAAATTTTGGCTTCTGAGCCCTCAGGAAAATATAGCTATATTATATATATAATTTTTTTTTAAACAGAAACATGGACTATGACCCTCTCAATAACTATGTAAGATGCCAAGTAATCATGAGGGAGTCTCTTCCAAGAGGACTGAAAGAGAATGAGATGAAAGAGGACTTCTTCCCTTCTTGGCTCTGTAGTACTGATTCTCAACCAGGATGATTTTGCTTCTCAAGGGACATTTGGTAATGTCTGGAAACATTTGATTATTACAGCCGGAGTTGGGGGCGGGGTAGTGAGGGGGAAGGTGCCACTAGCATCTAGTGTTTAGAGACCAAGGGTATTGTTAAGCATCCTACAATGCATAGGACAATCCCTAGCAATAAAGAATTCTCTGGCCCAAAATGCCAGTACTACTGAGGTTGAGCTGTCCTCCCCTATAGAATATACCTTAGGGTTCAGATGTTTAGTTCTTATAAACCTTTAGATAGGGTTAACAAAACAATTAAGTGGAAATAGTAGAAACATTGCACACATTTGGTCATAGAAAACTAAGCACAGTCCCTACCAAATCACAATACCTACATATTCATACATTAGTCAGTTACCTATGAAAGATTTTATTGTTTCAGTCTTCCTTGTTGTCTAATAACTATCACATGATATATCTAACTGGCATTGGCTGCTTTCATATGAGCTTCTGGAGGTCTTTGGTATTGGGTAGCTATGCAACCTTATGATTTAAAGGGGCTGGCTTCAACTGGGCCATTGCCCATATGATTTATATACGTACACTGCATCTGTGACCTTGTACTAGGCTTTCCAAGTTAAATCAAATATTCCACTTACTGTGATCTTTCCTGCATCTAAAGTCAAAAAGGAATACTCTAATTCTACATATTCAGTCAATGGAGATGTTCCTTTGAGGCAGTTTGCCAATTTTTCTATAGTCAAGTTCAGAAATGTGGCTATGTTAAAATGAATGTCAAACAGCAGAGTCATTAAAATAAAACCTGCTGTCCAATTTCATAGACACAGAGTTCAATGACACCCATAGCAAGCATCAAGCTTCTAATAGAAAACTTCTTGTCAAAAGCAATCTCATGGGCCTCCCTGGTGGCGCAGTGGTTGAGAGCCCGCCTGCCGATACAGGGGACATGGGTTTGTGCCCTGGTCCAGGAAGATCCCACATGCCACGGAGCGGCTGGGCCCATGAGCCATGGCCGCTGAGCCTGTGCTCCACAACGGGAGAGGCCACAACAGTAAGAGGCCCACGTACTGCTAAAAAAAAAAAAAAAAAAAAAAAAAAAAAAGCAATCTCACCTAATTTTATATAACATTAGTCATTACAAGATGAAAAATTAGTGCTTTGACAGAAAGATCTTATGGTAGGTTCTGAATTCAGAAAAATAAGGCAGCACACTTTGTACAATCAAAACCTACCAAATAACTCATTAATAGTTGTTAGGTGACGTAAAAAGTTAACCCTAAGTGTATATATGAACGAAATATAAGATATTTAGTTACTGAGTTAATACTGAGAAAATTAAAGTTCAAAGATAGTATATTCCAACTTTCAGTTGCACAAAAATAGATATTTCAGTTTGCTTCCAAATGTCCAACTTTTGATCTTTATTAATAATTCAAATGAGCAGAGAAAAAGTGGCCAAGATGGCAGAGTAGGAAGACCCTGAGCTCATCTTCTTCCATGGGCACACCAAAATTACAACTATTTACAGAGCAATTATTGATGAGAAAGACTGGAAGACTAGTAGAAAAGATCTTCTACAACTAAAGATATAAAAAAGGAACCACAACGAGATGTGTAGGAGGGGTGGAGATATGGCATAGTTAAGACCCATACCCCAAGGTGAGTGACCCACAAACAGGAGGATAATTAAGATTACAGAGGTTCTCCCCAAGGAGTAAGAGGACTGTGCCCCACACTGGGGCACACTGTAATTAAAATGGTAAAAATGAAAGATAGATAATATTAAAAGCATCAAGGGAAAAGCAACCAGTTACATACAAGGGAACTCCCATAAGGCTCTCAGCTGACATTTCTGCAGAAACTGCAGACCAGAAAGGGAGTGGCATGATATATTTAAAGTGATGAAAAGGAAAAACCTACAACCAAGAATAATCTACCTGGCAAGACTTTCATTCAGATTTGATGGAAGAGTACAAAAGTTTTATAGACAAGCAAAAGTTAAAAGAGTTCAGCTCCACCAACCAACTTTACAAGAAATGATACAGGGACTTCTCTAAGTGGAAAAAGCTACAATGAGAAATATGAAAATTATGAAAGGAAAATATCTCACGGTAAAGGCAAATATACAGTAAAGGTAGTAAATCAACTACTTATAAAGCTAGTAGGAAGGTTAAAAGACAAAAGTAAAATCATCTATATCCATATTAAGTGGTTAAGGACTAAACAAGACAAAGAGATAAAATATGTCGAAAACAGTAAATACGGAGGAGGGTAGTAAAAAATGCAGGGTTGTTAAAAGGCTTCTGAACTTAAGAGATCAGCAACCTAAAATAATCACATATATGTATGTATGTATATATATATATATATATATACACATATATATATACACATATGTACACACACATATAAGTGCTAGATAGATACCGATATATAGATAC
Source organism: Phocoena sinus (assembly GCF_008692025.1). Classification (NCBI taxonomy): domain Eukaryota; kingdom Metazoa; phylum Chordata; class Mammalia; order Artiodactyla; family Phocoenidae; genus Phocoena; species Phocoena sinus. Next base: position 33,240,475 of record NC_045766.1, read on the forward strand.
CTATATATAAACCTCATGGTAACCACAAACCAAAAATCTATAATAGATACACATATAAGAGAAAGGAATCCAAATATTACACTAAAGACAGTAATCAAATCACAAGGGAAGAGAGCATCAAAAAGAATAAAATACCTAGAAATAAATCTAGCTAAGGAGGTAAAAGCTCTGTACTTGGAAAACTGTAAGACACTGATGAAAAAATTGAAGACAAAGAGATGGAAAGATATAATGTGCTCTTGGATTGGAAGAATATTGTTAAAATGACCACACTACCCAAGGCAATCAGATTCAATGCAATCAAAATACCAATGGAATTTTTCACAGAACTAGCATTCTAAAATTTGTATGGAAATACAAAAGATCCCAAACAGCCAAAACAAGCTTGAGAAAGAACAACAAAGCTGGAGATATCATGTGCCCTGGTTTCAAACTATACTACAAAGCTACAATAATCAAAACAGTATGGTACTGTCACAAAAATAGATCAATGGAGCAGAATAGAGAACCTAGAAATGAGTCCACACCGATATGGGCAATTAACCTACGACAAAGGAGATAAGAATATACATTGGGGAAAAGACAGCCTCCTTCAATAAATGGTGTTGGAAAACTGGATCGCTATATGCAAAAGAATCAAATTGGACTACTCTATTCTCTCACACCATGCACAAATTCAAAATGGATTAAAGACTTAAGTGTAAGACCTGAAACCATAAAACTTCTAGAAGAAAACATAGGCAGTGAGTCATTGACATTGGTCTTAGTAAGGTTTTTTGTTTTGTTTTGTTTTTTGATATGTCTCCTCAGGCAAGGGAAACAAAAGCAAAAATAAACAAATGGAACTACATCAAACTAAAGCTTTTGTATATCAAAGGAAACTATCAACATAATGAAAAGTCTACCTACTGAATGGGAGAATATATGTGCAAATGATATATCCAATAAGGGATTAATATCCAAAATATATAAAGAAGTAATACAACTTGACATCAAAAAAGAAAAATAATCTGATTGAAAAATGAGCAGAGGGTCTTGAATAGACATTTTTTCAAAGGAGACATACAGATTGCCAACAGGAACATGAAAAGATGCTCATCATTAATCATCAGGAACATGCAGATCAAAACCACAATGAGACACCACCTAACATCTGTCAGAATGGCTATTATCAAAAAGACATCAAATAACAAGTGTTGGCAAAAGTATGGAGAAAATGGAGCCCTTACACACTGTTGGTGGGAATGTAATTTTGTAATTTATGCAGACACTATGGAAAACAGTACTGAAGTTCCTCAAAAAATTAAAAACAGAACTACCATATGATCCAGCTATTCCAATCCTGGGTATTTATCTGAAAAAAACAAAACACTAATTTGAAAAAGATATATGCACCCCTATGTTCACTGCAGCATTGTTTATAATAGCCAAGATACAGAAGCAATCTTAGTGCCCATCAAAAGAAGAATGGGTAAAGATGTGGTATATACATACATACATACACACACACAAGAATATTACTCAGCCATTAAAAATGAAATCTTGCTATTTGTGAAAACATGGATGAAACTAGAGAGTATTATGCTAAGTAAAATAAGTCAGAGAAAGAAATACTGCATGATTTCACTTATATGTGGAATCAGAAAAACAAAACAAAATGAACAAACATAACAAAACAGAAACAGAGTTATAGATAACAGAGGACAACTGGTAGATTACAGAGGGGAGGAGAAAAATAGGTGAGAGATATTAAGAGGTACAAACTTCCAGCTGCAAAAATAAATAAGTCATCAGTATGAAATGTACAGTGTGGGAAATAGTCAATAACTATGTGATATGTATGTGACAGATCATAAGTAGACTTATTGTGGTGATCATTTTGAAATATATAAAGATCAAAATCACTGTGTTGTGTAACAGGAACTAACAGTGTTGTAAGTCAATTATACTTCAAAAACAAACTCATAATAAGATGATCAAATTTGTGGTTACCAGAGGCAGGGGTGGTGGGGGAGTGGGAATTGGATGAAGGCAATCACAAGGTACAAACTTCTAGTTGTAAGATAAATAAGTACTAGGATGTAACATACAGCCTGATAAATACAATGAACACTGTTGTACGTTATCTATGCAACTTGTTAAGAGAGGAAATCCGAAGAGTTCTCATCACAAGGAAAAAAATCTTTTTCTATTTCTTTAATTTTGTATCTATACAAGATAACGGATGTTCACTCTATTTATTGTGATAATTCTTTCATGATTCTGTAGATCATTATGCTGCACACCTTAAACTTATAATTGATATACAGCACTGTGTATCTCAATAAAATTGGAAGTAAAATAATAAAACTGGCAGAAATAAGGCAATTAAATCACTTCCTGCCTGTGGGACAGCAAAAGCACAGAGGCATACTTGGAAGTAGCAAAACAACCTTCAACACTTATGCAATAATATCTGAGACTGTTTCTGAAAGTTGTTCCAATAAAATTTAAAGGTTCTAGTGGCATATTCCAATTAAATAACATTTCACGTTAGCATTCATTTAATTACAGTCACATATTCCCAAGTCATAAAATATTTCTTCTGTAATATTTTTGGTGTCAAAAACAAATCATTTTTATTAATAACAATGGAAAATTTACTAGTCCACATAAAAGTATTAACAGCTCTTATTCCCAATGTTAGATCATTGGTAATAAAGTAAATAAAATGTGCATACTTTATAACTCAAATCATATCAGTTAGTTTATGCCCTAAGCAAATAATTCTGCTGTTATGGGTCAAAGCCCAACATGGGATGTTTATTGTTCATTTTGTCTTGATAAGACGGGTAGACAAAAAATGCCATTTTGTAAGGAAATATCATTATGAGGAATTGGAATCAGAACAACCATTTGCTAAAAGTTACCCATTGGTAAGACTGGAAAAGAGCTGAGATAATTCAAGACTTGTATTTGACGCAGAAGAATTTCACCACAATGAGATGATCAGGTGGTTTAAAAACAGTTATAACTGAAAGCTTTGCTGTTTGAACATACTTGTTCACAGATAAAATGTCATGCTTGTTTTTGTTGATTTTACTGATTTTATTCTTTTCTTTGCAAGAGGAAAATGATTTGATTAGATTAAATAAGAGTTCTCATCTTACCCAGCTGGGTCTATGTAGATGCATTTATTGCTTAGCAAGAAAAAAAACCAAAACAAAACACTTCAGAATGCTTTGCTAACTTTCCCTCTGAAGTAGCCTAACAGATAAAGATCATATAAACTTACCTTACGGAATAAGGACAGTCTTGAGATTTGGAACTAAATGAGTGATCTGGAGTGGGCACCAGAAGGCTGGAAGTCAGAGCAGGCCAGAGGTAAGGGCTTGACATATTTTTATGTCATTTGTTTTTTTTTGTTTTTTTTTTTTTTGCGGTACGCGGGCCTCTCACTGTTGTGGCCTCTCCCATTGTGGAGCAAAGGCTCCGAACGCGCAGGCTCAGCGGCCATGGCTCACGGGCCCAGCCGCTCCGCGGCATGTGGGATCTTCCCGGACCGGGGCACAAACCCGTGTCCCCTGCATCGGCAGGCGGACTCTCAACCACTGCGCCACCAGGGAAGCCCGGTTTTTTTTATAGGTAATAGTATTCAAGTTCAGAAGGATGGTCTTTACAGGCAGATTTAGGAATCCATGCCTGGAGACTGAGCAGTGAGAACAGGGCCTCAGGAGCAAGGTTCTGGCCAGAAACGCCAGTCAATTAAATGATGACCATTACCCATCAACACTCACGTCATGCACTTCAGGGCAAAGACTGAAGATATGGACTTTCCCCTCTGGACCACTGTGGACATGAGTTCTTTACTACCCAGAGCTTCCAGCCTGATTGTAGTGGCCAACACTGCCTTCAGGAAAACTCAAAATTCACAAAACACATTTCTGGTCTTGAAAGTCACTAATTTATGGAGGAAACAGTTCACCCACCACTTCACTCTCAATTTGTAACCCTTATACCTTACTTCACTGTCCAGGGTCAGATTTCTTTAGGACCAAGGTAGACACTGTGGTCAGCAAATACCCTTGGCTACCCCTGTGGATTCCGCTCCCCATAAGTAAATCACTTGCTAGCTTCTGCCACTCATCAGGCCTCAGAGTCCATGGAGAACAGGCCTATGTATGGCTGGTATGGCTCCCAGACCATAAATACACACATTAGCACCTGTAGGCTATGCTGGAGGCTTTGACCTATCCCTCTACTGTAACTTATTAAATGACCTGGATTTTCATTTCTGAGCCCCAAGAATGAAGGGCATTTAATTTTGCATTTTAGAGGCAATAACTGGTTTTTAGCTTTAGAACTAATAAGAGAGATAAATCATATATCCAATATATATTTTGTTAATCTGATCCCTAGAGGGAAAGTTATAGCATCTGTGATTCGCAGAGCAAAGATCTAGGCTAGGATATAGGAAAGTGAGATGAGGCAGAGGTTGACAACTCAAAGAATCATCCTACACACTTATCGTCAGGGAGCCATTTGGTTATTTGTGATGAAAAGCTCTGCTTTTTCTCCTAGAAATATTTTATCATTTGCCAATCAGTGGACTCTTCTCTCACTGAATGGCCTGAGATCAGTCCTCTCTAAGAAAGCTTGAAGAAACCATGGGCTTCATGCCTAACTGCCTACAGTACCAGCATTCCTTCAGTCCAGGATATAACAAGAGAGGGAAGCTTATTCTGAGCCTGTTGAGTAGTGGGGGCTTTCTCCATAGAAGAGACCCTAGGTGCTGTTCTTAAGTGGAAGGGCTTAACTGTGATCTGCCTTTCTCTGCTCTACTTGGTTACAGAGGGATCCCCATTTTAGGAACTGAAACTTTGGAGTCCATTCTCCTTGGATGAATACTTGGCAAGAGAAAGAATTCTTTTCTTTTAGGATTTCACAGATATGTAAATGCTCTTCTAGGTCAAGATAAAAGTCATTCTGCCACTTTTTTTTTTTTTTAAGGAAAAAGTATGTTACTATTACTGATAGCAATATTAGTACTTTCCCGTGTAGAACCATGCATACTTTGAATGGCTTTCTTGAATGCAGGCCCAGGCTCTCTTCCCAAATGTTTGGTTCCCCAGAGCTTTAGAAATGAATTGCATGAATTACATATCAACCAACTTTCTAAGACTTGCAACACTTCCCACACTCACAATTCAGAAGCTAACCACACATAATTGTAGATCACAGGCATCTAAAACAGATCATTATCTTTCCAGAATTAAGTTCCTCTGGAGAAACTATTTTTACCCAAATGGTTCACTGGAATGGATTTCCTCTAAAGGAAATGTGATAACATCTTAATCCATTATTAACTCATTGCCTTTAACTTCAGCCTTCATTTTGAGCAGCAATGAAATCAAAGATTTAACACATGTTATACTCATGTCAAAGATACTTATAGCACAATGGATCTGGTTTAAATTATGAGAATGACATACATCACTCTGATTAAGGTCCTAATCAGGAATCAAAGAAAATCTTCCAATTGAACAAAATGTAGTCAAGCCCACTGACTACAATATGTATTTATCAAACTTTCCTAAAGAACTATCTCAACAAGTTATATAACTCCCACTTCCAAGATAAAATAACAGTGACCTGGTCTACCCTCCCACTTCAACAAGACAAAATACGTATTAAAAAGTTTTTAAGACACTGGACATGAGAAAATGAAGGACAGTGAGCCCTGAGAGATGGAAAACAAACAAGATGAACTAAAAGATTGTTCCAGCAGTGCCTTGAGCCCATTTCCAGGCCGTTGAGCAGGGAAAGGGAACCCAAGTAGAGCCTGGAGCAGTCCCTGCTGAGGAGACAGGGCTGAGACTCAGGGGAGATCAAGGCAGCTCAAGTCTGCAGGATACCTAACAGGAGAGAGTGGCATAAACACAACTCCAGAGATCTGCAGAGTTCTCCTCAGTTATTCAGTAGAGAACTACTGGCACATACACATATGAGGAAACCACTTGAAACCAGGACGAGAACCACCTGAAAGGATTCGAAGGAAGAAACAGTGACTGGTACCCACACAGGGCTAAAATAGTACCTGTCATTACAGTCAGACTGGAAAAACCTCAATTTATAGGCAACTGTAGAGTGCTCAGAATGGTTTTGCTTCAATAATGGGGAATAATTAGCCCTTATCTAAGCACTGCTCTGGTCCCACCTAATGAATCTTAAATGTAAGACCCAAGAGTATCAAACTCTTTCCAAGTACTTTAACTGCCTCCCAGAACAAAGCTCCGTATCTTTACAGGAATACAAAAATACCCAGCACTCAACAAATGTTTAGTGTGTACCTCAAGCAGAAAATCAGAACCACCTAGAATTTACAACCTGATAACATTTTATGTAGTAACAAATTCATACTGTAAACACTTCTCACACCAAAAGATAGGAACCAAGAATACACTAGTTCTCAAGAAGCTTTAGAATCTTGTAGGGAGCAGGGAGGGTGGCAGGTATCATCACAGAACTATGTAGTAGGTACAGCGAGATTGCACAGGTTGGAATTAATAATTCCATGTGGAAAATGCTTTGGCAAGGATTTTTCTTGTTTCAAAGAACAAAGGGGCACTCACTTTACCTCAAGCAAAGTAGGGCTGATTAAAAACATACTTGTGAACTAGAAATGGAAGCAATCAGAAAGTCATGAGGAAGTTGGGAATATCTCTGGGCCACATAGTCTCTCACTTAGGGAGGCTTTGTTTCTGCCCATGCGTCTTCTCTGCTGTCTTCCCTCTATGGACTGTTGTCCCCAGGACTGCAGCTTGCAAAGCACAAGAGGGCCACTGCAGGCCCAGATAACCCATGACCTGGCTGTACCTGTAGCTACAGGCCCAGTCTCTGTTTTCCATATCCCCCACTCAGCGTTTTCAGCTAGACCACACCATGCATGCCATTAACTTAGGCGTCCCACCCCTCTACCCAATCAGCTGTGACTGCAGACTGGACACAGCCATCCCCCTCAGCAGCTTCTGCATTTAGGGCAGAGTCACTTAGCAAAGGGTGTGGGTAGGCAAGAATTCCCCACAAAGGAGGAGCTGGAAAGATAAGGAGACATCTGCCAAGTAGCTGGATGAGACAGAGAACATTCCATGCAGAGAATACCAAAGAGATATGAGTACTCGATGTCTAGTGCCCAGAAGATAAATCTATCAGCCTCCTCTGCTTGGGCAAAGACAAAATGCCTTTATGCAAGTCAGTTCCACAACGGGGTCTGCCTGTGTGGTCCTGTCTCTGGCGTGTTCTTCTTACAGAGACTGCCTGTTCAGGGACCTCCTGGCTTAACCAAATACATGACTAGAAAGAAAGCATCCAGAACAAGTTCTGTCTTTGTGCACCCCGGCTGGTCAGACCAAATCTGCAAAACTGTATTGCATCTGGGCAGCACCCTTAGTGGGCGGTTGGCAAAGGAGGCTGGATTGAAAGGAGGTAATGAGTTGTAAGAAGAGTAAGAAAACCACATCTTGAAGAATGAGTGAAGAAACCGGGGATGTTTCAGTTGAAAGCAAATAAGTAATTAGCAGGAGGCTACCTGACAGCTGATTGAAAATATCGAAATGCACCGTCAGGTGAAAAAGGGCAACACTGGATCTGACAAGTATACTAGGAGGAAAACTAACCTCATGCAATGGAAGTAATTGAAAGGCAGATTTCAACTTAATATAAAGAAAAATACTAAAATTATACAAATATAACTATTAAAAGGGAAATGAGACTTTTGTAATCCATAGAATGCCTCCTAACTAAGATTGAAGACTAGATCACAGCTATTGTGTAGTGTGGCAACTGAAGAAAAAAAACCAAAACCCCTGTAACTGCTTTTGCTTTTGTTACTGAGGTAATGCAAAGCCAGAGTTTCTAGGATTGAAAGATATTTCGTAGTGAATTCAGAGAATCAATTTTAGTTCTTGTTACAGTAAGATATAAAATCTACACATAAGTAAAATAAAGGTAACAGAAACGTTTTGGTCTCTTCTCCCACCCCCAAAAAAGCAATCAGAGCTTTGATTGTGGAAAAAAATTTAGTCATACAGAGAAGTAAAAAGAATCAAGTGATTAAATAGCTATGTTCTATTTTGCAGCATTGCCCACAAGGTACAGAGGAACAGTTCAGTTTTAAATGACCCCAGTTCTGAAAGTAGAGCATTTTTTCTTCCATGACAGGACTGACCCAGTGTGGTAGTAGTGATGTACTGAGCATCATTTACATTCTGTCTAACTAATTCGTAAAATTAAGTTGACTAGACAAGGGGAAGAGGGACCATGAAGATAGGGGAATGGGAATATATTCTGTGTGTTGGCATCTTCATAATTAGCTATGAAAACCCCTAATTAAAACCTACCTCAACCACTTAGGAACCCATCTGACTCTATGTCAACCCTGTGCCCTTTTCTTAACTCTGAGAATGTGACACACACACCAGAGAGCTGCATCCTATCCCCATCACTTACTGTGACTCACTTACTTGGATCTCTCAGTTTCCTCATCTGTAAAGTGGAGATAATAGTGGTAGCCTCTTCACTGCATAATTCCAAGAATTAAAGCTTCCTATATATAAAATACTCAACATTATTTCTCTCCTTCATCTTCCTAAACACTCTGACCAACCCTCAGCCCGTGCCTCCACACACTCACCCACATCATCTAAACCCCCTCCCCTTAATTTTAGAGATGAGAAAGCAGAAGCTAGTCTACATTCAAATTTCTGTCTTTTTCAATTAACAGTGAATAAGAGTTCTTTTCAGAATTATTCCTAGGTAGATAAAGATTTGAATTTACCCTAGTATTTGTATTTTTAAAATGTTCTGCAAATACAGAAATAAGAATAGTCTGTTAAACTGGATATCTTTTAAGGTGATATTTAATTGTGTAGATTTAAGTAAGTTATTTTTAAGTGCTACAGGATTTTTTGTTAAATTTTTTTATACAGCAGCTTCTTAGTCATCAATTTTATACACATCAGTGTATACATGTCAATCCCAATCACCCAATTCAGCACACCACCATCCCCACCCCACTGCGGCTTTCCCCCCTTGGTGTCCATATGTCTGTTCTCTACATCTGTGTCTCAACTTCTGCCCTGCAAACTGGTTCATCTGTACCATTTTTCTAGGTTCTACATACATGCGTTAATATACGATATTTGGTTTTCTCTTTCTGACTTACTTCACTCTGTATAACAGTCTCTAGATCCATCCAGGTCGCAACAAATGACTCAGTTTCGTTCCTTTTTATGGCAGAGTAATATTCCATTGTATATATGCACCACAACTTCTTTATCCATTTCTCTGTTAATGGGCATTTAGGTTGCTTCCATGACCTGGCTATTGTAAATAGTGCTGCAATGAACATTGGGGTGCATGTGTCTTTTTGAATTATGGTTTTCTCTGGGTATATGTCCAGTAGTGGGATTGCTGGATCATATGGTAATTCTATTTTTAGTTTTTTAAGGAACCTCCATACTGTTCTCCATAGTGGCTGTATCAATTTACATTCCCACCAACAGTGCAAGAGGGTTCCGTTTTCTCCACACCCTCTCCAGCGTTTGTTGTTTGTAGATTTTCTGACAATGCCCATTCTGACTGGTGTAAGGTGATACCTCATTGTAGTTTTGATTTGCATTTCTCTAATAATTAAAAATAAAGTGACGCTGAGCAGCTTTTCATGTGCTTCTTGGCCATCTGTATGTCTTCTTTGGAAAAATGTCTATGTAGGTCTTCTGCCCATTTTTGGATTGTGCTGTTTGTTTCTTTAATATTGAGCTGTATGAGCTGTTTACATAATTTGGAGATTAATCCTTTGCCTGTTGATTCATTTGCAAATATTTTCTCCCATTCGGAGGGTTGTCTTTTCATCTTGTTTATCGTTTCCTTTGCTGTGCAAAAGCTTTTAACTTTCATTAGGTCCCATTTGTTTATTTTTGTTTTTATTTCCATTACTCTAGGAGATGGATCAAAAAAGATCTTGCTGTGATTTATGTCAGAGTGTTCTTCCTATGTTTTCCTATGACGGTTTTATAGTGTCTGGTCTTACATTTAGGTCTCTAATCCATTTTGAGTTTATTTTTGTGTATGGTGTTAGGGAGTGTTCTAATTTCATTCTTTTACATGTAGCTCTCCAGTTTTCCCAGCACCACTTATCGAATAGACTGCCTTTTCTCTATTGCATACCCTTGCCTCCTCTGTCATAGATTAGTTGACCATAGGGGCGTAAGTTTATCTCTGGGCTTTCTACCTTGTTCCATCGATCTATGTTTCTGTTTTTGTGTCAGTACCGTATTGTCTTCATTACTGTAGTTTTGTAGTATAGTCTGAAGTCAGGGAGTCTGATTCCTCCAGCTCTGTTTTTTTCCCCCAAGACTGCTTTGGCTGTTCGGGGTCCTTTGTGTCTCCATACAAAGTTTAAGATTTTTTGTTCTAGTTCCGTAAAAAATGCCATTGGTAATTTGAAAGGGATTGCATTGAATCTATAGATTACTTTGGGTAGTATAGTCATTTTCACAATATTGATTCTTCCAATCCAAGAACATGGTATATCTCTCCATCTGTTGGTATCATCTTTAATTACTTTCATCAGTGTCATAGTTTTCTACATACAGGTCTTTTGTCTCCCTAGGTAGGTTTATTCCTAGGTAGTTTATTCTTTTTGTTGCAGTGGTAAATGGGAGTGTTTCCTTAATTTCTCTTTCAGATTTTTCATCATTAGTGTATAGGAATGCAAGAGATTTCTGTGCATTAATTTTGTATACTGCAACTTTACCAAATTCATTGATTAGCTCTAGTAGTTTTCCAGTGGCATTTTTAGGATACTCTATGTATAGTATCATGTCATCTGCAAACAGTGACAGTTTTACTTCTTTTCCAATTTGTATTCCTTTTATTTCTTTTACTTCTCTGATTGCTGTGGCTAGGACTTCCAAAACTATCTTGAATAATAGTGGTGAGGGTGGACATCCTTGTCTTGTTCCTGATCTTAGAGGAAATGCTTTCAGTTTTTCACCATTGAGAATGATGTTTGCTGTGGGTTTGTTGTATATGGCCTTTATTATGTTGAGGTAGAGCTCCTCCATGCCCAGTTTCTGGAGAGTTTTTATCATAAATGGGTGTTGAATCTTGTCAAAAGCTTTCTCTGCATCTATTGAGATGATCATATGGTTTGTATTCTTCAATTTGTTAATATGGTGTATCACATTGACTGATTTGTGTGTACTGAAGAATCCTTGTATCCATAGAATAAATTCTCACTTGATCATGGTGTATGATCCTTCTAATGTACTGTTGGATTCTGTTTGCTAGTAGTTTGTTGAGGATTTTTGCATCTATATTCATCAGTGATATTGGTCTGTAATTTTCTTTTTTTGTAGTGTCTTTCTCTGGTTTTGGTATCAGGGTGATGGTGGCCTCAGAGAATGAGTTTGGGAGTGTTCCTTCCTCTGCAATTTTTTGGAAGAGTTTGAGAAGGATGGGTGTTAGTTCGTCTCTAAATGTTTCAAAGAATTCACCTGTGAAGCCATCTGGTCCTGGACTTTTGTTTGTTGGAAGATTTTTAATCACAGTTTCAATTTCATTACTTGTGATTGGTCTGTTCATATTTTCTATTTCTTCCTGGTTCAGTCTTGGAAGGTTATACCTTCCTATGAACTTGTCCATTTCTTCCAGGTTGCCCATTTTATTGGCATAGAGTTGCTTGTAGTAGTCTCTTATGATGCTTTGTATTTTGGCAGTGTCTGTTGTAACTTCTCCTTTTTTCATTTCTAATTTTATTGATTCGAGTCCTCTCCCTCTTTTTCTTGATGAGTCTGGCTAATGGTTTATCAATTTTGTTTATCCTCTCAAAGAACCAGCTTTTAGTTTTATTGATCTTTGCTATCGTTTCCTTCATTTCTTTTTCATTTATTTCTGCTCTGATCTTTATGATTTCTTTCCTTCTGCTAACTTTGGGTTTTGTTTGTTCTTCTTTCTCTAGTTCCTTTAGGTGTAAGGTTAGATTGTTTACTCCAGATTTTTGTTTCTTGAGGTAGGCTTGTATAGCTATAAACTTCCCTCTTAGAACTGCTTTTGCTGCATCCCATAGGGTTTGGGTAGTCATGTTTTCATTTTCCTTTGTTTCTAGGTATTTTTTGATATCCTCTTTGATTTCTTCAGTGATCTCTTGGTTATTTAGTAACGCAGTGTTTAGCCTCCATGTGTTTGTTTTTTTTTTAATGTTTTTTTTCCCTGTAATTCATTTCTAATCTCATAGCATTGTGGTCAGAAAAGATGCTTGATACTATTTCAATTTTCTTAAACTTACTGAGTCTTGATTTGTGACCCAAGATGTGATCTATCCTGGAGAATGTTCCGTGCGCACTTGAGAAGAAAGTGTAATCTGCTGTTTGTGGATGGAATGTCTTATAATTATGAATTAAATATATCTGGTCTATTGTGTCATTTAAAGCTTCTGTTTCCTTATTTTCATATTGGATGATCTGTCCATGGATGTAAGTGAGGTGTTAAGTCCCGCACTATTACTGTGTTACTGTCGATTTCCTCTTTTATAGCTGTTAGCAGTTACCTTATATATTGAGGTGCTCCTATGCTGGGTACCTACATAATTATAATTGTTATATCTTCTTCTTGGATTGATCCCTTGATCATTATGTGGTGTCCTTCTTTGTCTCTTGTAACGTTCTTTATTTTAAAGTCTATTTTATCTGATATGAGTATTGCTACTCCAGCTTTCTTTTGATTTCCATTTGCATGGAGTATCTTTTTCCATCCCCTCACTTTCAGTCTGTATGTGTCCCTAGGTCTGAAGTGGGTCCCTTGTATACAGCATATATATGGGTCTTGTTTTAGTATCCATTCAGTAAGCCTATGTCTTTTGGTTGGAGTATTTAATCCATTCACGTTTAAGGTAATTATTGATATGTATGTTCCTATGACCATTTTCTTAATTGTTTGGGGTTTGTTTTTGTAGGTCCGTTTCTTCTCTTGTGTTTCCCACTTAAAGAAGTTCCTTTAGCATTTGTTGTAGAGCTGGTTTCATGGTGCTGAATTCTCTTAGCTTTTGCTTGTCTGTAAAGCTTTTGATTTCTCCATCGAATCGGAATGAGATCCTTGCCGGGTAGAGTAATCTGGGTTGTAGTTTCTTCTCTTTCATCACTTTAAATATATCATGCCACTCCCTTCTGGCTTGTAGCGTTCCTGCTGAGAAATCAGCTGTTAACCTTATGGGAGTTCCCTTGCATGTTATTTGTCATTTTTCCCTTGCTGCTTTCAATACTTTTCTTTGTCTTTCATTTTTGCCAATTTGATTACTATGTGTCTTAGCATGTTTCTCCTTGGGCTTCTCCTGAATGGGACTCGCTGCGCTCCCTGGACTTGGGTGGCTATTTCTTTTCCCATGTTATGGATGTTTTTGACTATAATCTCTTCAAATATTTTCTCTGGTCCTTTCTCTCTCTCTTCTACTTCTGGGACCCCTATAATGTGAATGTTGTTGTGTTTAATGTTGTCCCAGGGGTCTCTTAGGCTGTCTTCATTTCTGTTCATTCTTTTTTCTTTATTCTGTTCTGCAGCAGTGAATTCCACCATTCTGTCTTCCAGGTCACTTATCTGTTCTTCTGCCTCAGTTATTCTGCTATTGATTCCTTTCTAGTGTAGTTTTCATTTCAGTTATTGTATTGTTCATCTCTGTTTGTTCTTTAATTCTTCTAGGTCTTTGTTAAACATTTCTTGCATCTTCTCGATCTTTGCCTCCATTCTTTTTCTGAGGTCCTGGATCATCTTCACTATCATTATTCTGAATTCTTTTTCTGGAAGGTTGCCTACCTCCACTTCATTTAGTTGTTTTTCTGGGGTTTTATCTTGTTCCTTCATCTGGTACATAGCCCTCTGCCTTTTCATCTTGTCTATCTTTCTGTAAATGTGGTTTTTGTTTCACAGGCTGAAGGATTGTAGATCTTCTTGCTTCTGCACTACAGGATTCTTTTAACTCTGAAAATACCTGCTTACTCCCAGATTGGAGTCCCTTTGTGGCATTTACTCAGCATCTCAGGGGACTGAGAACATGATTTCAGCCCCTATTACTGGAATCCTGGTGATAGGCAGCCAATAGAAAAAGATTTGCCTAAGCTTGGTCTGGCAGGCACAGTTACAAGTATCTGACAGACATGTGTTTCATCACTAAGAAAGGAACATTTCGTGAGACAAGTGTTCTCAACATTCATGGGAAATTTTTTAAATACATTGTTCATTTCCCTTATGCCCAACATGTGTGCTGATATGTCTACAAGTAAGCTGGTATCATCAGCCCCCAAACACACAACTGCAACTAAATCTCTCTAACTGGTGCTCACAAGGCTCAGCCTCACACTGTGAACTGGTGATGCAGGAATGTGTTAGGAAGACAGTCTTCAGTTCTGTTACTATGCAGCTGACAGAGCCTCACTAGCACTTACTACTATGCCAACTATAACTCCAGGCAACCAAATAGGCTATTTCTATAAAGTGAAACCTTCCTTCATGAACTATCTAATAAAAAATAAACAGCAGAACTAGAATATTTTGCAACTTCTAGTAAATTAGTAGATCTAGTAGTGATCATCATCAGTGGCTGCTAAAATCATGACAATTAGATAAAAAACAGACATTATGTACGTCTGATGAAAGTATATAACCATCTGTGAAGTAGAGTTGCCTCTCCAATAATGGAATTTTCATGTGACTGTATCTAAATCTAATTTTAATTTACAGAAAATACAAGGGAGCTATTAACATGTTAAATGACACCATGAAGATACCATCAAAGTTTCCATCTCCTATCTATTGTAAACAGTGCTGCAATGAACATTGGGGTGCATGTATCTTTTCAAATTATGGTTTTCTCTGAATATACACCCAGGAGTGGGATTGCTGGATCATACGGTAGCTCTATTTTTAGTTTAAGGAAGCTCCTCCATACTGTTCTCCATAATGCTTGTACAAATTTACATTCCCACCAACAGTGTAAGAGTGTTCCCTTTTCTCCACACCCTCTCCAGCATTTATTGTTTGTAGGTTGTTTGATGATGGTCATTCTGACTGGTGTAAGGTGATACCTCATTATAGCTTTGATTTGCATTTCTCTAGTAATTAGTGACACTGGGCATCTTTTCATGTGCTTTTCAGCTATTTGTATGTCTTCTTTGGAGAAATGTCTATTTAGATCTTCCATCCATTTTTTGATTGGGCTGTTTTGATAATGAGTTGCATGAGCTGTGTGTGTATTTTGGAGATTAATCCTTTGTCGGTCACTTTGTTTTCAAATATCTTCTCCCATTCTGTGAGTTGTCTTTTCATTTTATGGTTTCCTTTGCTGTGCAAAAGCTTTTAAGTTTAATTGGGTCCCATTTGTTTATTTTTATTTTCATTACTCTAGGAGGTGGATCAAAGAAATCTTGCTACAATTTATGTCAGAGAGTGGTCTGCCTATGTTTTCTCAAGAGTTTTATAGTATCTGGTCTTGCATTTAGATCTTTAAACCATTTTGAGTTTATTTTTGTGTACAGTGTTAGGGTGTGTTCTAATTTCATTCTTTTACATGTAGCTGTCCAGTTTCCTCAGCACCACTTACTGAAGAGACTGTCTTTTGTCCACTGCATATTCTTGCCTCCTTTGTCATAGATTCAATGTACGAATGGATAAAGAAGATGTGGTACATATATACAATGGAATATTACTAAGCCATAAAAAAGAGCAAAATAATGCCATTTGCAGTGACATCGGTGGATCTAGAGATTGTCATACTGAGTGAAGTCAGACAGAGAAAAGACAAATATCATATGATATTACTTATATGTGAAATCTAAAAAATGGTCCAAATGAGCTTATTTACAAAACCGAGAGTCACGGGCTTCCCTGGTAGCGCAGTGGTTGAGAGTCTGCCTGCCAATGCAGGCGACACGGGTTCGTGCCCTGGTCCGGGAAGATCCCACATGCCGCGGAGTGGCTGGGCCTGTAAGCCATGGCCGCTGAGCCTGCACGTCCAGAGCCTGTGCTCCGCAACGGGAGAGGTCACAATGGTGAGAGGCCCGCGTACCACAAAAAGAAAAAAAAAAAAACAAAAAAACAGAGAGTCACAGATGTAGAAAACAATCTTATGGTTACCAAGAAAGAAGGGGGGAGAGAGGGATAAATTGGGAGATTGGGATTGACATTCACACTAACATATATAAAATAGACAACTAATAAGAACCTACTGTATAGCACAGGGAACTCTGCTCAATATTCTGTAATGACTTATATGGGAAAAGAATCTAAAAGAGAGTGGATATATGTATATATATATAACTGATTCACTTTGTTGTACAGCAGAAACTAACACAACATTGTAAAGCGACTATACTCCAACAAAAATTAATTTACAAAAGATACAATCAAAACTAATGTTTAAGAAACTCTACAGGAAGAATGACCAAAGTTCATCAACAAATAAGAATCTATAGATTGAAACTTGAGATAGCAACCAATTGCACTTATGGAACTTAATTTTATCCTAATTTTAAAAAACACCTAGGGTTTCCCTGGTGGCGCAGTGGTTGAGAGTTCGCCTGCCAATGCAGGGGACGCGGGTTCATGCCCCGGTCCAGGAGGATCCCACATGCCACGGAGCGACCAAGCCCATGAGCCATGGCCGCTGAGCCTGCATGTCCGGAGCCTGTGCTCCACAACTGGAGAGGCCACAACAGTGAGAGGCCCGCGTACAGCAAAAAAAACCAAACAAACAAAAAAACCACCTAAAATTTAAAAAAAAAAACTTGAAACATATAAACACTGACCAGCATACTTAATATTAAGGATTAATTTTGTATAAGACATAATGCTTATGAAAAGAGTTCCTATTTTATAAATAAGAAAATATTATCTATAAATCTCTAAGTCTATAAAGTTACAGTGAATCTGTGCTCATTTACACAGGAAAATTGCACTTCACATTCCCTAAAAAAGTGGGTGCGCTAAGCAATTAATTACATTTTTGAAGAGACCTAAACTAGAAGAGTAATATGGTGTAAAAATTTTAAAGATTGATAAGAGTGAAAAAAACACTTTGTCATTAACTTTGAAAAAGACATTTTTCAGTAATTTGTTCTATTTAATATAACTTCCCGGAACATACTGATAAAGAAATAGAAAGCACAAAATGTTTTATTACTATCAATAATGTTTTTCAATCAAAAGAAAGCCACTCCCCCCCACACAAAAATCCAGATGATTTTACAGGTAAGTAATAACCAATGTACAAGAAACAAATATTAAGATCTGTGCAAACTATTATTCCAGGTAATAGAAAAAGTGGGATTTCTCCATAATTCTCTGTCTGAAACTAATATAATCTTGATATCAACAATAATCAAAGATAGTATGAGATGGAAAATTGAGCCATTTTTACTTATAAACACAGAGGCAGGGCTTCCCTGGTGGCGCAGTGGTTGAGGGTCCGCCTGACGATGCAGGGGACACGGGTTCGTGCCCTGGTCTGGGAGGATCCCACGTGCCACGGAGCGGCTGGGCTCGTGAGCCATGGCCGCTGAGCCTGCGCGTCCGGAGCCTGTGCTCCGCAGCGAGAGAGGCCACAACAGTGAGAGGCCCGCATACCGCAAAAAAAACCGAAAAAAAAAAAACACAGAGGCAAAATCCTAACCAGATTATTGGCAAACTAGTACGTTTTTTAAAAACCAAGTTTGGATTACTCAAGAAATAGACGTTTTGATATTAGAAAGTCTACTAATTTAATCCACATTACAAAAAATATCAAAGGAGACTAGAGTACATGAGTACTTCAAGTGTTGAATTACTGAATGTTTTATTCAATTGTTTTATAATATAAACTTAAGTAAACCTCACAAGAGAATTTCTTAACCCAATGAAAATTATCTGCAAAGAAATGCTAGAGCAAACAGCATTCTTATTGGTGAAATAAAACAGTCCCTTCAAAAAATCAGGACAGAGTCAAGGATGCCTGCTAGTTTCTATTAAAAATTGCCACAATATCTGTGGCAATAAGGCCATTATTAACCTCAGATGATAGACCTGTTCACAGAAAAAAGCCAATAAAAATCTACAGACAACATAGAAGTATTAAAAATATTGATTATAAGGTAGTATATATAGAAATGTAATTGATTTTTCTATATTTAACAGTCATCAACGGCAGTTTAAAATATATCCTTCCATATAGAAATGGTGTATGCATGTAAGCACACATTTATACACTCATGTACCGTATATGTATATAGTCCCTAACAAATCTATTATCTGCAACAAAAGTAAGGTGTGCAGACTTGCCCTATGAGACATGTGATCTATTCAGTGTAATACTGATGTAAATGACAGATATACAGAAGAATAGAATGGAAACCCTGAAACAACCCCATTCTGAGCAGAAGCCTGATAGGTGACAGAAGTGACCTTGCAGGTCAGCTGAGAGATGGACTATTCAGTAAATAGTACTGGATCATGGGCTATCCATATAGAGAAAAACTGGACGCTTACCTCATACCCTACACAAAAATCAACTCTAAGTGTATTAAGGGCTTAAATGTGAAAAGCAAAAACTAACCTTTAGGAGGCAACTGAGATTAGCTTTAAGACCTTGAGGCAGGGAAATATTTGTAAAATAAGATTCAAGAAACAAACTAGAGAAAAGAAATTAGACTATATCATTAACAAACAGTTTGCATTCAGAGTAAATGAAGTCTACAAAATTCTAACAATAGACAAACTAATCAATGTAAAAACAGAAAATATAAATAGGCAATTAAGAAAAAAGGAATCCCAAACAGCCTATAAAGACATGTAAAAATATTCAACTTCACCGTGAAAAGGTAAATGCAAATTAAAGTCACAATAAGATACTATTTTACACCCATCAGAGAAGCAAAAATTTAAGTTAAAGTCCGACAATATCAAGTGTTACCAAAGATGTGGAATAACTGGAATTTATACTCTCCTGAAGAGAATATAAATTAGTATAGTCATATGACCCAGCAATTCTCTTCCTGATTTTACATTCTTCAGAAATATTCTCAAATGTACACAAGGATACAGAGATAAAAGATGTTTATAGTAGCATCGTTTATATATACATTTTTTAAAATGGAGACAATCTGTACATCAGAAAGATAAATGATAAATTCATGCAATAAAATACCATCCAGATTAAAATGAATTGAACTAGAGCTTTCACACACCATTGTAATTATAAATGTTAGAAAAAACACAAAGAAAGTATTAGAATATGGAAATGTAGCAATAAATAGTTTTCAAAAGGCAAAATAGCAGCATATATAGCATCTACAAGATGGTATCTACACACACACACACACACACACACACACAGACACAAACAGCAATACAAACACTACTAAAAGTACAAGCAAATGCAAGGAAAATAAGAACACCAAATTCAGGCAAATGTTAACACAGGGAAGGGACGAGAGATGCAATCAGAGAAGAGGATACTGGAAGACCTTAACTCAATTGGCAATTTTCTATCTTTTAATGTCAGTGTGGGATTATCTGTACTTATATGAATCTTCATGTATTTTGATATGTTTTGATATTTTACAAATTTTAAAATAAAGTTTAAACAAATGAAAAAAGATATACCAGGCAAATTCTAATCAAAAGATGGCCCATATCACATTATTAATATCAGAAAAAATATATCTTTTGGCAAACCCATTAATAATATAAAGAGTCATTTTTCAGTGTAAAATAAAGACACTTAGAAACCTGAATACATATGTACTGAAGAGTGTATCTCCAAAGTACGTAAAGCAAAAACAGACTTGTTAAAAGATATCAATAACCCCTCTGATCATAGAGAAACAATTTACACCCCTCTCTCAAATGGATAGATCAAAAAGACAAAATTAAGAAGTTTTGAACAGAATTAACAAGCTTTTCTAATGACATGAGTGTTTGTGTAAAATACACATTTTCTACATAGTTTTTGCCAACGTATATAACATCTAATAAAAAAATTTATATTAGGACAAGAGTAATTTATAAAGTAGCAAAAAATAGCTCTAAATACTAATACCTATATTGAGAAAATGATAAAATTTTATTGATGGATATAAATAACTGATCTAAATAAGTAGAAAGATATAAAATGTTGATGGGTGAGACGATAGATTACTATGAAGATGGCAATTTTCCTAAGTAAATCTTCACATTCAATGCAGTTGCAATCAAAACATCACCTGTATTTTTCATGAACCTCGAAAAGTCAATTATAAAATTCATAGAGAAAAAAAGGTCACAAATAGTAAAGACTGCATTGGCGTAAAAGAATGAAGAGTTGACTTGTGACACGTGAATTAGCTATTGGTTCAGCGATAGACAAAAGACCAGTGGAAAAGAACAGAGCACCCACAAAGACACTCATAACAATACAGAACTTGCTACATATGAGAGTTGACATTATAAATCAGTGGGTGAAAGGTGGACTATTCTACAATGCTGGGACAACATATATATGAAAGGAAAATATGTGTAGTGTAGGAATTTTACCATGCTTAAATCTAAACACAGATCGATTAAAGGCATAAAAATTTTAAAGTTTTGCTTTCCACATCCGTAAGTAAATAAGGGAGGATATTTTTATGGCCTCTCAGTAATGAAGGCTTTATTTAACGGGACATAAAAAGTACACACGAAACTTAAAGAGAAAGATTAATAAGCATACTGAAATCTTTTAAAGATATAATTTTGAAAGCTCACGTATACAAAGTAGAAAAGCCACAGGTTGGGAAAAGCCATCTGCAATGCATATAATAAAAGAGTACCGATAGAAACCTAAGTAGAACTACTACAGAATAAATAGAAACCCCCCCCCCAAAAAAAAAGACATTAACAGGTAATTCGTTGACAAAGAGAACCAAGTGACCAACAAACATGAAAGATTGCATCATGGTAGGGGAAATATTTAAGTCTTTAGAGAACCACTTCAACAGTTTATCAAATTGATAAAAGTCTGACAATACTAAGTATGAATAAATGTATAAAAATGGGAACTTTCAAAATTTATGGGAGAAATATAAATCCTATCACCACTTTAAAAAGCAATTTTTCATTACTAATAAAAGACATTCATTCAATTGATTTCAACTTAAAGCTACCCCCTAGAAAAGCCTTTACACAGGTCTACAAGTAGTTATGCAGAAGGATTTTGATTAGTTCTTCCGTAACAGGAGAAATATTAGAAACAACCTAAATATTTACTAATATGAGAATTTGTGGTATAATCCTGCAGTAAGATATTGTATATCAAGCAAAAGGAATGAAGTAAATCTACATATCAATTTGCCAGAACGTTAAGAAATAAGGTTGAATGAGAAAAAATATGGTAAGATAACATTTATGTAAAATTATAAGATATACATAAATACTATATATTGTTCATGGACATATTATAAAGAATGACAAATATGAATGCAAAATCAGAATAGTGATTTCCTCTGGGCAAGCAGGGGAAGATAAAGGATGAGGGGACATGTATAAAGACCATCAACGAATCCAGAATTTTTCTTGACTTGTAAAAATATGAACAAATGTAGTCAATATTAGCATTTATTAATCCTGGGTGAATATATGGGTATCTGCTATGTTATTCTCTGAAATACTATATTTAAAAATTATGAATGAATAAAAGCGATCAAAAAATAATCAGTCTAAATTATATGGAGGAAGTCTACTGAGGAAATTAATAATTTGCTTTTTAATGTTACACCTTTATTATTATAAGAAAGGTATATTGGGATTAGATTAAGTGCAGTCATGATTGAAATGGTATCAATACTTTTAATTCTGATCTGGAAAATGGAATGTGAATAAAGCAAGCATAATAAAGACATGTGCTGTGGCCTAGATCTAATCAAGACAAGCTCGCTACCATTTACATAAAAAATGCAAAACAAATGATGAAATAGATAAAAGCATTCCTCCCCCTTGTCCAGTCATCAGTCCACTAGCAGAAGCTCTTTTAAATGAAACTCTTCATAGCAGTAGAAATCATCAGTAGCAGAGATCACCCAGAACAATACTAGTATTATAATTGTCAATACATGCCACTGATATTTTTCAATTTTATGTAATTTTATGCCACAAAAAATGCTAAGTGGACTATAGAAAGAGTCAAACGAATAATCTCAACAAAACCATAATCTTCTGAAGCAAATGCCATTGCTTAATTCTCAGACTTCATTTTTTTGCTAAATTATCATCATTGGGTACAGTGATCACTCCCTTCACAAAAATCTTTCATCATTTGGATCTTAGAAGCCTACTGTCTTGGTTCTCATTTTTTTCAATTATCACTCATCCTCAGTCTCCTTTGTTGTTTCCTTGTCATCTCCCTGACCTCTAAACACTGAAGGGCTATATTATAATTGCCAGATTTATATTCCTTGTCTGAATCCTTCCACTGATTTCCAGACCCATATATCCAACTGCCTATAGTGCATCTCCACTTAGAAGTCTCTGACACACCCCAAACTTCTGGTCTCCAGCCTCCACACAGGGATGCTCTTTCTGCAACTCTCCTCAGTACATGGCAACATCATTCTCCCAGTTGTTTATCAGAAGACCTGGAATTCTCCCTGACTTCTTGAATTCTCTTCCTTCCCCCACATTCAGCAAAAAGCAATATCACCTTTTTTTTCCCCACAATATATTCACGATCTGGTGCTACTCATCACCTTGATATATACTACACTCGTTAATTCCAGCATCGTCTCTCCTTTGAATTGTCACAGCATCCTGGTCAAATGTCATCATTCTGTTCAAAACTCTTTGGATGGCTCCTTTGGTCAGAAAAAGCTTAAGGGCTTTCAGTACCTTCCCAGGCCGTATGTAACTACCTTGTACCTTGAGTATAATCTGCCTGAGGCCTTTCTACATACTGCTTCCTCTGCCTGAAATGCTCTGCCTTCCTGGCCTAAACCCTCTATAAGGAAGCTTAATAGAGAGGATTTCCCCAGTCATTTACAAAATATCAACTACCATTTTTCCCTGTTTTTTTTTCCTCCACCAAAGTTAACACTTTCCAAGTAATAATTAGTAATTAGACAATAAGTAATTGTCCCTCCCACCTAACTTCTAGTGCCTAGAAGAGAGCCTGGTAGGTGGCAGGCACTTGGTATTTGTTGAATGAATGAACAAATAAATGCCACAAATACTTAAAGATATCCATATCATCAATTTTGCCTCTAATCATATCTGTTTTGCTCTTATACTTTTGTTTTTTACTATTCATGTAATGATCTCCAGTGAGATTTTTATATCCTCAGAATATATATATTTGCTATAAATTCTGACTCCTGCATAAGTATAGCAAATGTAGACAGGAACACACCCTATTCAAGGATTATTTTCAAAGAAATATAAAAGGGCATCCCCAAAAGACAAAATATGTAGTAGTGTTTTGTTAAGAAATTAATTTTTAGTGAATACATTTTATATACTTATATGTATTTTATATACCTAGATGTAATGTATGTCTAGGACTTACACTCTACATAAACATGTAATATAATTCCTTACTGCTGCTCTCCCAAATATTTGTTAAAATTCACCATTAGGGAAAACCCAAACGGTCAATGTGTCAGGAAGAATATCTAGAAAGGAATAAGCCCTGTCAGAGACATAATTCTGTAAGTGGTGCCGCATGTCTGATCTGCCCATTTTTATGTGAAGTCCTCAAAGAAATATCTTGTATGATTAGAGTCCAAAATCTTACCTATAACAAAGAAATTTTTTGCCACAGAATCTCTTTGAAGATAACACCAGCGTATGTTAAGAACTGATTCAAATTAGTAAATGGACAATATTCAGTTTATTAAAATCTTAATCATAAATAATGTAAACAAAACTCTACCAAATCCTTCAATGTGAGATTTCTGTTACTTGCCAATCCACTTCATTATGCTATTTATAACTCCATTGGCCAGATGGGGATAAAAATACTTTCAGAAATCCAGTATCAGTTCAGTTTGAACGAGTACCCTCTTGCTCAGAGCTGACACACAATGAACAAAAACAAGGGTGAGACTGTGTCTTGCACTGACAACATCTAGGTTCTAAATTATGGAGGTTTATTCATCTATAACTTAGTTCTAGATATTTCTGATCCTATATACAGCTGCAAAGATTGGTTCAAATGCTGGAATGGCAATTATAGTTCAATATTTTTCAATATAAAGCATAGGCTTTAGCTGTTTACTATCTGGGGATAATTCTTTGATCTTTGTGCTTCAGTAATGGTGTGTTTCATAAACATCCCTTCTTATCATTAAGCACAGAACAACTTCCAGGATGAGTAGAACTTGAAAGCATACATCACCCTTTCCTTTGGACACTCCCCAATTCATTCTATCAGTTATCCCCCCGGCAACAGCAGCAGTAACTATTTCTGAATACTTTTGATTTTTCTTTTGTGCTATCGTCTCGTTTCTTTCTTTACTTTTCACAACATCTGAGTTAAAGGAATAGCTAGCATCACAATAAGTACCTGATACATGCCCAACTAAATTTTAGTATGAATATAATACATATGAAAATCACTACGCACATAAATGAGCCCACCTTTCAATATCATATATATATATACTTTTGGCCTCTGGGGTATGTGGAAGTGTGGTTGACAGCAGTATTACTATTCTCCTAACACTGAAATTGAGAAGCTGAGTCAGTGATGTGAAGCACGATGTGACAGACAAACTAAAGTTGGGGGGCTTGGGGGAGAGGAACTCTAGGAGGGAGGAGAATTTGGCTACAGAATGAGGACTTGCAGCAGCACATGTAACAGCTGAAGACTTGGTATTATTTTTTCTGCACTCTCTCTGTTCCAGAATGTGTTTCATTAATCTCCCAGCACACATCTGAGATCTGGAATTCTTTTGCCTTCATTTTGACAAGAATATGAGGTTATGCAGAAGGCAGTGAGAGGCACGACATGACAGAAGTAAGTAAAGTTAACAAGGAGTCCCTAGTGCTATTCTGGTAGCTCCAAATTATTTTAATTGCAATCATAATTTTCTTTCTCTGCAATACAAACAGGCTTTATTAATTATGGTGACCCTGGCAACCAAGTCAATGAGCTACTTTTTCTTCATCCTTATGAAATGTGGTTCTTATTTTATTCAATATGCTTTACACATTGCTTTCCTAACCATCATCTATAGGACTTTAATCATGAGGCTAGGATTTAAACTTTCTATCCTAAGGTCTTTAATAGATAGTCAAAATGCCTATGGGGGTCCATGAAAAGCTGAGGAATTCAGACTCTCTGCTCACTTGACCTTTCTGAGCCAATGGAGTTACAGTTACCGTGTAGTACTCCAATCGAAGTTCTGACTTTTGGTCCCTAGTCCCCTTCTAGTAATAACTTTTCAGCTTGGCTTAGTATGAATCCTCAAAATACTTCATCCACCCCTCTCCTCCTTTGTTCCTTCTTTCTTGCTCCACAGGTAGCTTCTAGATTGGTCTGGCAAGAGCCATGAGAAAACCAGTCTGGATGGCATAAAAGATGCTTATCAGGAAATAAGTGGGACACAGGGTTGGGAAGGCAGGTCAGACCTAGATTATAATGATGATGAATCCCAGGTTTTTGTCTGATTTTCTGGAATTTATGGTATGCACAGTGAGAATCATTGAAGGGTTATAAGGCCCAAGAATTGTTAAAATGAGTAATTTGGACCTATTATAGATCGATCGCAGTGGCAGGCCACACTGGCTATCTACTGCACGACTCCATGAGTTACCTGCCAGTTTTACTGCAGCCCATGGCACGTGCCCCATCTGTATAATGTAATCACCCTAATCAGATATATGGGGGTAACTTGCAGCTAGTTATAAAGATAGTTTTTCAGTAATCTAGGCAAATAATTATTTGAAACAAACAAGGTTTGTTTCGTTTTGTTTTTGAGTAGAGGTATGGAATAGAAAGCAGAATTAAAAGACTACTGCGATTGTCTGCAAACACAGGAAGTGTTGAGTTAGGATCTAGCAGTGAGAATAAAAAGAACGGAGCAGATGACAAAGTCGTTATGAAGCAGAAAGCAACAAAATAATGACTCATTAGATGCATGGAGGGAGAGAAAGTCTGAGGAAAACAAATATGGATGACTTTGAGATTGCCTCATAGGGAGAGTTGAAATGATGAACAAAGTTAAAAAAGATGGATTGTGTGTTTGATATATTTTGCTTGGGGCAGAAGTGGAACTAGAGAGTAGGTCTTCTGACCCCCAATCAAAGACTTTTCCCCAGTATTCTATCAAGATTTTCCATTAAAAAAATTCTCATTCTCCTTTTACTTTATACTTTTAGAAGACAAGTTACTCAATACGCTTAGCATTTTGATCAATTCATCAAAAAACAAAATCGTTAGATGAAGTTATTTTACATTTTCTTCCCCAGGCATTGATCTTCCACTATAAATATTAAGATCAATACCAGATATATTTGGGAAGGGAAGAATCTAATATTTAAAATGAGCTCACCTTGCCAACCACTATACGAGAAATTTCACATTTTATTTAACCACAGCCCTGTGGAGTTACATATTTTCTGTACTTTACAAGTGAGAAGCCTGGCTGAGAGAAGTGAATCAAATCCCCAAGTCCCCATGGTGAGAAAATTATAGGGTTGAGATTCAAGTGCAGGTCTAACTACAGAAGCCTTCCTTGTCTACTCTTAGTAGATAATATCTCATCATAGATAGTTCTAATCGTGGTGAGGCTGCTGGAGGAAATAGAAAGTAAAAGCAATATTTATTTTTCCTCTTGGCTTCATTCTTTGCTGTCAACATTGTTTGATAAGTTTTATTTAAACTGGACACTACTAACTGAAGCTCTTACGGTGATAAAACTATCTGATTGTGTTTTGTGTGCAGGAAAGCTTATCTGAAATCTCCAAGTATCATCACTGAAGGGTTCACTACTATAATTATCACAGGTTGGGTGCCATCTATTCCAACAGATCAGTGTCAAATCATCTCAAGTCTAACAAAGTGTGTTTCCTCTAAAGCAAAACCAACACAAAATATACTGCCTAGTCTAAACTAAGAGTGAGGATGCCTAATAAATAGGCCAACCAGACTCTAGGTGTATGTTTCTCCATGTTAGAGACATGAAAGAACTATTTGGCAGTGGAAGCATGGGATACTTGAATGGTAATGGTAATTCAAGTGTGATACTGGCAAACTCATTAATATCAAGATAAGGTTGCAGTTAAAGAGGGAGAGACCAGTCCCGCCCCCAAGGCACTGTAGAAACTAGTATAAAACTGCTTTAAAGGGTACAAATGGGAAAGAACCTATTCTGTTTATATGTCAAATTTGGTTAAATGCATTCATATTTTGATTTTAAAAGCATCAGTGGAGCACCTATTGGATATCAGGTTCCATGTTAGGGCCTAAGGATGACAAAGAGAAACAGGACACGGCACTGCCCATAAGAAACTTCCAGTCACCTAAAGAAACCAAAAAGAAAACAATCTGGCCCTCTTTGTCAGCAAATCACATCTGTCTATAAAGTTGGTCACTATGAATTAAAACTTGAAGAAAAAAACCACAGAGGAGAAAAACTCAGTCACATACCAGTAACTATATTAGGAAAGCAGAAGGTCACATGTATCTTGTGCATTTGCAATAGTGCCATTTTTTTTGGTCAAGATTTTCTATTATGACTTAAAAGAGAATAAAAATTGAAACTAGTATTTCTGGGCGAAGAAGTGGCATAGAGACTTCAGGTGCTTGGTTTTCAAAGACCAACCTGTGAACAGGTAAGGAAGGGAAGCCAATTAAAGGTCATTACAAGTCTGAAATGACAGGCCATGCTACATCCTTAATACCCACTGCAGTCCTCAGAAATCCAGGCCGTTGAAGGCGAAAGTAGAGTCTAGAAAACTCGTGGCCCTGAGAGGAAATATCCAAAGTCACTCTTGATTCAGACAAAGAAAATACACTGGGTGTCCCCCAGGTGGGAGGGTCTCCAAAATGTAAGCGTTTCCTGTGGCAAAGAGAAACACAAAGCACCTCTGGTCTGGGAAGGACTCTAGAACTAAGGAGCAGAAAGGGCCATGTGGCACTTCCCATAAAGGAAAGCCAATCTTTCATTAAATTAAGATTGTAAACGTTTCATATCCCATACTTTCAATTCCACTCTGCTTTCCTACTTCCGTCCATCCTTCCCCCTTTCCTTCCCTTCTTTCCTACTATAAATGGCTACAGAAATTAGTATATTTCACAAAACAAGGATCATAAGAAGTCAAAGATCACATAAGCAAGTAACGATAGTAGGCTTTTAATAAGGTACTTTTTTTTTTACTTTTTGAATTTTTTTTTTATACAGCAGGTTCTTATTAGTCATCAATTCTATACACATCAGTGTATACATGTCAATCCCAATCGCCCAGTTCATCACACCACCTTCCCCACCCCCTCGCCGCTTTCCCCTCTTGGTGTCTGTACGTCTGTTCTCTACATCTGTGTCTCAGTTTCTGCCCTGCAAACCAGTTCATCTGTACCATTTTTCTAGGCTCCACATATATGCGTTAATATACGATATTTGTTTTTCTCTTTCTGACTTACTTCACTCTGTATGACAGTCTGTAGATCCATCCACGTGTCAACAAATGACCCAATTTCGTTCCTTTTTTATGGCTGAGTAATATTCCATTGTATATATGTACCACATCTTCTTTATCCATTCGTCTGTTGATGGGCATTTAGGTTGCTTCTATGACCTGGCTACTGTAAATAGTGCTGAAATGAACATTGGGGTGCATGTGTCTTTTTGAATTATGGTTTTCTCTGGGTATATGTCCAGTAGTGGGATTGCTGGGTCATATGGTAATTCTATTTTTAGTTTTTTAAGGAACCTCCATACTGTTCTCCATAGTGGCTGTACCAATTTACATTCCTACCAACAGTGTAAGAGGGTTCTCTTTTCTCCACACCCTCTCCATCATTTGTCGTTTGTAGATTTTCTGATGATGCCCATTCTAACTGGTGTGAGGTGATACCTCACTGTAGTTTTGACTTGCATTTCTCTAATACTTAGTGATGTTGAGCAGCTTTTCATGTGCCTCTTGGCCATCCGTATGTCTTCTTTGGAGAAATGTCTATTTAGGTCTTCTGCCCATTTTTGGATTGGGTTGTTTGCTTTTTTGATATTGAGCTGCATGAGCAAAGGTATTTACCTTTGATAAGGTATTTATTTCTTTGAAAATATTTTCTACTGTAGCGTGACAAGAACTTGGTAACCAATGATATTATAATTGAAGCATTTATAATTCAGATTTTATCATTCTTTTATTGAAGTTTCTAACTATATAGAAAAAGCATCATTGGTAGAAGAGTTGGCAGGTACTATGAGGGTCAGCACCCCTTCCCTGGAAGTTCAACTCAAATCTCCGTCACATGGCCACAGAGGGGTGACTGGCCTCTTTGGTTCTGGCATCACACCCAAGCTGATTATATCTTGGCCTATTTCATGTGCTCATCCGACCCGGCTTTTCTAGCACCATTACTTACAGCAGGGGCATTCCCCTACCTGCATCACAAACCCACACTCTACATACTCTATTTTAGGGGAATCGCTGTTTACCTTTCACCTTACATGCCAACACCAGAACTTATAATTTTGAGTAAATATAGGTGTTCAAATGATGGAGTAACCCAAAAGAAATAAATATGCAATTCGGTGACTCTGATGGTAATTTTATTGCAGATGCTAAAAAAGTTAATTTTCCCTGCCTTTATAGTCATATTTCAGTTTTCACATCTGTTTGGAAAAGTTCAACAAGGAAGAGGTATTACTAAACAAGGAATATGGACTCTCTAAAAAACAATTACCCAAATTAGAGTTTCACGGGACAGAAGTGCTCCTTTATCTGCTACTTTTAAGTTAAATTGTTTTTTTTGAAAAACATAGGCAATGATGAGATGACATAAAAGGAAAAAATATAAGGATGTTTCAAAATGTTTTCCAACTACATGAAATGCCATTGAACCCTCTGCATAAGCCGCTCTGTTCCTGCAGGCAAATTTTGTGTAGGAAATTTCAACAAGCAGAAGAGCAGTCACAGAGATAACACCACAATAAGATTTCCCTGCAGTCAGTGCAGATGTGACCCGAATGCACTATTAAACACATTGCTCCCACAGGGAGAGGCGGCAGGAATTCAACAGTTGTGAGTATCCATATAGCTCTCCATCTATCACATTCCCTTCTGAGGTTAAGCTCTGTCATATGCTCATTTCAGTTTGATGTAATTGGAAACAGTTTACGTTTTTCTCCCTCAGGCAACAGTCTTGATTTTTTTTTTAACCCCTCTCTTATTCTCCCAAGACAGAATTATTATCTCAAGTCCCCATAAAACAAAACCCTGTATTCATTGCCTCTGGGCATTTAAAAGTATAAAGCCAACTTTTTGGACTGTTTCTGGAAAACAGTGTTCCAGTGACATTTGTGCCCTTTCAACATAACCCAGTTATTGTAGCACAGTAGTTTGGAGGAATATTGGAGGAATCCTTCACTACATCTGTGTTTACACTATCTTTCTGTTGAAGTACATGTTCACTTTTAAGTGCGTATATACTGTATTCCCTGAGTGCTATTGGGAATGTCTGCTGTTATTAGTTATGGTGTTGGTAATAATATTTTAATTGCATTGCTGCATTAATACTTCTGTTCCGATTAGCCCAATCTAGTATTTCTAGAACTCATTTTAAGCTTTTGCTGTAAAAGTCTTTTGTGTATTAAATTGTTTCGTGAAAGGAAAATTGTCAGAGTTTCCTTTTCCCCCACCTCTCTAGCCACTATTGGAAGAGTTCCCACTATAATAGGGGGGAAAAAATCACACAGAGAAGCATTAGTGAAATAATGAATCACACCTGAACTGCCCTAGCCTAACTGTAATATGTAATTACAGGTGGCTATACAATCAGAACCATTTTTTTTTATAACGCCTCCATGTGTCTAAGTACCTAATGCCTCTCATGAGGTTAGATAAAAAGTACAGTATTTCTCTTTTCCTTTTATAAACTACTATAAGAAACGGGGAGGACGATCCTTACAATGATAGCAGTGACAGCTGTATCACAATCTTTACTGAATGATGAAGCACCGCGGTAAGTCTCACTCACCTTCCCTGCACTGTGCTTCAGATACACCAGCATCTGCTTCTGATCCCATGTCATACAGAGTCAGGTCCTCTCCAAGTCCAAGAGAAATGATGAGCTAATGTTACAAGGCAGAGTCCATGCTCAGAGAAACTACTAATTATCAGCAAGACAAGCTGCTTTCCTGGGGAGTGATGGCACAGCAGTTGGCTAGTGGGTGTGCCCATCTCCGGGGCCTTCCAGGACTCTATTTTAGGAAATAGACTTATCAGAACCAAGGAAGTCTAAAGGAGCACTGTGCATCACTGTAATTGAATTCACTGATACTTAGGGCTTAAGTTGATGTAAAACATTTCATTCCCCCTTCAGTTACCACTGTTACGACTCAAGACTGTTGAAAGAATATGCAGAAAAAAATCACAACTTTTATGTTTATCTAGATCAACCGATTTATGATTCTTAATAATGTGAATTCTTGAATGAAAGTAAAAACACGTAATGGCTATTTAAGAATAAAGCTAGCTTGGATGAGGTTCAAAT
Source organism: Phocoena sinus (assembly GCF_008692025.1). NCBI lineage: Eukaryota > Metazoa > Chordata > Mammalia > Artiodactyla > Phocoenidae > Phocoena > Phocoena sinus. The sequence continues at coordinate 33,272,201 of NC_045766.1, forward strand.
TCTTTTCCTCTTAGGGACAGATGATTCAAAAAGGAGAATTATATCTTTTAGTATATAATTTAGCTGGGAATATGCCTTTGTAACTTGAAAGTGAAAGATAATTATGACCATTTGTGATATTCAACTTTTAGGTTTTGTGAACAATTAGTTTCACCTAAGAGGACAGAAAGAGAAATGGTATATATGTACAATAATGATTTCAATAACGATCAAGAGAACTTGTAAATATCAACCTTAAAACAGGAGAGCTTTGGGATACGTCACCGATTACGGTAAGGAGACTAGCTTAAGTAAACAAGCTCAAATATTTTAGCTTCAAAGTTTCAAACACAAAGCTTCTACAGATATTAAGTTGCAGCTCAGACTTTATATAATTTCATTTTAGATATCTGAATAAAGTGGAATCTGATATCACAATCAGAATTTTACTTATTTTGCTTTAATTTGGCCTTTCTTGCATTTGTGAGAAAGTCTTGATTCTTTCTAGAATACGTTGGCATCTTCCATCAAATTGATTTAAGCCCTTTCCTGTAAAGCATAAGGTACACACAAGAACTGTGTTTGTGCCTTATGGATCACCTTCAATCCCTGTTAAGTAGAGGCTATCAGCAAGCATAGTGGAAAGGTCTAAAAAGTGAGAATCAATGATATATTATTAAAAGTTATCAGCTACTTGCACTCTGGCTAACCACGCCAGTTAAGGTCACAGCCCCAAACTATGCTATTCAAAACCCAGAAGTTATAGATGCATTTGGTTATAGATTGTTAACTACTCTGTGTGGATGTGGATGTGTGTGTTAGAGAGACAGAGATACTGGGGGGCAAGGCATTTGTTTCAAATATCCTGACAAACTTCTAAGAAGCTCTGATCACAACTCAAGAACAAAAGGTGATGTATACAGCTTAGATGGAGTCTTCATACAGGGCAGCCCGATTCCTATTAGGGGAGCAGAGCACGGTAACTCTTTTGCTGAAAACCTTAGAAAAACTTAACTGAACAGCTATGTTCATCCTAAACTCCTCAAAAGGATATATTTGCAGATGTCAAAAAGCTTGGTGATACACACAGTGTGCTGGATGACAATACTAGCACCCGAAAGATCTTGGCAAATACTGATAGCTAGAACCATCAAGATTACATTTAATGTAATATAAATTCTTGGCTTCCAGTTAAACATGGTAGTTTGAACACCTGCATTTTTTCTACTCTTTCCCAAAACTCTATTATAATGACGGTGAAGGAATTTTAAAAAGGCAAATATCCAAGGTCAACGAGAATGGGAAACAAGATCACAACAAAGAAATGAGAACAGAAGTTCTTAGGCAGAAAACCAGATGCAGAAGCAGTAGCTGTCTTAGTGTAGCTGAAGAGAGAAAATAAAACCAATAAGAAACAAGTTGTGGAATCTAAAAAAAAATGGTACAAATAAATTTATTTACAAAACAAAGAGTCACAGATGTAGAAAATAAACTTATGGTTGCCAGGGAGAAAGGGAGGGGGGATAAATTGGGAGATTGGGTTTGACATATACGCACTACTATATATAAAACAGATGACTAATAAGGACCTGCTGTACAGCACAGGCAACTCTACTCAATACTCTAATGACATATATGGGGAAAGAATCTAATAAAGAGTGGATATATGTATATGTATAACTGATTCACTTTGCTGTACACCTGAAACTAACACAACATTGTAAATCAACTATACTCCAATAAAAGTTAAAAAAAAAACCTAACCCAACATGCCAGGATGGCACATCATTAAATTAAGACACTAACAATTTCAAAAAACAGTAAACCATCATGCATGTCTCTTTTCAAAATACATATGCTTATAAAGTTAAAGAAAAAGAAAGTTAATTCATATCACAGATCTTCCCCTGCCCTCCCTCTCCAAAGGATGTGAATTTCAAGTTTAAAAGGAGATTACGAGGGCTTCCCTGGTGGCATAGTGGTTGAGAGTCTGCCTGCCGATGCAGGGCACATGGGTTCGTGCCCCGGTCTGGGAAGATCCCAGATGCCGCGGAGCGGCTGAGCCCGTGAGCCATGGCCGCTGAGGCTGCACGTCCAGAGCTTGTGCTCCGCAACGGGAGCTGAGCCTGCGCGTCTGGAGCCTGTGCGCTTGAAGTATACTTTTCAACAAGTTTTATCATCGGAAGACTGATGACTGGCATTTCTGATGATCAATCTCACAACGTGAAAGACAGAACCCACGTGGTATCTCTCCTTACAGGGCAGTTACAGCCTCCACTGAGATCACAGTCACCAATAAATGAGTGTGAAAAGGATGTCATAAGGTCCTAGGTCTTTCAGTTGGGCTTATGTCAGCCCCAACAGTTACCAGCTGAATGTGTAGTTAATAAAAATAAGATTGACTTTCACTGTAGCCACTATGGAGGAATTTGATCTTCAGACAGAGGATAAACAGTAGATTGGAAACATCTCATCTCCATTGTTTAATTACCATGACTGATTGTGTGCTGAAGGGTCACTCTTGGTGAGCCTTTAAGATGTCATGTGAGTTTTCTTAAAAAGTGTGGCAGAACTTCTTGATGAAGGTCACATTGATCTGAATCCAATTTTACTGCTTTATTTCTTTGGAATATAAGTGATGTGACTTGAGTAGAGCTTCTGTGAAACTTAGCACTTGGATAAAATAAAAACCTAACATTAGTATCAGAAACACTAGGGTGAAAGCTTCTTAGTGAAATCTGAAAAGTCTCCCTCTAATAAAATTATTCAGATGTAAAATTGTTTAATGCATGAAACTAGTACCAGATCTTGTTATTATGCCCAGACCTTATAGGTATGTTTTCACAAATAATTATCGTCTTTGAAAAACCTTTAACAGTGTTATCCTGATTTGCCTTTTCAGATAGGGCAAATTCCCATATCCAGAAAGAATATCCAGAAAGAATGTTTAAGAGGGTCAGATTTTTAAGAGCTTTATTAAGACAAGCCATGTACCATATAACTCACCCATTTAAATGTCAGTTCAATGGTTTTAGTATATAACCAGTTGTGCAACCATCACTACAATCTAATTTTAGAATATTTTCTTCACCTTCAGTAAGAAACCCCGTTCTCAATAGCAGTTAAGACTGGCAGACTTTTTGCAGTTTCTTTTCTTCCCTTAAAAAAAGGAAGTTTAAAGATTGCTTGGTTGTTTACATACAGCAGCCTAATGTACATTTTTGGGGATAGACGGATTCTCCTCTGGTGCCTGAAGGAATCTTCTATTTGTTCGTTCATAATAAGGGTTTGTGGATGATCAGTTGGTGCTAATGATGGGTATTAACGTACCTGTATTTGCCTGGCACTCTAAGTGGTTCATATACATTAACTCATTTACTCACGTGACAACCCTATGAGGTAAGTACTGTCATTACCTCCATTTTACAGGTGGAGAAGTTGAGGAATGAGGTTAAGTGCCTAAGAAATACTAGTTATTATTATTTTACTAGCCCAGTCATTTGGTATAGTCTTTAACTACTGGACTGCAAAGTCCTTTTCTTCAGCTCCTTCTAAAAGTGGGTATTCAAGAACTTCTACAAATACTGTTTCTGCTACTGGATAATGAAACTCATGGTCCACTTGCATTCCTTTGACTATGCATCTTTGTAGAATCAAGTTGGGTGTCTAATTTGCACCTATACTTACTTTATATATATATTTCAGATATACGCTATTTCCAAAGTTTTGTGTGTTTCAAGTTCCAAACGAGTGACCTGCAATTTACCACAGAAATAGTGTTTTCACTAGTTGTAAAGTCCTCTGGTGAGTCCACAGACACTTGAAATGTACCTAAAAAGTATAACTCTGTAACCACGGGTTGTAAATCCATTATGATTTAAGGGTATTGAGCACCCTATAGACCAAGGTCCACCTTTGGGGAGATTCTGAATTTCAACAGAAGCCCCCTCTGCGGGACTCTGCTACCTTCTGCTCCTTCTGAAGGGGAAGGAAGTTGCAAGTGGTAGGTTTCTGCACTTGAGGGAAACCAAGCCCACCTCTTTTGACCCAATGTCTAGAGTTAGAATGGAAAAGGGACTCAAAGGTGGGGAGTAGGTTGAATGCTACTTATGATTCCAGCATCAGGACTGTGAGATTCAGGTGGCAGTAGGATGTGTGTATGCATGTTTGGAGAGGGGGCATGGGAAGGGTCCAGGCTGTATGCAGACTTAAATGGTTCTCTCTTTCTCCTTGAAGACAGATTTTATATGTAAATGTAGAGTATAACTAGGGAAAACACAAGGTGAATTTCTCTAAAACACACATTGTTTTTTGTATAATGCCCCTCAATTTTATTTAGTGTACCAAAGCGTTTCTGGAATGGTGGAACTGAAATTTGTGAATGAGAAGTACCTAAACATTAAGGAGAAAGTTTAAAGACAGCTTTATAAGGGACAGCATATGGTACAATGTGATTAAGAGCACAGACTTTGGGGCCAGCCTGCCTAGGTTCAAATCCTAGCTCTGTTACCTTGAAATACCTGTATGTGTATACCAATACTTTGTTTTACACATGTACAAATTTAAATCATCTTGCAATAAGCATTTTTATAGTAATAAAAGAAAATGTTGATAACATGTACTTTAATTCCCTTTTGAGCCAAAGAATCACTTGGGAGCTAAACAGATAAATGAATTAATCCCCAACCGGAAAAAAGGGTAAATGCCATGAAATCTCCTATGCAATACCATTAAATTCCTATTTAATCACTCCAGGCCCAGTATTAGGTGAACCTTATGTGTACATACATGCATGTGTGTGCACACAACTTCAAATCATTCCATTTCAATCAGTAGGATACAGATACTAAATATGAATCTGCTAATATTATGGTTATGTTGTACATGCCTTGTTTTCTAATTTTGGAGGGTAAGTGTTCTCTTACTTTCCCAACCCCTACAGGACATAGGACGGCCTAATATGTTCTGAATTAAATGTACAAAATAATAGAGCTCAATTGAAGGAGAAAAAGACTAATTACTGAAGAGGTGATGGATATGTCTTAAAATAGAAGTTTGCATTTGAGTTGATCAATCCTAGAAAGATGGGAAGGACATCGAGAAGTGGAGAAATGAGAAAGCACACCGCAGGGAAAGGAAGCAGTGTGGGCCAACATACACCAGAAAGTAAAACCTGTCAGGGGAAGATTGGAAAGTTTGCTTGGCTGGACATAAAGTACAAAGGGGACATTAGGTAGAGAACAAAGGTACAACATCTGCATGTGATTAAAAACTGAAGGCTTAATTTTTTATAATGTAACAAATGTAACTAGTAAGAAATTGATGTGTGAACTTTGTGTAAGATTTAAAAGCATGTGTCCACGACCATATTTAGATGGACACTGCACTCCGCATTCATGAAAAAGCACCCTTCCTCATTAACAGCAATTGAGTAAAGAATTGCTATTTTCTTGATTATATGCAACTTTTGGTCAAAGGCCAGGATGTACGTGCCTGTCTGACAAGAGGAGATAAGGGGTAGCTCATTCTTCCCACGTGAAAGAAAAGTTGCTTTACAACTTCATGTATGCAGAGATGGCCAACATGAAGCCCCAAAGGACACTCAAGTTTTGGCACTAAAATATATGCATATTCCTTTAAACACAGAAGAATACTTCCTAAGTATGTGGGGTGCCTTAAATGGCATGAATATTAATTTAAATATTAACAGAGCCCTGCAATTTGTTGGTAATGAGGGAAACAAGATAGAATATGGTAGAACATAGTGCTAAAGGATTTTCCCAGTCTCCTGAGAGAATGCCCTGAATTTATATTCATGTACAATACTGACACGTGTATAAAATCTAAAATATTGCACATGTACTTGATAACTCCAAGGACTATTCTTATAGCCCTGCTTTAAGGTCTTAAAAGGCCAACAGCCATATCATTAGAAAAATGTGGTTCATTTCTTTACTGGTTATTAATTTTTCTCCTTGGTAGTGCTCTCAACTTTATCATAGTTCAAACTTTTTTCACATCAAAATTCTGGTTTGGAGGAATGAAATGTAATTTCTATTAAAACTGCCTCCAGGATATAATTTGAAGAAGAGATTATAGCATTTGGACTTTAAAGAAAATCGATGTACTTTTGTCTAAATATTCCCTATGAAGGAGAGTAGATAAAAAATGTTTGATAACTGTTAGATCTTCCTGAAGATAACAATGTTAAACCTTAATAACTTTAATATACTAAAGAATTCCAATTCTGTATGCAGTTAATCAGTTTTACTTTGTAATTTTATGTCTTTTTCCAATGTTACAATAAGAAACATAAGCTTCCTGTCTGAAGTCATCATAGTCAAACCCACATTTCAGGAAGTCAGTCTATTATCAGCCGTTCCAGATGTTTCTTCAACTTGTCAGAGGCTGCCTGCAACTAATTTGCTTCCTTTAAAGAAGCAGAGTCCTTTCCTCAAGTTAAGAGCACAGCATCTGCCAACATCTCATTCCTTTTTCTAAGATTGGTGAACATGTGTGTGCACTATTCTCTCATCTCCGGAAAGTGTGTCACTGTAGCTGCCTTGGTCAGAAGTGTCCTTCTTGCAAAAAGGAAATGTATTGTTCCTTTTAAAATACTGAAAATTCTGAAAGTCCCCAAACCAACCTGGAAGTATTTTGCAATAACTTCGTCTAACAATGTCACCGTGTGAGAGGATTTATCAGGGGTTTTTGACCTCTCATCCAATGTCCCATCTGATTTTTCCTGCACTTCCTTGTAGCCAAATAAGAGGGCTACAGATGTTCAGTGTGAAATGATGTAATTACGTATGTGATATGTTTGTCAAATTTGCCAAATACTACATGGTTTCTAGGTTGTAGAGAATGAAGAATAAAAACCACAGGCAGGAGGTGAGACTTGGGAAGTCAGCCTTCTCTGCCAGCCCTGTAACTAAGATTAGGACTCTACATGTTCAAGCACTTCTAAAATACTCCACATCTTTGTCAACTGCATTATTTTTCATTTTCAACCAGTGTATCTTACTTGGGATAAGTTTTCACTTAGGTAATAGAAAGCAATTCCAGTAAATCATGGACTTAGTTCACTTGCTTACATGGAGCTCTGCTGATGCTATGTCCCATGCAGTCTCTACTAATTTTCTCACCCCCCCACCACTGCCCCACCAAATCCTTTCCTCCAATTTCCTTTTCCTGGCTTTCATGTTCACGTTAAGTACCGAGTTAATTCTCATCCACAAAGTAACATAACTGTAGCCCTAATTATAGATACCTAAGCAAACTGCCATGGGAGCAAGGATGGAAGAAAAATATCTTCTTTGGTAAAAAGGGGTAATAGAGGCAAGTCCAGGAAAGCATCAAATGGGAAGTTATGTTGGAGCTAAACTTTACAGAGAAGTAGAGAGAGGGCATTCCAGGAAGCAGGAACACCATAAAAAGGGACAAGGGTTATGAGATTTCATGGCACATGCAGACAACAGGCAGAAGTCTTTTTTAAAAGAAAACCATGGTATATATCAGGAAGGGAGATGGAACAGCAAGGGACTCAGTCATCAAGGGCTTTGGATGATACATTGAAGAGTTTGGACTTAGGCTATAAGCAAAGGCTATAAGCAAAGGCGAGCCACTGATCACTTGGGAGGAGAAAAGCAACATGATTAGATCTGTGCTACAGAACGCAAGCCCCACTTACAGTGTAGGGAGTGAAATGGATGGTAGCTAGGCTGAAGGAAAGAGGAAAGTCAAAACCGTTGGAAGACAATAGAAAGATGATGACTAAAACTAGAGTAGGACTAGTGGGAATGGAGGGCAAGGAAACTATCTGAGACATTTTAGGACATGCTTTATTAGCACATTGGGTCAAATGATCAGAGAAGAAATATTTATCTCATTCCTGTCACCTATTAAAATATCATGGATCAGTAAGCATGGAAGTAAGGGCTCCATGGAAACACTTTTTTGGTAGGAGTGGGGGCAGGAGAGGGACACGGGGGAGAGATGGGAAGCAGGCACAGAGATCTGTTGGCTCATCTGTTTTCCCTACCAAGAGCCCCTTCATTCTCACCTCTGTTTAAAGCTTTCACTGTGTCATAGTGCTGACTTTCAGGAAATGCTCAGAGAAGAGCATTGGGGTGGGGAGGACGGACAGGATGAGCCTTGGAACAACAGAACTGTGCTCTGGGGTCAGACGATGGAGGCCAAGAGGCCTCTCCACCACATACCAGCTGTATGACCTTGGACAGGCCACTTAGTATCACAGAACTTCAGCAGCAGCATCTACAACAGGAAGATAGTAACACCTGCCCTGCCTGCCTACCGGAGACAAGAAGGGAGCCAGTGTGCATGAGAATCCTTTGCAGAATGTTATATGAATGTAAAAGATGATAATTAAAGGGTCACACGTGTTAATATAATGGGCATTTCACTGTTATGGAGATAAGAGATAGCGTCTTTACTCCAAAAGGTATTTCATAAAGACATTCATACCCACAAACACATGCATGATTCACTGGAGGCATGATGAGCAGGGCTAAATCCAACCACTTAATCTAAGCTTGCTATATGAGATGTCAACAGGCCATAGTGGAAGAACAGAAAATCTAGATCCATTATATAATGAGCTCACTCGCTGATGATATACTTAGACTGGGCATTCCTTAAGGACTCAGCACCACTATAAGACCTAAGTTCCCACTCTTCTCATCAGTGAGATGGAAAAACACTTCTCACAATAACTATGTCAACTAAAATGCTTGATATAAAAGTAGGGTTCTATAACTATTAGTTTCTATTCCCTGCATTTATTCATCTCTTACATTTAGCAAATAAGTAGCATATGTTGAGTGTGTCAGGCACCATTCCAGGATTTGATATTCTTTTGATACAAAAGAATAATGACAAGGTCCCTAGTACAGCTGCGGAAACAAACAAGTAAACAAGAAGACAGACTGTGACAAGCTCTATGAAGGAAACAAAAGCATGCTGTGGCAGAATCAGTGATGGTGGGGTGTGGGGTGTAGATGGGAAAGCAACTTTAAAGTGAGAATCAGGGAAGGTCTTTCTGAGAATATGACATTAAGCTGGGATTTGAAGAGTGGGAAGGAGTCACCTGTAAAGAAACACAACAGCAAGTTAGCATTCCAGGCAGAAGAAACAGCAAGTGGAAAGGACCTGCAGTAGCATAGAGCTTGGAACGTGAGAGGCACTGGAAGAAGAGAGGGAGCGTGGTCCAGATGAAGTGGGAGACAGGTGGAGGCCAGATCACAGGTCATCACTGTGAGAGTTCGGATTTCATTCCAAGTTTAACGGGAAGACACCAAAAGGTCTTAAAGAACTGACATAATCTGAATTATAGCACCTAACACTGTGGCTTATGTATAAGAAGCACTGAAGAATGGAATATCATATTTGAGTTCTATGTATTTTACATTCGAGATGTCTTTTAACTTAAAGATATGGCAATAAAGAAATATTACCTACCATGTTTAAATAGAAAAGCATTCAAAGTTTTAAATATTAATTATAAAGACCAGTGATTCCTGGGTATGATGTATTAAACTATTTTTATCAGTCAGGTATAAATCTTCTAAAGAAATTTCTAGACTACTTAACAGTCTAGCATAAAATCAGGCTCAAAAGAAATCTTTGCTGTCACAGTCTGATTTTTACCCCTTTCTCTAAGGTCTATTTTCCTTCCTCGAAAGTATGAAAAAATATGGAGTCAATAAGAGCAATTAATAATTCATAAAGCAGGCATTAAAGTTTTCAAATCTTAGGTCTTAATTCCCCCCAAATATGAATGTATTCGACAAAAGTTTAGTTAATTAAATGAAAGATAAGCTTACATTTTGTTTGTAAATAGATTAACATCGTAGAAAGTGATTACAGAAGCAATTAAAAAGAAAAACTGCATTGATAAAAAAAAAGTATGAAAAAAAATGATGAAGAGGGGGTTATTTTTCCAGTGACCTGCTACCACGATACCAACCAACAGCAAGAAGTAATTTTCTTTGCTAACCCAATGTTGTTAAAGCCACTTAGAGAAAAGAATGTATGTCCTACTTTTCTCCCTCTCACACGGATTCATTTTTTCATGATGTTTGGTACTTATCTTCAGGTTCCGCTCCTCTGATTCCCAGTCCTATGACAAGCTTTTGTTTGGCTAGTATAAACCTTTCTCTGTGTTTCTGTGTGGCAACCTATTGCTTGGCTGGATTCCTTCACATCCATTCCTATTCTTTCATTTGTTTCTATTTCCTTTCTTTTTCTCCCCTAGAGAGTCAAAGAATATAACATTTCAGATGAAATTGTATTAGGACAAAGCTTTCACATTCTCCAATAGTTCTTCCTGTGGTTTTAACTGAGTGTTTCAGGATATATGCTCAGCAGTGGGCCATGACTTTTTATTTTAGAAGCCCATGAGAAGAAATGTCCACTGTTTAGAAGGAAAGTTCTCTAGCGCTGGGCTCATGGAACAGTGGTAAAATAATCACTCAGTGAACAGGAGCCTCAGGTGGGTTGATCTCTCCTCATTTTCATCCCCAACTGTTCCCAAAGGTTAAAGGGGCCACATAAAGATGCAAAAAGTGACTAGAACAAAAGAGATAGGGCAAGGGATTCTTCCTCTTGAATGGACACAGTGGAAACCAATTAACAGGAAGAATTTCATGCGAGGAATAATTAAGAAAAATAACAGTTATAGCTCAAAAGTGAAATCACCTAGCAACTTCCCTGGAACTTAGTGCCAGGTAAATGCCATTTAAACCAACAATTGTTTTACAGTTAATAAAACATATGTTTTATACATTTATATAGATTTATAGAACATCTGCTAATTTTTCATTACGTTGTATTTAAGTTTTTGAAGAGCAAGTGTCCTCACTAATTAATAATGCCTAACACATAACTATGTTCCCCATACAGTCACTGCTCTATGGTAACGATGAGTACATCTGCTCTGTGTGAATTGCCTGGGAACTCTGATCATACCATCCTTCCTACTTCTGCCCCTGTCCAGCCTTGGAAAGGAGCAGATCTTACTGAGCCCTGTTATTACTCAGGCCATTACCCAGTTTTGATCACTGATGTTTAAAGTGGGTGTAGAGACACAGCATATCCTTATTAGAGTTCAACAATTTCTGAAACATAGCCCCAACTTCTTGTCATTTGAAGTTTAAAAGTTACTAATGCCATCTTAACCTTGTTCTCTAACTCCCAGTCACCACCACCACTCATCCACTCGGCGACATCTCTTAAACCAGTCCTTTCTAAAATCCTCTACTGTTTGTAAAGGCTACATGTCAAATAAGCAACACTCATCTCCAGTCTTGCCATAACTAGCAATAAACCTTTTTTTCATTTATTTTCATTTTTATTACTTAGAGCCTATTTACTTCTAAAAAGTAAGATGTGGTGACTTAAGGGAAAATCAAGTCAAATAAAACCAAAGACCAGTAAGGCAAAGGAAGCACGTATATCATTTGAAAGATGAAAATGAAAGGCAATCATACTCTAAATCTGGATAAATGACAGCTACTACAAGTCAGCACAAAACTTAACTCCGAGTTTCCTGACAGGCAAGCAAAGTATAAAGCACGCTCATCACTCTACACCTGGATTATTTCAATAATTTCCTAGCTGGTCTTCCTGATCACTCTAGTTTAAATCATACTGCATACCTTGATTATAAAAATAAAACCTCAAGATTAATAATTTTAGTCCCTTGCTTGCCTCTTACTTTTAAATACAATCACGTGCAAACAGTGAATAAAATGTCAAGCAAAGGCAATAATATATTGACCCGTGTCTGCAGAATCCATGCAGATTGTCTCTCCCCTTGTCCATCCCAACACATAAGTCTCCCTCTTGTATTTGCTGGTCCTGTCCCTATCTGGGAGACACAACTCCCTCCCAGTCTGACACCCCGTGCTCATACATGAGCATCGTACAGCTGTGGTCCTGGCTTAAGCCCCAGCTGTGTTCCCCACCAAAAGTTGAGAGAAGCCTGAGAATATCTGGGTCAACCTACCAGAAGACTATGGATGGATTACTACATAGTCCCTGAATAAAGAGGGGATCAGACACAACACACTTGACAGAGTAAGGCAGCCTTAGTGCTGAGGAAGAAGAAAAGACGAATAAAACATCAAGGTTATCACGAAGATTTTTCTTCATGTCCAGCTCCCTCCTCTGTTCTACTTGCCCCTGGCTGGACTCATGACTAAGCCCTGGGAGGTAGAAGATGTGAGTAGGGTATAAAACCATGATTAGAAATTGATAACTTGTTTTGTTTAGTCTATAACACATCAGGGCAACACATAGATGATACAGGCAATGTGACTACAATGATTATAATGACAGATGGCCAGAAGCTTGAGTGCCCCGAGCCCCATCCAGAGGAAGCAGTGACAGCCCACCTACAATATGTCTCCTTAACGCTCTGTGGGAGGGGTGGTATATAGCAGTCCAGGGAGGGGCCAAAAGGAATGAGTGGTGGTCCTATTCTAGGGACGGGGTGGGAGGTATGGGAAAAGAGAAACAGAACGAACATGGATGTCACGTGGTAACTGATGTGACTCACTTGTGAGTTCAGGTAGAACACTTCTTGTGATTCCCTGAAACACTCTGTGGGATATTCAGGGGTTTATGACCCTGTATTAATAAGAGCTCACAGGTAGGTAACAGTGATATGTGTCCTCCAGAATTGCAATTTAGACTACAGAACACCTAGGCCAATACCAAACTGGCTTCTCCTTTGTGGATCAGGGCTTACATCTTCCCAGTTGGGCTTGCCTGTGCAAACACCTGTCACACTGCTCCCTATAACAAAGCTCCATCCAGTTAGGCCAGAGCCTCCCATCCATGCAGCACTCAGCCCCATCTGCGCATCTTCTCGTGCTCTTCCCATAGCCAAGTCTTCACTTGCCTACTGACCTCAAGACTATGCTTCTAGCTCTCAGCTTAGATTTCACGAACCATTTCCCGGTGTTTGCATTCTCAGCATCATTATCAGGCATGTATCTCAAGGTTGCTTTAGAGTTGTTGGCGGTATATGTATATTCAGCTTAATCATTTTAATTTAGGCTTCAAGAAACACAAAAGCTAAATGCCATCTTCAATTAATCAATACGGATTTACCTAACTACTTGCTCAGAAATGTTGTTGATATGTATGAAGAAAAGACACTTCGCCATTCTAAAGAGTCTGCTAGGGTAGCACTTTATGAACAGTATGAGACAGTAAGTAACTGAATGGGTGAGATCATTAAGGGCAGGGATAGTCAGAAATGGTTTCAAAACAGCAATGAGGTTTGAGCTGGGTCTCTTACAGAGCTACAATCCAATGGTGGGCCAGGGCTGCAGTCATCTCCAGGATTTGCTGGGAAAGGACCTGCTGCCAGGCTCACTTGCATGGCTATCAGCAGGGCTCAGGTCCTCACTGGCTACTGGCCAGAGATAATGAGAGGCCCACTTGAGGAGAAATTTAAGGCCACTCACAAACAGTGGTTGGCTTCCCTCAAACGGAAGAAATAACAAAGACTGTGGCTTCTGTCTTGGGTGTTCTAACAGTTTCAGAAATGGCATTCATTTACTTTTTAAGCATATGCTACTCCTAAGAAATGAGTCAAATTCAGCCCACGCTCAAAAGAGATTATAGATTACACAGTGTCATAAAGAAAAGGAGATGGGGATTATTGGAAGCTCTCCGAGGCTGCCTACCACAGAGGACTTGACAAGTGGTCAGGCATAGCTAAAGGTGCTTCTTGAGGGATGGGTGGGAGCCAGATCATGAGACCTTACATGCCATGCTAAAGAGTCTGGAATTTATGCAAGTGATTATGAAACCATCAATATAAAAACTGCATAATAAAGTCATACATTAAAAAGATTATTCTGAATGTTTAAGATGTACCCACTGTATTTTGTTACAGCGATACTAGAAGCAGGAAAGTTAAGTAAAAAAGCCAAAGGATGAGTTCTTCCTGGGTAATTTTTTTTTAATTCAACAAATACTTTGCTCCTTTCAAGGATTTTTTTGAATATAAGTTATTTCCACATGGTGTTTCTTAAGTATATTTTTTTAAAAATTCTATTCAATGGTTACAAGGTATCCTGCATGTATGAAAAGGTGTATTTGGAAAGGGCTTTCAAAACAGCAGAAAGTGTCCAGATCAAAGATAAGGACAGATTGAGAAACTTACTATATATTAAAGGAGACTGAGGCGACATGATGACTAAATGCAACATAGAATCTTGGATTTGATCCTGGGACACATCAGATACTAGTTGAAAACTGACAAAACCAAACAAAATATGGAGTTTAGTTAATAGCATTGTTCCTGTGTTAATTTCTTAGTTTTAATAAATGTATCATGGTTGATATGACAGGAAGCTGAGTGAAGCATACAAAGAAAATTTTTGCAACTCTTCTGTAAATCTAAATTTCAAAATATAAATGACGGCAGGAAAATAACATTTAGATACATAACTGACAATTCCAGAAGAAAATTGAACGTGACTGCTGTTAGAAATCACTGGTCTCATTATATTGAGGAAAATAACTTTAAAAAAAAAAAATCAAGCTCTGTGGGTGGTAGATGGTGGAAATGCTGCCAGACTCCAAGCTGTGGTATCTCAGGGAGGAAACAGAGCTCACCATATTCTCAGGAGGGTTTCATGCTGATAAAAATAAATTAAGATTTTCTCCAAAGGGCCTTTTCCTAAGGAAGTTTTGTATTAATCTGATAGAATTTTTTGTTGTTTTGTTCAAGAATCTATAGTTCATATATAAAGAGAAAGCAGAGCCCCATTACATAACAAACTAAGGGTAGTACACACTGGAACACAGTGTGTTTGTATTTTTCACCTGAAATGTATAAGCAGGTAGAAAGAGAAGTGTGTGTTTGTTTTTTTTTTGCACGGTACGTGGGCCTCTCACTGTCGTGGCCTCTCCCATTGCAGAGCACAGGCTCTGGATGCACAGGCTCAGCGGCCATGGCTCACGGGCCCAGCCGCTCCGCGGCACGTGGGATCTTCCCGGACCGGGGCACAAACCCGTGTCCCCTGCATCGGCAGGCGGACTCTCAACCACGGCACCACCAGGGAAGCCCGAAATGTATGTTCTTTTGAGTACAGACAAACATCTCTTTGCAGACCTTTGTTTTTGCTTTCCATATGGCATGGTTTGGTTCATATGTCCAAAATAACTCCTCCATTCACCTATCTGCAAATTGAATGGAGATTTTAACTGGGTTTTCTGAAAGAAATAATTCCCCTCATTATCAGTATAGCAGGGTGAATCTGGCACATAGGGTTCTCTCAGTCTATGCTGTTTGATTTGTTTTAGCTGTAGAAATGCTTCCCCAGGAATAGGGCTAGATCTTGAGTAAGGCACAGGAAGGAGGAATTATTTTAGATTAAAAAAAAAAATCAGCAACACTCAATTTATCTGCTTTTAATTTCTGATCTGCAAGCAAATCTTAAAGTAGCTATGCTATAATCCCTGGCCTATTGAGTAAGGCTGCTTGCAGTGGTGCTACTGTTTCTAGCTCTTTTTTCTCCTCCAGAGGCTAACACAATAAATTATCAAGACAAGTAAGTACTTAATCAATACAGCAGAAACTTTAAGAGGCAATGTGTCCACATTTATAGTTAGGTAATACTTAATCAATGTTTTAAAAATCTATGCTCATTTACTATACATAGGATATCAATTAGCCAGCAAAATTTAACCAACTGCCTACTCTATGCTTAGCATTGCAAAAGCTCAGTGGGGATAAGTACTAGTATGAATCTCAAAATGACTGCTATAGAGTCAACTGTTGGATCCCTAATCCCCAATATGATAGAATTTGGAGATGGGGCCTTAGGGACAGAATTAGGTTTAGATGAATTTTTTTTTTTTTTTTTTTTTTTTTTTTTTTGCTGTACGCAGGCCTGTCACTGTTGTGGCCTTTCCCATTGCAGAGCACAGGTTCCGGACACGCAGGCTCAGTGGCCATGGCTCACGGGCCTAGCCGCTCCACAGCATGTGGGATCTTCCCGGGCCGGGACACGAGCCCGTGTCCCCTGCATCAAAAGGCAGGCTCTCAACCACTCTGCCACCAGGGAAGCCCTAGATGAATTCTTAAGGGTGGGGCCCCATGATGGGATTAGTGCCCTCATAAGGGCTATCAGAGAGCTTGCTTTCTCTCTCACTCACTCCTTGCTATGTAAGGACACAGAGAGAAGGCTGTCAACTGAAAGCCAGGAAGAGAGCCCTCACCCAGGGACTAAATTGGACAATACTTTTACCTTGGACTCCCCAGCCTCTTAAACTATGAAAAATAAAATTTATATTATTTAAGCCACCTAGTCTATAGTAGTTTGCTATAGCAGAATGAGCTAATATAATGACGGTATAAGAAAACAGAGCAGGATACCAAGTCAATCCTAAAATTGTGAGGTGTAACAAGCTTTGGTCAAAACAAACAAAAAAAAAAGTGAAATGAGGGTAACCAGGGAATGGTTCTTGGAGGGTTTGGGACTGGACCTGATCTTTGCAGGTCTTTCCAATCTTTCAGCTGGACTCACTGGGGTCTGCAACCTATAGGCTTGGTCTCTGCCCAAATCCATCCTGACCACGAATAGGCCTCACCAGCCAGCAGCGCCACATGAGATTTGCTGCTTTCAGAACCTGTATCTGCCAGAGGGGCCTTAGTCCTTGGTGCCCACCAGGCTGCTGCCTGGCCATATTCCTTTGTCCAGCTGGTCAGTCCTTATGCTTAGGCCTTTGCTTGAGTTACTTTCCCTTAGACTTGGTTTCCTCACTGAGATGGGTATGCTGAGCTCCCACCAAAGATAGGAGAAATTACATGAGTGAAAGAGGATGAGAATAAAGGACTTTGTTAATATGGAAGGAGAGGAATGAAGACATACAATTGGAAATGAGTATGCTGTTGTTATAAAATAATCTTAACCCTCCCAAACATATACACCCTGACTGGTAAGACTAGATGAGCGAGGCTAGGGAATAATGGGAAATAAAACCAAGGGGGCCAAATTATATGGAAGTTGGTGAGACTGTATGATAATTATGTGTCAACTTGACTCGGTTAGGAGATGCTTAGATAGCTGATAAACATTATATGTGAATGGCTTGGGAAGACATTAGCATTTGAATCAGCAAACTGAGTAAAAACAATCACACTCACCAATAAGAGCGGGCATCATCCAATCTGTTCAGGACCTGAATAGAACAAAAAGGCTGAGGAAGGGTGAATTCTCTCTCTGCTGGAGCGGAGACATCCAGATTCTCCTTCCCTCAGACATCAGCACTCCTAGCTTTCAGGAGGTTCTGACTCAAGTGGGACTTACACCACAGCTTTCCTGGTTCTCCAGCTTGCAAAGGGCAGATCATGGGACGTCTTGGCCTCCATAACTGTGTAAGCCAATTCCCACACTAATTTTCCTCTTATCTATCCTACTGGTTCTGGTTTTCTGAAACTCTGTGTCTAATGCTGACAGAAGCAAGCAGAGGAAAGGTAACAGTAACGGAACAAATCTTGTCTTTGCACTCCACCATCAAAACTGCATGCAAGAAATGCATGCGAACTTTAGCATGCATCAGAATTTGGATGTGGGATTTCTGACTCAGCTGGGGGAAAGGAGGCATGGAGTGGGCAAACCAAGAATTCACGCTTCTAACAAGTTCTCAGGTGATGCTAAAGCAGCTGGTTCAAGGATCACAATTTGAGAAATGCTAGTCTAAGGATAGAACTCTTCCTTACTTTTACATGAGAAAAATCTGTGTTAAGAAGTATGTCTAATTGTCTCTTATTACTCAGAGTTTAACAGACTGCTATCTGCCATCTGTACCATTAGCAGCCCTCTCCCTAAAAAAAATAAAAATCTTTATCACTAAAATGCAATGTTGCCCAAAGATAAGTCAAGGAGTGGGAAACATGAAACATTCTTTCCATCTGATTTTTAATACACTAGGCATGTAATACGATAAAACAGTCAACATAAGAAGAAAATTATTTTAATTCAAAAGCCTTGCCTCATATAACCCTGACTTCAATTAGAATTAAGAATGGGTTTTACATACAGATCAAAGAGGTAAGATGTTAACAGTAATTCTATAATATTTTTATATATTGGGTAACCCAACAGTTTGAAGTGGTCATTAATGTCAAACTTATGTTCATTTAAAATATAGCACAAAACAGGGCTTCCCTGGTGGCACAGTGGTTGAGAGTCCACCTGCTGATGCAGGGGACACGGGTTCGTGCCCCGGTCCGGGAAGATGACACATGCCGCGGAGCGGCTGGGCCCGTGAGCCATGGCCGCTGAGCCTGCACGTCCCGAGCCTGTGCTCCGCAACGGGAGAGGCCACAACAGTGAGAGGCCCGCGTACCGCAATAAATAAATAGATAAATAAATAAATATAGCACAAAAAATATAATATAGCACAAAACAAATAAAATTTAAAAGATAAGTAAAATATAGCACAAGCAAACTTGGGAGACACCGTGTAGTCAGGCTGCATACATACGGTCTTCAGAAGCCTGGAGATTGCAAAATGAAATATTTGTTCCATCCTCTGAAGTTTCTGCATAAACTTCAGAACATTACACTGCTAGGGTGTGGCAAATTCAAGTTTTACTTTTTGGAAAATTCTGGAATTCCCCCCACCCCAAGTATTTTCAATACACAGTTGGTTAAATCCTCGGATGTGGAACCCAAGGGTATGGAGAGCCGACTGTACTAATACTGTTGAGAATCCCTGGCTTAAAACAATAGAATGTGAAGAGTACTACGAAATGAGGCTTCTACAAAAGAAGGGATCTGGCAAGATTTGAATCACTTTTCTGCTTCCTTACTAATCAATCCACATTTTCATTGAATTTCAAATATATTCCAGCTCGTCCAAGAATATTTCATTGAAATACCCCTAACAGCAGAGAGGGACATTATTAAACTCTTCAAAGAGTAATATTTTCTCTTTTCTTCCACCCCATCAGAGATCACTCTGGCCAAAGGATAAAAAACAGACACACTAATGAGCCAATCCCATCTCTCCGGAATCTGCTCATTGTAGTTTTCCAAGTCTGTCTCATGTAACTCTCCTTAACGCACCTTCCATTTCATCAGGTCAAGTTACCCAGTGCCCTCTCCTCATTCCTTTAGCCTCTCAATCTCTCTGGCACTACGAGCTTGGAAAAGTTACCTAGATTCATCAATTCCCCTCCTCCTTCTCACTCTTTATTCCACTGCTAATAGGCTTCTACTCCCTTTGCTTTTTAAAAAAATGTTTCTCCTAATGCCAACCAGGACACTCTGATTTCCAAATCCAATAGCAACTTATCAGTATTCTTTGAAGTATACCAGCATACTCTTTGAAGTACAGCAACTTCAAACATTTTGCTATATGCCATAATAGATTTAGCCTCTCCTTTTACCTGTTTAATTTACTCCCTCATTTACTTTAACACTGAACTTTCTTTGCTCCAAGTCTGATACGTCTGCCTTTCCTGCCCCTCTTTCATTTTTCCCTAAAAGTAGGCATTTTCTAAAGTTCTACTCTCAGGTTTTCTTTCTTTCCTAGTTTTCCAGCCATCCACAGGAGAATCCAGGCCCCAAATCCATGTTTCCAGACCTAACACTGTCTCCATTACGCACATTTATTTTGGTAAAACATATAGGGTTGACTCTGACTCTGGTTGTCCATACACAAACTTCCTCCAGGCTTCATTACTGAAGTTTATACACACTGTTGGTGTGAGTGTAAATTAGTACAGCCCCTTTGGAAAATGTTTGTCAGCATTCTAAAAACCTGAACATATACCTCTCTTACAGTTCAGGAATCTACTTCTAGACATATTCCCAATAGAAGTATATGTATATGTGCACCAAGAGACATGTACAAGAATATTTACAGCAACACTAGTCATTATAGCAACAAACTGGAAACCCAAAAGTCTATCAGTAGAAGAGATAAATAAGTTTGTAGTATATTCTTCCCATGAAATACTATGTAGTATTGAAAAAGAAATACTACATGCATCAACCTGGTTGCATCTCAGATAAAATGTTGAGCAAAAGTAAATAAACGATATCATCCAGTATGATTTATATAAAGATCCAAAACAAATCAAATCTCTGCTGAAATAAGTCATAACAGCAATTACCTTAGGGGGTGATGTGTGATACTTCTGGGGTGCTGATAGCATTCCACATCTTAATCAGATTGGCAGCTACATGGGTGTGTCCATTTCATAAAATAGTATACCAGCTATATAAATATACAATTTGTTTGCCCTTTATGTATGTGTTATATCTTAATTAAAACACTTAAAACATTTCTGGAGCCCATCTTCAGATATTTCAAATATCCAAATGTGTCCCCATGCTCTCTTGTAACCAACAGAACCATAACTTTCTAATACTGTCAAGTCCTCTTATCATTATTTAAGAGATTTGTCCTTCTAGAAGATTGAACCCTTAGACACATAATCATCACATGATTATCAACCTCACTATATAACTTTTAAAAAGTCATAACTATTCATATTCAAGATGAATTCAAGAAAAGTCCAAAAGAAATCTGCAATATTAAAGCTATCCACCATGTAATTTTCAACACATGCCATTTACATTTTTCATATTCTTCATGAGGAAGTTTGAAAACCATAATCTAAGACACAGAACTACTTTTATGCCTTTTCTAAAAACTACTCTTGACCTTTTTTGCTTTTCAGTGTGATTGAATTTAAATGTGAGTTTCTAATTTCTTCATAGACATCCACTTAATATTAGAAGCTAAAAAGCTAGATTGACTTTAACTTCTTTAATATGTATGAAATTAACATGATAACTGCACTTAAATATATTTGCTTGTATAACTTATAGTGAGAACCTCCTTTTTTGCCGATTAAATGACTTTCTTCCGTATATAGGGATAAAGTGAAAACAAAGGTCAGTACCAGAGAAAGCCTATCAAATAAAAGTTCAACATACTCTTGAATTACAATCTTACATAAATTAAATTCATATAGTAAGATTGTTTTTAAATCTGGAACGTTTTTATAAAGAAATGAGTTTAAACCTTTCTATGGCTTTTCAAATAAATATGATTAACTGGCAAAGCTGCATCTTATTTCAGCATTTGTCATCTAGAACAGATTTCTAATATTACTCTGACTTTTCACTTTTTCTTTCAAAATCTATCATTTTTTGTGATAATTAATCATCTGCAGACGGTAGTCTCAGTCACTGTGTCATGTCAAGAATTGGAAATTCACAGTTAATAAACCTCTGGGAAAGAAGTCAGCAAAAACAGAAAAATCATTTTGATTCCAGTGCTGGGCTACTCAGCCTAACAGGCGGCCTGCGAAGAAGATTATGGCCCCCAAGTTTTTTGAGAGTGTTTTAGTTTTAGTTTTTAAAAGGGAGTCAACACACGGGTTCGTGCCCCGGTCTGGGAGGATCCCACATGCTGCGGAGCGGCTGGACCCGTGAGCCATGGCCGCTGAGCCTGCGCGTCCCGAGCCTGTGCTCCGCAATGGGAGAGGCCACAACAGTGAGAGGCCCGCGTACCGGAAAAAACAAAACAAAATAAAAGGGAGTCAACATATTTTGCAAAAAGTCAGAACTTCTTTGGGTTTCTTCATACTTCTTTTAAAGCTTAGTTTCTGTTTTGTTTTTTTTAATTTAAACACATTTGAAGTGGGAACACCATTATCTTTTTTCCCCCACCACTTAGGGCCACAAAAGGGATTAGTCAGGGCCTCCTTTAATACACTACTAGATAAGGGTTATGTGGTTTTGCAACACAACCAGAGAAGAAAAGTGACAAATAAGAACTTTGCAACAAGGAAAATACAAATCTGGACGTGACTACTTCAGTCTCTACCCAACAATCTCTCTAAATAAAAGAGTATCATGGAGATAAGTGGAGAAATATCCAAGACATGCTTTCAGAGAAATTCTGCCCCTTCCTCACTTGGGATTTATTTCTACAGTCAACAAGAAAAGTAAATTTGGTTTGCAACTGATTTTCCAAAATCTCTAGTTACTGCCCAGTGTTTTTAAATAAATGCCTTTACTACAACTTCAAGATGTGCTGGCAATAAACAATACATTATTAAAAGCATGCAAGAACAACAAACATTAAATTCGAACCACTTACAGTTCTGAGTTCATCTCCGGTCTCTGAGGAAACAGCAACACTTTAGAAAACCACCCAAAGTCCTGCCTTAAATACACATTGCCTTCAATCAAGAGGGAAGGTTCCACAGACCACACAGCAGTTTTCAATCCCAGATGAACACTGGAATCACCTGGAGAACCTGAGAAACAGGATAACAGGATAGCCAGTGATTCACCTCCAGCATTAATGGATCTGAATTAACTGATCTGGGGAGGGGTCCCTGGCATCAAAGTGCTTTCAAAGCACCCAGGTGATTCTAATATGCAGACAGGGTTGAGAGCCACTGTTTTAAACCTAAAATTGATTCAAACTAAAGTAAAAAGTCTTGGGTTCTTACTTTCTCTATCACATGTTATTTTTTACTTAGGAAACAAGCTTTTAAAGATTTAGCTCACTAAAATCACAGCCACAAAAATAAAATATACTTAATTTCAGACTTTTTTGCTAAGTGCCATATTAATTGAATCAGAAAACATTCACCTGAATTCTTAGCCTGTAATGATCAGTATCAAAAGACAGACTAGGGCTTCCCTGGTGGCGCAGTGGTTGAGAGTCCGCCTGCCGATGCAGGGGACACGGGTTCGTGCCCCGGTCTGGGAGGATCCCACATGCCGCGGAGCGGCTGGGCCTGTGAGCCATGGCCGCTGAGCCTGCGCGTCCGGAGCCTGTCCTCCGCAACGGGAGAGGCCACAACAGTGAGAGGCCCGCGTAACGCATAAAAAAAAAAAAAAAAAAAAAAAAAAGACAGACTAGACTTGCTAGAAGGGAACTGCAGCTCCTCAAAAATTTCTCAGCTAGATTTACAAATGGATGACTTTATTGGTCCTACTTTCAACATTCCTCTTTGCTAATACCCTGCCCCCACCCCCAACTTTTATTAGCACTCAACAAAAGAACATGGAGAAGCAATGGTGCCCTGGGAAATGGTTAACAAGTAGCTCTCTGAGGCTGGAACAGGAAAGATGGAGGAAGCACTGATTTGTAGCATTTGTTGATTTCCCTGGTGTATATATTCCCACCATGGCCGATTACAAGCTACCAACTGGCTTGCAAATTTTTGGAAAACTTAACAATCTTCTGAGCCAGTATGAGCCAGTTCCAGCACTCCACTGTGAAATTATTAATATGTTTGTGTATCAGAGTTTTGGACCGGTAAGAACTGAGATTTAGTCATATCCAGCATATTACTTGACATATCTCCCTACAGATATTGATTTCAAAATTTTGACTTACAGGGGACTTGAGGAACTTTCCCCAGATGGGGATATTTTTGAACTATGTTTTATCCACAATTGGGGTTCAGAAACATACAGATATGTCTGTGTAACTCAGAGGGAAAAGGGTAAAGGTTTTAGTGACATTAAGTGACGAACAATCAACAGGAAAGGTTTCTGTGATGAGCAGAATTCAGCAATAAACCCTAAGGGTCAGAGAGGAGTTGATATTGTCAGTCAAGTTCATAATGACAGCAGATATCGAAGGTTATTTAGATGCAGCTAATTTGTGCCAGGGGAAAGAAAAGGATAGTATCAGTAAGCTAAATGGTTTGCATCACTAAACTCAATATCAAATATGCTGCAGGCTCTACTGTGTAAGTCAGGGGAGAATCCATCCTCTTTGCTTTTGAGAGAGGTACTGTGAAAAGAGATGATTGTCACAGCGGTCTCTGGAAGAGGCTAAGAATACTCAGAGGTCTTTAGTAGACACTGGAGTTCCAGAGTAAGTAGGTGGAGATTTAGAGATCTAGAGTCACCAGAATCCTGGTTTAACTGTCAATATGTTAATACTAGACATTTGGGGACATAGAGGTAATTTACATTTTATCACCTTCCTCCTGAAACTGCAGAGGAGCAGTCTTAAGAGTACACTCAGAATCAGACTAAAATCCCAACTCCACCACCTAATATCTAGGTGACCTTGTGACATTTCTCTGTGTACCAGTTTTTTCCTCTGTAAAATGGAGATAATGATGGAACCTATTTATCATAGGGTTATTACAAGAAATAAATGACGTAATACATGCAAAACATTCAGCATAATGCCTGCATAAATATCCTATTGCTTTGACCGGGGGCATCGAGAAAATATAGGCAAAAAATAGTGTCGTGAGGTATACAGTATTACCCACATTTGAGGGAAAATGTATTAAAGAAATGAAATATCTTGCCCAAGATTATGCATTTAGTTAAGCTGTGATCCAGAATTTGAACCTGATTCAGCCTGATCCTGAAGCTCCTCTTTTTCCCATGTAAGTTCTTTCAGTGGGAGAGCCCATAACACAGTGAACAGATTCTCCAAGATGCTTACTTATCTTAGAGGTGGTCTGGATGACAGATGTTCTACTGCTAAGTTTTTTGTTGTTGTTGTTTTTTTTAAATAAAGAAGGGTCAAAGTTGGGACAATTTTATGATCAATCAAATAGCCCTCTTAAATTCTGATTAGAAACAAATTTCTGCAGTGGACTCCCATTCCTTTGCTCCCACACCTCTCCTCTACAGGCACTGCATTTCTCCATCCAGGGCATAAGCAAAAGTCAAATAATGTAGCTTGACTAGCTAGCTATCTCCCATTCTGCCTGCGTCAGAGCTTCCTGTTCCATCACTCTTATTCACACCCTGCATGTGGCGTAGTCTCTCAGCCAGCTAGCTACTTTCCTCTACTTCCGTTCTGGCTATCCTTCTTGTTATCGTTTCCCAGAAGTGATAATATATACTCTTTCCCAAAATGTGTGTGGAACAAACAAAAGGTCCTAGATATAGTAATAAGTTCATGATGAAAGAAAGCATACATGGCCAAATAAATTTGGGAAGTTCTAGGCCAAAGTTGAGTATCAGAGCCTTTAATATTCTAAGGCATACTGAATATCTTCAGGAGGGAAAGATAATACACAATATTTGCAAATACAGTTTTAGAAGTGTGGAGTGCCCCTTGCCCACTCACACTATTTTCATTGACTTTCATTGTCTTCTGAGAGTGGTAGCTTCCATGAATTTGCTCTTCTCCTCACTTGCTAGTCCTGCAAAGCATATCCACCAGCCAAAATATTCCACTAATAGCTGCAACTTTAGTTCTTGTCTAATGAATTATGAAATACAACTGCCAGAATATGGTGCAGAACATTCAGAACAGGTCCCTATGTGGGACTGAACTTGTGATGCACCTTTCACTTCAACAGAAAACTCTTATGAAGCAAGAAGCAGAACTTTCCGAGTATAACTGAAATACATAGATAGCTGGTTAACTGGATAATAAACTCTTGGGATGGCCGCAATAATGAACAGCACTTTTTATTTGGATTAGAACATAAACCAATATATTGAAAATTATATCAACTGACTATGCAGAATGAAGAAATGACAACATGTGATAAAGGCTAGCTGGAGAATGCCGACCCAGCCTAATATTAATCTGTTTGAAAACACAAATTGAGTCCCAATCGCATATTCGTTTTTCACTGGGCAATTTTCCATCCACTTTTTTCTCTCTCTTATCATCATTTGTTTTTTACAGACAGGCTACTTTCAAGTTAATTTTATTACATTTTGAATGGCCTAAATTTTTTTCTCATGTCCTTGTATTATTGATAATCTGGGGCTGTTTCATATGTTGTTGAACCTTCTCATTTTACCTTTTGCACCACAGTTGTTCATGCTTAATGTGAATAGATGATTTAACCCTGAGTTGTGATGTGAACGCAAGGAACTTCTTTCAGCTGAAAGTTTTCTTTCCCTCTGTTTAGAAAAGGCAAGGAGTAATGAATATATTAAGTAAATCTGTCCTCTCAATTACAGACTATCAAATAATGTTACCTAACTGTACTGATAACAGTGAATACTAGTTAAATATAATTTTATGTTAACTTACTTTACTTGGGGAGAAATTAAGTTGCTAAAAATATCAAATATTTCAGAAAAGATGTGGAAGATGGTTGAATTTTCTCATTTGGGAAGTGCCAGCATTTTGCTGTTCTTTGAAAATAAATAAGCCCTGAAAAAAATGTTCTCTATAATCTTATACAAAGTATTGCCATTATTACTTATTTAAGGACATGCTAATGGTAATGTTTGGTTAAAATGCTATGAATACCTGAGAGGAGATGGGGCCCATGCATACTAACTAATGGGTATTATAATAAAATGAACAGGCTATAAATTGACTCTACTGGTTGCATTCAATAAAGCCATAAAATAAAGCAGACATGGATTAGAGTGGTTATAATGGATAGTTTACATACTAAGCTACTGTTAACACAATGTGTTTTAAGAGCTTTCTAATGATGAGGAAGAGAAGAAGGAGTAAAGGTTAGATTGAGAATGAAGGCAAAGAGAGCATCCTTGCTTTATTAGACAAGGGAGGCTAGGAATCAAATAATCATGAGTCCCTGATTCAAAAAGTTCAAAGTTCAGGCTTCCCTGGTGGCGCAGTGGTTGAGAGTCTGCCTGCCAATGCAGGGGACACGGGTTCGTGCCCCAGTCCGGGAAGATGCCACATGCCGCGGAGCGGCTGGGCCCGTGAGCCAAGGCCGCTGGGCCTGCGCATCCGGAGCCTATGCTCCGCAACGGGTAAGGCCTCAGCAGTGGGAGGCCCGCGTACCGCCAAAAAAAAAAAAAAAGTTCAAAGTTCATTTAAATAACAATGGTACTGTTAAAGAGTAGCGAAAACAATGGGCTAAGCCTATCTTCACAGAAAAAAAAGATTGAGGAGAAACCATACGTTGAAAATAAATCTATAGGTAAAGCATGTATATGCCTCTTAACATGATATTAAAATATAAGGTTTTTTCTTGTTTTGATGTCATTTAAAACAATAGTTTAATTTTTCACTAACAACAGTAAAAAACTACATTTTCATTTAATTAACCTGCAATGCAGCAGATAAAATTGGAACAGGACATAACAAACTATACGCTGAAACTGAAATGCACTAAATGCAAAATGATTACATTAATGTTTTCGGAGATGTTCTTTAAAATGTCTTTACTAAAACATCGTCAAGTTCTCACCTCCAATTTCTCCCCTATCTCTCCTTTCCCTAGCAACAATACAACGTTAAAATCCTTTGCTGCTCTGGTATAAATATTGCCTTAATATTTGTAGTTTATCTTTATGAGCTGCAATATGGTTGTTCAAATGATTGTGTAAATGCTTTTGTTTTACTGCAGACGGAAAGGGGCAGGCATTAATCAATTGTTCAATATAACTGCAAGCCAGAATAATTACTGTGTTAGTAAGGATGGCAAAAGTCACTGAACCACTGTGGACAAAACAAAATGTGTGAGTGAGTCACTGACTGGGAAGCACAAAATGTCAACTTCCTCAGCAAGACTTGGCAGAAAATGAAAATAATTTGAAGGAAAAAAAATACATGTTGTGCCGAAAAACCTCTGAAACAACAGGCTTTTCAATGTGAATTAAGTATTAATGAAAGAAGCATCTCCGGAATGTCAACAAGAAACATAGTTACCCATGTACATTTCAGTGCTCACCCAGCATCCAAACCAACTTGCATGGATTGTAATTTAACACTTTCAATGACCACCATTCTGCTGGGCATTGGACAGATCCATGGAAAATACGTTATTAACTACTTATTCGTAATTCTGCTGCTCCCTTTACTCTCCACCCACAAAACCCCAAAAGATTCACTCTAGGGCTTCCCTGGTGGCACAGTGGTTGCGAGTCCGCCTGCCGATGCAGGGGACACAGGTTTGTGCCCCAGTCCGGGAAGATCCCTAAAAGTATATTTTGAAAAACTCATTTAAAGTACCCCACAAAGACTCAGTGTTCTCTGTCCATTCCAAATGCCTCAGTTTTAAAATAATGTGGATTTTAATTTGTCTTTCTTCACTAGAAGTAATCTTCAATGTGGTAATAAAGAAAAATCACCTTTTTTAGACCTTTAAGAATTTGTTTTTTAGTGCATAATAACCCATGGCTCTCTTCCACTTTTATAATATATTTTGCACTTGCTGTTCATTATATAAAGACACACACACACACACACACACACACACACAAATAATTTGAAGGGATGGAAGTGGGGAAATCACTTTATTGTACTTAAGTCTAATTACCTTTAACATTCCAGAAGTCCCTAGGAGTTCTATTCTTCAGAGTTGAGCGCTCTGAAAATTTACCCCCAGAAAACAGGTCAGAAGGAAGGAAGGAGTGAAGACGTGATGAGAGGAAGAGGAAAGGAAAGAGAGGATGAAAATTACACTATTTTGAAATAAAGACCAAAGTCATTTGTTCATCCCATTATGAAACTTGGTTAGACTATTGGGACACACATACATAAGGAAGATAGGAAACTTTAAAATCAAACTGTTAACACAATAATACTAAAGCTAAAACATGTCAAATGGAAAGTTCATGTATGCAAATAAGGAGATGTTATTGAACATGTAACCATGCCCAGGTCCAAATTTACACGTGTTTCTATGCATTTTATATCTATCCTACAGGCAGTAGCTTAATTTCCATCTCAATTGACCGTTATCACTCAGTTAATAAGGGATTCAAAACTGAATTAAGGAAGGTCGGCGGGAAGATGGCGGAAGAGTAAGACGTGGAGATCGCCTTCCTCCCCACGGATACACCAGAAATACATC
Source organism: Phocoena sinus (assembly GCF_008692025.1). NCBI lineage: Eukaryota > Metazoa > Chordata > Mammalia > Artiodactyla > Phocoenidae > Phocoena > Phocoena sinus. Next base: position 33,300,978 of record NC_045766.1, read on the forward strand.
CACACGTGGAACAACTCCTACAGAACACCTACTGAAGGCTGGCAGAAGACCTCAGAGCTCCCAAAAGGCAAGAAACTCCCCACGTACCTGGGTAGGGCAAAAGAAAAAAGAAAAAACAGAGACAAAAGAATAAGGACGGCACCTGCATCAGTGGGAGGGAGCTGTGAAGGAGGAAAAGTTTCCACACACTAGGAAGCCTCTCCGCGGGCGGAGACTGCGGGAGGCGGAGGGGGGAGCTTCGGGACCGCGGAGTGGTGCACAGTGACGGGTGCGGAGGGCAAAGCGGGGAGATTCCTGCACAGACGATCGGTGCCGACCGGCACTCACCAACCCGAGAGGCTTGTCTGCTCACCCGCCGGGGCGGGCGGGGCTGCGAGCTGAAGCTCGGGTTTCGGTTTTGGACGGAGCGCAGGGAGAGGACTGGAGTTGGCGGCTTGAGCATAGCCTGAAGGGGTTGGTGCGCCACGACTAGCCGGGAGGGAGTTCCGGGAAAAGCCTGCACCGGCCGAAGAGGCAAGAGACTTTTTCTTCCCTCTTTGTTTCCTGGTGCGCGAGGAGAGGGGTTTAAGAGCGCTGCTTAAAGGAACTCCAGAGACGGGCGCGAGCCGCGGCTAAAAGCGCGAACCCCAGAGACGGGCGCGAGCCGCGGCTGAGGGCGCGAGCCCCCGAGACGGGCGCGAGCCGCGGCTGAAAGCGCAAACCCCAGAGACGGGCGCGAGCCGCGGCTGAAACCGCGGAGCCCAGAGACGGGCGGGAGACATTGGGGCTGCTGCTGCCGCCACCAGGGGGGCTGTGTGCGAGCACAGGTCACTCTCCGCGCCCCTCTTCCGCGGAGCCTGTGCAGGCCGCCACTGCCAGGTTCCCGGGATCCAGGGACAACTTCCCCGGGAGTACGCACGGCGGGTCTCAGGCCGGTGCAGCGTCACGCCGGCCTCTGCCGCAGCGTCACGCCGCCTCTGCCGCCGCAGGCCCGCCCCGCACGCAGTGCCCCGCCTTCCCCCATCCCCCAACCCCCGGCCTGAGTGAGCCGGAGCTCCCGAATCAGCGGCTCCTTTAACCCCGTCCTGTCTGAGCAAAAAAAACAGACGCCCTCCAGCGATCTGCGCGCAGGGGCAGGGCCGGGTACAAAGCTGAGCTCCTGTGAGCTGTGAGAGCAGGGAGGAGAGGGGGAGGTCTCTCTCGGCAGCCGCGGAGGCGGCGGATTGAAGCTCCACAATCAACTTGATGTGCCCTGCATTGTGGAATACCTGAATAGACAGGGAGTGATCCCAAATTGAAGAGGGGGAATTTAGGAGCGAGATCTGTGATTTTTTTCCCTTTTCCTCTTTTTGTGAATGTGTGCGTGTATGCTTCTGTGTGAGATCTTGTCTGTATACTCTTGCTTTCACCATTTGTCCTAGGGCTCTATCCGTCCATGGTTTTTTTTTTTTTTTTTTTTTTTAAATTTTTTTTTAATAATTAATTTTAATTGTAATAACTTTATTGAACTTTACCTTCGTTCTTTCTTTCTTTCTTTCCTTCCCTCCTTCCCTCCTTTAGACAGCGAATCACCCCAGGTTGAGGGGGTGGTCTCTGGGAGCAGGATTTATGATTTTTCCCCCTTTGCCTCTCTTTGTGAACGTGTATGTGTATGCTTCTGTGTAAGATTTTCTCTGTATAGCTTTGCTTCCAACAGTTGTCCTAGGGCTCTATCCGTCCATGGTTTTCTTTAAAAAAAATTTTTTTTTCTTAATAATTAATTTTAATTGTAATAACTTTATTGTACTTTACCTTCGTTCTTTCTTTCTTTCTTTCCTTCCTTCCTTCCCTCCTCTAGACAACAAATCACCCCAAATTGAGGAGGTGGTCTCTGGGAGCAGGATTTATGATTTTTCCCCCTTTGCCTCTCTTTGTGAACATGTATGTGTATGCTTCTGTGTAAGATTTTCTCTGTATAGCTTTGCTTCCAACATTTGTCCTAGGGCTCTATCCGTCCATGGTTTTTTTAAAAAAAAAAAATTTTTTTTTCTTAATAATTAATTTTAATTGTAATAACTTTATTGTACTTTACCTTCGTTCTTTCTTTCTTTCTTTCCTTCCTTCCTTCCCTCCTTTAGACAGCGAATCACCCCAGGTTGAGGAGGTGGTCTCTGGGAGCAGGATTTATGATTTTTCCCCCTTTGCCTCTCTTTGTGAACGTGTATGTGTATGCTTCTGTGTAAGATTTTCTCTGTATAGCTTTGCTTCCAACATTTGTCCTAGGGTTCTATCTGTTCTTTTTTTTTTTTTTTTTTTTTCTTTCTAAATATTTTTTAGTAAAATAACTATGTTATACTTTATTTTATTTTTACTGTATCTTCTTTCCTTCTGTCTTTTTTCCTTCTTTCCCTCCTTCCTTCCTCCCTTCCTCCCTCCCTCCCTCCCTCCTTTCTTTCCTTCTTTGCTTCTTTCTTCCTTCCTTCCTTTCCTCCTTTCCTTCTTTCTTTCCTCAAACTTCTACTAATTCTCTCTACATTTTCTCCTTCTTTCCCTCCTTCCTTCCTTCCTTCCCCCCTCACTCCCTTTCTTTCCTTCTTTGCTTCTTTCTTCCTTCCTTCCTTTCCTCCTTTCCTTCTTTCTTTCCTCATACTTCTACTAATTCTCTCTACATTTTCTCCTTCTTTCCCTCCTACCTTCCTTCCTTCCTCCCTCCCTCCTTTCTTTCCTTCTTTGCTTCTTTCTTCCTTCCTTCCTTTCCTCCTTTCCTTCTCTCTTTCCTCAAACTTCTACTAATTCTCTCTACATTTTCTCCTTCTTTCCCTCCTTCTTTCCTTCCTTCCTGCCTCCCTCCCTCCCTCCTTTCTTTCCTTCTTTGCTTCTTTCTTCCATCCTTCCTTTCCTCCTTTCCCTCTTTCCTTCCTCATACTTCTACTAATTCTCTCTACATTTTCTCCTTCTTTCCCTCCTTCCTTCCTTCCTTCCTCCCTCCCTCCCTCCTTTCTTTCCTTCTTTGCTTCTTTCTTCCTTCCTTCCTTTCCTCCTTTCCTTCTCTCTTTCCTCAAACTTCTACTAATTCTCTCTACATTTTCTCCTTCTTTCCCTCCTTCTTTCCTTCCTTCCTGCCTCCCTCCCTCCCTCCCTCCTTTCTTTCCTTCTTTGCTTCTTTCTTCCTTCCTTCCTTTCCTCCTTTCCCTCTTTCTTTCCTCATACTTCTACTAATTCTCTCTACATTTTCTCCTTCTTTCCCTCCTTCCTTCCTTCCTTCCTCCCTCCCTCCCTCCTTTCTTTCCTTCTTTGCTTCTTTCTTCCTTCCTTCCTTTCCTCCTTTCCTTCTTTCTTTCCTCATACTTCTAATAATTCTCTCTACTTTTCCTCCCTTTTATTCTGAGCCGTGTGGATGAAAGGCTCTTGGTGCTCCAGCCCAGGAGGCAGGGCTCTGCCTCTGATGTAGGAGAGCCAACTTCAGGACACTGATCAACAAGAGACCTCCCAGCTCCACATAATATTAAACGGTGGAAATCTCCCAGAGACCTCCATCTTAACACCAGCACCCAGCTTCACTCAACGACCAGCAAGCCACAGTGCTGGACAACCTATGCCAAACAACTAGCAAAACAGGAACACAACCCCACCCATTAGGAGAGAGGCTGCCGAAAATCATAACAAGGCCACAGACACCCCAAAACACACCACCAGACGTGAACCTGCCCACTAGAGAGACAAGATCCAGCCTCATCCAGCACAACACAGGCACTAGTCCCCTCCACCAGGAAGCCTACACAACCCGCTGAAACAACCTTAGCCACTGGAGACAGACATCAAAAACAACGGGAACTACGAACGTGCAGCCTGCAAAAAGGAGACCCCAAACACAGTAAGATAAGCAAAATGAGAAGACAGAAAAACACACAGCAGATGAAGGAGCAAGATAAAAACCCACCAGACCTAACAAATGAAGAGGAAATAGGCAATCTACCTGAAAAAGAATTCAGAATAATGATAGTAAGGATGATCCGAAATCTTGGAAGTAGAATGGGCAAAATGCAAGAAACAGTTAACAAGGACCTACAAGAACTAAAGATGAAACAAGCAACGATGAACAATGCAATAAATGAAATTAAAAGTACTCTAGATAGGATCAATAGCAGAATAACTGAGGCAGAAGAACGGATAAGTGACCTGGAAGATAAAGTAGTGGAAATAACTACTGCAGAGCAGAATAAAGAAAAAAGAATGAAAAGAACTGAGGACAGTCTCAGAGACCTCTGGGACAACATGAAACGCACCAACGTTCGAATTATAGGGGTTCCAGAAGAAGAAGAAAGAAAGAAAGGGACTGAGAAAATATTTGAAGAGATTATAGTTGAAAACTTCCCTAATATGGGAAAGGAAATAGTTAATCAAGTCCAGGAAGCACAGAGAGTCCCATACAGGATAAATACAAGGAGAAATACGCCAAGACACATATTAATCAAACTATCAAAAATTAAATACAAAGAAAGCATATTAAAAGCAGCAAGGGAAAAACAACAAATAACACACAAGGGAATCCCCATAAGGTTAACAGCTGATCTCTCAGCAGAAACCCTACAAGCCAGAAGGGAGTGGCAGGACATACTGAAAGTGATGAAGGAGAAAAACCTGCAACCAAGACTACTCTACCCAGCAAGGATCTCATTCAGATTTGATGGAGAAATTAAAACCTTTACAGACAAGCAAAAGCTGAGAGAGTTCAGCACCACCAAACCAGCTTTACAACAAATGCTAAAGGAACTTCTCTAGATAAGAAATGCAAAAGAAGGAAACGACCTATAATAACGAACCCAAAACAATATAGAAAATGGGAATAGGAACATACATATCGATAATTACCTTAAATGTAAATGGACTAAATGCTCCCACCAAAAGACACAGATTGGCTGAATGGATACAAAAACAAGACCCTTATATATGCTGTCTACAAGAGACCCACCTCAGACCTAGAGACACATACAGACTGAAAGTAAGGGGATGGAAAAAGATATTCCATGCAAATGGAAACCAAAAGAAAGCTGGAGTAGCAATTCTCATATCAGACAAAATAGACTTTAAAATAAGGACTATTAAAAGGGATAAAGAAGGACACTACATAATGATCAAGGGATCGATCCAAGAAGAAGATATAACAATTGTAAATATTTATGCACCCAACATAGGAGCACCTCAATATGTAAGGCAAATACTAACAGCCATAAAAGGGGAAATTGACAGTAACACATTCATAGTAGGGGACTTTAACACCCCACTTTCACCCATGGACAGATCATCCAAAATGAAAATAAATAAGGAAACACAAGCTTTAAATGATACATTAAACAAGATGGACTTAATTGATATTTATAGGACACTCCATCCAAAAACAACAGAATACACATTTTTCTCAAGTGCTCATGGAACATTCTCCAGGATAGATCATATCTTGGGTCACAAATCAAGCCTTGGTAAATTTAAGAAAATTGAAATTGTATCAAGTATCTTATCTGACCACAACGCCATGAGACTAGATATCAATTACAGGAAAAGATCTGTAAAATATACAAACACATGGAGGCTAAACAATACACTACTTAATAATGAAGTGATCACTGAAGAAATCAAAGAGGAAATAAAAAAATACCTAGAAACAAATGACAATGGAGACACAACGACCCAAAACCTATGGGATGCAGCAAAAGCAGTTCTAAGGGGGAAGTTTATAGCAATACAAGCCCACCTTAAGAAGCAGGAAACATCTCGAATAAACAACCTAACCTTGCACCTCAAGCAATTAGAGAAAGAAGAACAAAAAAGCCCCAAAGCTAGCAGAAGGAAAGAAATCATAAAAATCAGATCAGAAATAAATGAAAAAGAAATGAAGGAAACGATAGCAAAGATCAATAAAACTAAAAGCTGGTTCTTTGAGAAGATAAACAAAATAGATAAACCACTAGCCAGACTCATCAAGAAAAAAAGGGAGAAGACTCAAATCAATAGAATTAGAAATGAGAAAGGAGAAATAACAACTGACACTGCAGAAATAAAAAAAATCATGAGAGATTACTACAAGCAACTCTATGCCAATAAAATGGACAATCTGGAAGAAATGGACAAATTCTTAGAAATGAACAACCTGCCAAGACTGAATCAGGAAGAAATAGAAAATATGAACAGACCAATCACAAGCACTGAAATTGAAACTGTGATTAAAAATCTTCCAACAAACAAAAGCCCAGGACCAGATGGCTTCACAGGTGAATTCTATCAAACGTTTAGAGAAGAGCTAACACCTATCCTTCTCAAACTCTTCCAAAATATAGCAGAGGGAGGAACACTCCCAAATTCCTTCTACGAGGCCACCATCACCTTGATACCAAAACCAGACAAGGATGTCACAAAGAAAGAAAACTACAGGCCAATATCACTGATGAACATAGATGCAAAAATCCTCAACAAAATACTAGCAAACAGAATCCAACAGCACATTAAAAGGATCATACACCATGATCAAGTGGGGTTTATTCCAGGAATGCAAGGATTCTTCAATATACGCAAATCTATCAATGTGATAAACCATATTAACAAATTGAAGGAGAAAAACCATATGATCATCTCAATAGATGCAGAGAAAGCTTTCGACAAAATTCAACACCCATTTATGATAAAAACCCTCCAGAAAGTAGGCATAGAGGGAACTTTCCTCAACATAATAAAGGCCATATATGACAAGCCCACAGCAAACATCATCCTCAATGGTGAAAAACTGAAAGCATTTCCACTAAGATCAGGAACAAGACAAGGTTGCCCACTCTCACCACTCTTATTCAACATAGTTTTGGAAGTTTTAGCCACAGCAATCAGAGAAGAAAAGGAAATAAAAGGAATCCACATCGGAAAAGAAGAAGTAAAGCTGTCACTGTTTGCAGATGACATGATACTATACATAGAGAATCCTAAAGATGCTACCAGAAAACTACTAGAGCTAATCAATGAATTTGGTAAAGTAGCAGGATACAAAATTAATGCACAGAAATCTCTGGCATTCCTATATACTAATGATGAAAAATCTGAAAGTGAAATCAAGAAAACACTCCCATTTACCATTGCAACAAAAAGAATAAAATATCTAGGAATAAACCTACCTAAGGAGACGAAAGACCTATATGCAGAAAATTATAAGACACTGATGAAAGAAATTAAAGATGATACAAATAGATGGAGAGATATACCATGTTCTTGGATGGGAAGAATCAACATTGTGAAAATGACTCTACTACCCAAAGCAATCTACAGATTCAATGCAATCCCTATCAAACTACCACTGGCATTTTTCACAGAACTAGAACAAAAAATTTCGCAATTTGTATGGAAACACAAAAGACCCCGAATAGCCAAAGCAATCTTGAGAACGAAAAAAGGAGCTGGAGGAATCAGGCTCCCTGACTTCAGACTATACTACAAAGCAACAGTAATCAAGACAGTATGGTACTGGCACAAAAACAGAAAGATAGATCAGTGGAACAGGATAGAAAGCCCAGAGATAAACCCACGCACATATGGACACCTTATCTTTGATAAAGGAGGCAGGAATGTACAGTGGAGAAAGGACAGCCTCTTCAATAAATGGTGCTGGGAAAACTGGACAGGTACATGTAAAAGTATGAGATTAGATCACTCCCTAACACCATACACAAAAATAAGCTCAAAATGGATTAAAGACCTAAATGTAAGGCCAGAAACTATCAAATTCTTAGAGGAAAACATAGGAAGAACACTCTATGACATAAATCACAGCAAGATCCTTTCTGACCCACCTCCTAGAGTAATGGAAATAAAAACAAAAATAAACAAATGGGACCTAATGAAACTTCAAAGCTTTTGCACAGCAAAGGAAACCATAACCAAGACCAAAAGACAACCCTCAGAATGGGAGAAAACATTTGCAAATGAAGCAACTGACAAAGGATTAATCTCCAAAATTTACAAGCAGCTCATGCAGCTCAATAACAAAAAAACAAACAACCCCATCCAAAAATGGGCAGAAGACCTAAACAGACATTTCTCCAAAGAAGATATACAGAATGCCAACAAACACATGAAAGAATGCTCAACATCATTAATCATTAGAGAAATGCAAATCAAAACTACAATGAGATATCATCTCACACCAGTCAGAATGGCCATCATCAAAAAATCTAGAAACAATAAATGCTGGAGAGGGTGTGGAGAAAAGGGGACACTCTTGCACTGCTGGTGGGAATGTGAATTGGTTCAGCCACTATGGAGAACAGTATGGAGGTTCCTTAAAAAACTACAAATAGAATTACCATATGACCCAGCAATCCCACTACTGGGCATATACCCTGAGAAAACCAAAATTCAAAAAGAGTCATGTACCAAAATGTTCATTGCAGCTCTATTTACAATAGCCCGGAGATGGAAAGAACCTAAGCGCCCATCATCGGACGAATGGATAAAGAAGATGTGGCACATATACACAATGGAATATTACTCAGCCTTAAAAGGAAATGAAATTGAGTTATTTGTAATGAGATGGATAGACCTAGAGTCTGTCATACAGAGTGAAGTAAGTCAGAAAGACAAAGACAAATACCGTATGCTAACACATATATATGGAATTTAAGGGGAAAAAATGTCATGAAGAACCTAGGGATAAGACAGGAATAGAGGCGCAGACCTACTGGAGAACGGACTTGAGGATATGGGGAGGGGGAAGGGTGAGTTTTGACAGGGCGAGAAAGAGTCATGGACATATACACACTAACAAACGTAGTAAGGTAGATAGCTAGGGGGAAGCAGCCGCAAGGCACAGGGATATTAGCTCGGGGCTTTGGGACAGCCTGGAGGTGTGGGAGGGGGAGAGTGGGAGGGAGGGAGACGCAAGAGGGAAGACACATGGGAGCACATGTATATGTATAGCTGATTCACTTTGTTATAAATCAGAAACTAACACACTATTGTAAAGCAATTATACCCCAATAAAGATGTTAAAAAAAAAAAAAAAAACTGAATTAAGCCAGAATTATGATCATTGTTGAAGCTCGGTGATGGGTACATAAGAATTTACTATACTATTCTCTATACTTTAGTCTATGTTTGAAATATTCCATAATAAATTTCCATTAAATTTAGTCTAAATTCCAAGTCCACACATTTTTTATTTCATACATTAATCTTCCATATTTTCTCCCTTAATTGGGGTTTGGATGGGAGATAGGACAAAGCAAGTACTAAAATTACTACCATTAAAAATGAAGTATAGGTGCTTCCCTGGTGGTGCAAGTGGTTGAGAGTCTGCCTGCCGATGCAGGGGACACGGGTTCGTGCCCAGTCTGGGAGGATCCCATGTGCCGCGGAGCGGCTGGGCCCGTGAGCCATGGCCGCTGAGCCTGCGCGTCCAGAGCCTGTGTTCTGCAACGGGAGAGGCCACGGCAGTGAGAGGCCTGCGTACCACAAAAAAAAAAAAAAAGAAAGAAAGAAAGAAATATATGGGGCTTCCCTGGTGGCACAGTGGTTGAGAGTCTGCCTGCTGATGCAGGGAACACAGGTTCGTGCCCTGGTCCGGGAGGATCCCACATGCCGCGGAGCGGCTGGGCCCGTGAGCCATGGCCGCTGAGCCTGTGCGCCCGGAGCCTGTGCTCCGCAACTGGAGAGGCCACAACAGTGAGAGGCCCGCGTACCGCAAAAAAAAAAAAAAAAAAAAAGAAATATAATGATCAAGAAAGAAGTGGAAAATAGCATGGGATTTCAGAGAAAGAAGAGATCATGTTGAAATGGAAGGATCAAGAAAGTTTTGAATAAGAAGTGGCATTTGGGGTGGGACTTGAAAAATGGTTGGATGCAGTTTGGGGAGGATTTGAAGAAAAGGGGGAAAAATGAGCAAAGGCAGAGAAGTGGGAAAAATTCTGCATGGGTTCAAGGCAGAGAGGTTTCCCAGTGCGGCTGGAGCATAAAGGATGAAGAGAGAAGTGTTGAAAAGTAGGGGCCACATTGTGAGACATCCTGATGAACAAGGGTGGGAGAGAGGAGGAATAAGGCATGACATAACCAGTTATTTTTTTCAATTCTTTTTTGAAGAATAAAATAGCTCTAGAAAACTGCATAAATTGTATCAGAAGAGTTCAATGAATCATTGCAATGTGAATAATGTAACCACCACCAGATTAAAGCACATAACATTACCAGTCCCACCGCCACTGCCTGCAACGTCTCTTATGGCCCCTCCCAATCCCTACCTCTTCTACTTCTCAAACACCATTGATTACCTCTGCCTGTTTTTCTATGAAAGAAATTATACAGTATGTATTCTTTTGAATGTCTTCTTTCACTAAGCATTGTTTATCTATGTTGTTTCCTGTAGCTACAATTACTTCACTTTCACTGATGTTTAGTATTCCATTGTATGAAAGTATGCAGTTTATTTAATCCATTACTGATGAACATTTGGGTTTCTCAAATTTGGGGCTGCTACAAAGAATGCTGATATAAACATCTTAAATATAACGTTTGGTGCATATTTGCACATATTTCTGTTGGATACGTACCTAGTAGTAAAACTTCCGTGTCATAAAGTATACATATGTTCAATGTTATTAGATAATGGCAGTTTTACAAGGTAAAAAAGTAATTATACTTTGATTAGAAGTGTATTAGAATTCTCGTTCTACATCTTTACCAACATTTAATGCAGTCATTTTAAATTTTTGTTATTTTGGTGGGTTTTAGAAGTTTCTCGCTTGTGCTTTTAAGGATTAATGACATTGGATATATTTTAATATCTTCATTTGTCATTGGATATCCTATTTCTGGAGGGCCTGTTTCAGACTTACGTTTGTTTGTTTGTTTTATACTACATTGTCTGTCTTTTATTTATTGACTGTTAAGAATTCTTATATTATGGTGAAATATACTCTTTCTTGAGAATATATATTGCTCATATCTCCTTCCACTCTCTTGCTTATCTCTTTATTCTTTAAATAGCATTTTTTAAAGTATAGAAAGAAATGTTTACTAATTAACTACAATATTTTTCCATCATAATTAGGGTATTTTGTATACTGCTAAAGACATGATTCTTTACCCCAATGTCATGAAGATATTCTTTTTTTTAATTGAAGTATAGCTGACTTACAATATTATATTAGTTTCAGATGTGCAACATAGTAATTCGATATTTTTATAGCTTACACTCCATACAAAGTTATCATAAACTATTGGCTATATTCTCATTTATTTTATACCTAGTAGTTTGTACCTCTTAATCCCCTTTACCTATTCAGTCCTTCTCCCAATAAAACTCATTTATTTTATACCTAGTAGTTTGTGCCTCTTAATCCCCTTTACCTATTCAGTCCTTCTCCCAACCCACTCCCCTCTGGTAACCACTAGTTTGTGCTCCATATCTGTGAATCTGTTTCTGTTTTGTCATATTTCTTTGCTTCATTTTTTAGATTCCACATATAAGTGAAACATTCAGTATTTGTCTTTTTCTGTCTGACTTATATGAAGATATTCTCCTTATTTCTAACAGAAATATTATTTTATTTGCCTCTCATCTTTAGACCTACAACCTGCTAGGAACTGATTTTTAAAGTATGTAAACTCTCAAAAGTAAAAAGATTAAACAAATATTGAACTTGTAATGATATTCATGCCAGACTATTTAGGAAAAAGTACATTGGTGTCTGCAATTTACTTTCAACGCACCAAAAATGATGGTTTAATGAAAAGTAGAAGTACAGGTAGTAAGATATATATATGATAAAGCAAATATACTAAAATACTAATGATAGACTATAGATAGTGGGTATACCAATATTCACTGTAAAATTAAATTTCAACTTTGCTGAATATTTGAAAATGTCCATAATATGTTATAAAATATTTATCAATATATTTCACTGTGTTAAAAATAAAGGAAAATTGATACGATCATCTCAATAGATTCAGATAAAGCATTTGACAAAAGGCCATACCCATTCATAATACAAACCCTCAGAAAACTAGGAATGGAAGAGAACTTCCTCATCTAATAAAAGAAACTTATTGTGCACTGGATTGTGAACCCCTCCCCCAAAAGATATGCTGAACTCCTTATCCCTACCACCTGTGAATGTGACCTTATTTGAAAATAGAGTATTTGTATCAATAAATGTAATTAATTAAGGTAAGGTCATACTGAATTAGGAAGAGAACATGACCCTGATGACATCCTGATTTCAGACTTTTGGCCTTTGGATTTTGAGAGAATAACTGCTGTTGTTTTAAGCACAAAATTTGTGGTAATTTACTCTGGCAGCTCTAGAAAACTAACACAGCACCTATGAAAAACCTACAGGTGACATCATACTTAATGGTTAAAATATAAACACCTTTTCTCTAAGACTGGGAAATAGCCAAGGATGTCTGTTTTAATCACTTTATTTAATATTGTACCTGAGGTTCTATCCAGTGTAATAAGGCAAGAAAAACAATGAATGTATACAAATTGGAACATGTAAAGTATATAATAATCTTTAATTGCAGCCAACATGTTCATGTATGTAGAAAAGCCTGGGGAATTGGGGGAAAAAATGCTACTAAATTTAAAAGTGGGTTGGATAAGTTGTATGACACAAGCATCAGAAACATGAAATACCTAGCAATTTTTAATAAAATGTGTGCAGAACCTGTACAAGGTAAACTACTAAACGTTTCTAAGAAATATTCAATCGGAACTAAAGAAATGGCCAAATATATTACCTCCAAGGATAGGAAGAGTCAATATTGTTAGGAATGTCAATTTTGCCCAAATTAGTCTATAGATTTAATGCAATCACAAACAAAGCCCCAACAGGTTTTTTTTCTTGTAGAAATTGACATATTAGATCTAAAATTTATATGGAAATGCAAAAAATCTATAATAGCCAAAACAATTTTGAAAAAAAAGAACCAAGTTGGAGGACTGACACTTACTTGATTCAAAGGTTTACTATAAAGCTGTAGTAACCAAGACAGTACAGTATTGGTGTAAGGACAGACACATAGATCAATGGAAAGTAATAAACAGTTCAGAAATAGAGCCACACATACACAATCAATTAATTTTCAACAAAGATACCAAGGAAAATCAGTGGGAAAGTACAGCTTTTTTAACAAATGTTATAGGGACAATTGAATATTCATTAGCAAAATAAACTCAACCGTCACAACACCACAAAGAAGAAAAAAAGAAACAAACTCAAAGTGAATCATAGATCTAAAACTAAAATCTTCCGAAAAAAAAAAAAACAAGATAAAAAATCTTCATTACATTAATTAGACAACGATTTCTAGAATATAGAAAGCACTAACCATAAAACAAAAAAAAATTTTTTGATAAACTATTTCATTCAAATTAGAAACATCTGCTCCTGGAAAGATGTCATTTAGATATTAAAAAGGCAAGCCTCAGACAGGGAATAAAATATTCATAATGTGTATATCTGACAGAGTACTAATATCTAGAAAGAATTTTCACAACTCAATAAGAAGAAGACAAACAACTCAATTTTTTAAATGGCCAAATGGTTTTAAGGAGTACTTCACAAAATAAGATGCAGAAATGGCTAACAGTGACCACAACAGGCTCAGCATCGTTGGTCATTAGGGAAATAAAAAAGTGAAACCACAATGATAAGCCACTACACACTCATTGAATGATTAATTTTTAAAAAATGACAAGATCAGTGGTTGATGAAGATGTGTAACAACCAGAATTCTGGGAGCGTAAATCCATTTTGTTTTTTACTTTGGAAAATAGTTGAGCAGTTTCTTATAAAATTAAACATATATTTACCATGTGATATAGCAATCCATTCCTAGGAATTACACAAGACAAATGAAAATATATGCATATAAAATGATTTGAATATGAATGCTTAAAGCAATTTTAATCATAGTCACACCAAACTGGAAATAATTCAAATTATTACTATCAACAAGTAAATGAATAAACAAATGTTGGTATATTCACTCAATGGAATACTACTTGACAATAAAAAGGAATCGACTATTAGGAAGTACAAAATATGTATAAATTGCCAAAGATTTATTAGGAGCAAAAGAATCCGGACACAAACATATACTGTATGACTCCATTCACATGAAGTTTCAGAGCAGAAAAAGTGAATATGTAGTGGAAAAAGATCAAAGGCTGCCTAAAGCTCACAGTGGATGACAATTTACTGCCAGGGAAGAGAGGAGCTGTGGGGGGTGTTGGAAATATTCTATATCTTGGTTGCAATGGTAGTTACATGGGTAAATTCACTAGTGAACTATAACTGACCAGCACAGTAAAGGTGCATGAATTTTATTAAATGCAAATAATACCTAAATAAAATGGATTAAAAAATATTTTAATAGAAATTTGAAAAATAGTAAAAAAAAAGAAAAAGGAAATACAGAAGGAAAGCAGGATGAACGGATTACAAATGCAATAACTGCTGAAAGGAGTTTTTAACCTCAAAAACCGAGAGGAGAAAGGGAAGAGGTTAAAATCATTGCAACATAAAACTGACACAGGTTTGAAAGAAGAGACCTTGTGAAGCTCATGCAGAGGAAATAGTGCCAGCTGGCTAAGGAAATATGTACATATCGGGTAAGAGGAGGGCACGATGAGTCTGTTTTTAGGAAGTGTAGGCAAAACTACAATGGAACTGTCATTCCCAGACTAAGGGGCCATTGTTGGAGTGATGCTGACAGAAAAAGAAAGCAAACAGAAGAAGCAGGTCCCTTCTCCCTCCTCCAACCTCTCAGTCTCCCTCTCATGCTCCCTACATGCAGTCTCCTGAGGAGCCAGTGACAAAGAAGAAATGTGGTTTGCAGGGTCCCCCTTGTAGCATCACAAGACTGAGTACAGAAAGATGGGTTTGAGTGAGATGCAACAGCGTAAGAACCAGCATGGTCTACCCTTTTGACTACTCAGAATCCCTTTTACACACCTTTTAACATACATTTAAACATCTATCAATAACAAAACAAGTTCCACAACTATCCTGCTTAGAAGGACACTCCCACCCGCCCTCTCCCAGAAGTGAAGACACATGACATCTCAATAGTCATTGTATCTATGGCCCTAAAGAAGTTGCAGTATCTGTTTCTGGGTGTTGTTAATTGTACCTCCAATTTAGTTACAGTTTTCTCTGAATATTCTGTTACTTAACAACTAAATTTTAAAGTTAACTACCATCAACGTTATATAAAATAGTAAGGGGTGATAAAGAGAAAAAAATTAGTTAAGACACACATACACATACACACACACACACACAACCAAGGCCTCGGATGGCCAGTGTTTACACATTGGTAAGTTAATAAAAATCTTTATTCCTGAAAGATCTAAAGTGTCTGAATTCTCAGTGATTCTGCATTTCTTTGGTTGCTGTAATTTTACAATGGAGTTAGAACTACTAGGCAGCATCCCAGAGAATCCTTTGGGATCCAGACAGAGTCTCTCCTATACCCATTGTACAGCTGCATATTCATAAGCACTGGTTACATGAGTGTGTTCACTTTGTAAAATTAACTATGCCATATACTAATGATATGTGTACTTTTCTGTCTGTATGTTAGACTTCAGTGAAAAGGTATTATAAATTCAAGGTAAGAGGAAATGAGAACCTAAACCAGAGCAATGGTTGTAGATATAAAAAAAGAGGTTGAAGAAACTGAAGAAATGCTACAAAAGTTAAATTAAATTGGTTTTATATATATTAAAATAATGTATATATTAATACATATACTAAAATATATATATTAAAATATGTATGTATGTGGACATATAAATATGTGGGATAAATGGAAGCAAAAAATATCCATAACACTAAGATTTCTGGCTTCAGTGATTTGATCAATTAAATGAGACAAGGAATATAGCAGGAGTAGATGATAAAGGAGAAATAGAATGCAATCGTTTTAGAACATGTTAAATTTGAAATGGCTATAAGATTTGCAAATAGAAACAGCAGGTCTGCTGGTATTTGGAGGCCTGGAAAAGATGAGTAGGGAGATTGGGACTGAAGATATGGATTTGAGAATCACCTATTTACAGGTGGTAATTGAAACCATCTCAAGAAAAACACATAGATGAACTTATGAAGACTTTTCTCATGCACTGATTGGACAATAAGCAAATACACAGATGACTCTACTCACTATTCTAAATCTTCATTGATAATCACTAAATCTCACATGGCTCCATTAATGTTGTAATTTTTTTTTAAATCCAATGAATTTCTAACAATATGGATCTTACAAAATATTATTTTTCCTGGGCCCTACATACCTTATAGGTAGCACTAAGTGGAGACCTCACTTTTATCTATAAGGTAAAAGTTAAGGTCACCTGTCACAAGTTAAAAAAACTGTTTCTGTAGAGGTTTTAAAAGAGTTATGACGATTTAGCACAGTCATTAATGATAATGAGAGACAGAGCTCTTTGAGGCCACATAAAGTGAGTCATGACCAGTTTTTAAGGACCTGGTTAACCATGGAGACCATGAATTTGTATCGAGGAGTCTATATATTTGAGGAGTTTTATTCTAGCAATCCTCAACAGCTCAGCTATAAAACGCAGACAGTGAGATTAATTCTAGGCTGAGGATTTACAAGATAGATGTAGCAGAAGGATGAGGATCCAAAGGAATTAAGGGAGGTTAGGCGATCAAGCATGGGTTCCGGAATGAATACTGAAGTTAGGTAAGGGAAGTAAATAGTAGTTCTTGGAGACAAAATCCAGAGCAGAACAAAGATGGTGGACTTCTGGGAGGATGGGAGAGCGAGAGATGCAGGAGAGCAAGGTGTCAGCGTCTTCTGTAATTGTGACAAGAAACTGGGAGTTTAAGGATTTATAAACAGAAGTCATAAACCTCATAGGGGGGAGCTTTTTGCCACAAAAGTTGGTGAGTGATGGTGTTTTAGTTTCCTACCGATGCTATAACAAAACACAGAAATTTAGTGACATAACACAACACAAACTTATTGTCTTGCAGTTCTTGAAGTCAGACATTTGAAATCAGTTTCACTGGGCTCAAATCAAGATGTTGGCAGGCCTGTAATTTTTCTCAAAGATCTAGGAAGAACCTGTTCCCTTGCTCTTTCTAGTTTGTAGAGACCACCAGCATTTCTTGACTCATGGCCCTTTCCTCTACATTCAAAGCCAAAAGCATAGCATCTTCTCTCCTCTCTCCTCTCTGCTTCATTTCTTATAACTTCTTTCTATCTGACACTTATCTTCCTGCCCCCTCTTATAAGGACCCCTGTAGTTATTATTAGACCCACCCAGATAATCTAAGATTATATCTCCAGCTCAAGATCCATAACTTAATACATCTTCAAAGTCTCTTTTACCATGTAGAGTAACATAAGCCCCAAGTGCTGGGTATTAGGATGTGGACATCTTCAGCGGGTAGGGTGGAGGCATCATTCAACCCACCACAAATGATGTATTGAGAGAATGAATACTTCTATCTGAAATGCTCCAGGTGCATTTGTATTCACAAGGAAGGACAGGGTTTACCTAGGGCAACAAAAATTAAAATCGTATTGTGTGAAAAGGTTTAGTAACTAGGGTACTTTTAGTGTGCCATAGGGGTTGCAGAAGCTAGAGCTAAAAGGTTTGGTAGAGAAGGGAGTAAGTAGTGAGAAGGTGGATTAAGCAAGAGTCTCAAGAGGTTACTAGTATGTATGGGAGAGAATAGAAGATAGGAGAGGAGTACTAATTAAATAGTGTCAGTAATGTGGAATTATCTGGGCTTAAGGTTGAAGCAGATCTCTGATGTCAAGGTTGAGTCCCATCACAGTACAGAGTGCCTGAAGATTCAGCAATGAAGAGTCTGTGATGAAAGCTCCAGGTAAACTGACTGGGATTTATGCTACTTATTTAAATCAGTAAGATAAATCTGCAATGGCTCAGAAAGGATTACTGTGCTTTTTTTTCATGTTTGCACTGTCTTCTCATTTATAAGAAAGGACATTCCATTTTATGACAAGCTTTATCAAATTGAAACACTGAATGCTCCTATTTTCTTGAAAATGTATAAATTTAGAGTCAATTCTGAAACTCTGAAAACTTCCATTACAGTGAAAGGAAAATTGTCTGTATTTCAAATATTACATGATAGTTATTGCACAGTCCCAAGATGAACAGAATGAGAAGGTCAATACAAATTATGTCTACCTTAAGTGGTATTTTTGCAAGAAAGTCCAAAAAAAAGAAAATCCATTTGTATGATATCCTGCAAAATTCCTGGGTATTCTGGTTCCTAACCAAATGCTGTTCATAATTTGCAAGCTATTTCAATAAAGTTTAAATATTATTCTTATTATCTTTATTTCCACTCTCGAAGTTGAATGTCTTCAGAGAAATTGATCCTAGGTATAACAATGGAAGAGCTGATGCTGGTTGTTATTGGGGACTTGAATAGTTAAAGACTCCAGGTGGCATCACTTCTTTCCCTTCTCACTTCTGGTCAAGGGTGAATTTCTAAATCTTTTGCTTTGATTTTTATTCAAAATGGTACAGAGCCATGATGCTGTACGAACTTACCTAATATAACTTTGGTTTTAAGCTTTTTATATCTTAGGCATTTAAACCTACTATTTTTTTCTTTTGTGCTAAAAAAGTTAAAAACCAAAAAGGAGAAAAGTGAGAGAGAACCCCTGCCTTAAATTCTAAGCATACTTGGATGAGCCATGAGATGGGAAGTTATACAATGGTTTCATGCTCTTTTCGCCAACCCAGTGACCTAACTGTGAAAAGCACTTCCTATCCTTGGGGTCAATTTCATCTCATGAAATAGCAAAACCTTAATGAAACAGCCAATAACTGAGTCTGACTGGCTGGTAATAGCTCCTGCAGCATTGTCAAATCATCAGCGATTTAGCTTTCAAAAACACACAGGAGACAGATTTGTATTTTCTTCTTCATTACAACCAAAAAAAACTGATACACACAATATAAATGTAAGGAGTTTATCCTTTTCTTTATGACTTTTCCTCTGCAGATTTCTATTTCCCCTTATGTGCCCTGTAGCTGAATGCAGAAAATTTTCACACAAGGCCTATAAAGCAATAAGTAAACTCTAAGTGTCGAGTGAATGTATTTTTTCCAACTATAAAAGACCCAAGAGATACTTCACTCACAACCTATAGGAAAATAGTTCAAACCTGGAGTCTGGAGAGAAAGTATTGGGTCAACAGGATGACCTTCTTATTCCACAGAGCATAACAGAAATGAAAATGAGAGCTTTCTTTGTTTGGGGATGAGATTTATCACCTTAGTGTGGAAAAACTGACTATCTTATGCTCTGATTGGCAACAATATAAGTTTTCATTAATTAAGAAAGGTGAAAAATAGGACTTACATGTATATTTTTCTTATGTAGACATCTTTTAGAATAGTATTTTTCAAACTATGGATCATTAAATTAAGTTATTGGGTCCCAACGTACATTTTTAATTAAATACAAATATCTTGAAGTTTTTAAGTAGTAAAAGTGTCCACTGTTTCTTGACATTCTGTTTCAGTTGCAGTAGGTGAGTACACATATATGTGTATATGCCGTTGTGAAATAAAATGTATTTCTTACTGCAGATTGCAGTCAATGTTTAAATATACTACTTTACCACACTGGGGTACCTGGGAAAAATAATTACAATGGCATCCTCTTTGTATAGGTGAGTCCTGAGGTAGACTGCAGAAGGGATGAGTGAGAGTCATGAACTGACAATGGATAAACATGATCTTAGAAAAATTCCAACCTAAGTATGGCAAGAAAACTGTAGGCAACACTGCAGAGAGGTCACTAGAATACACTGTGATCAATTATAGAATCACTCTAATACATTTCTGTGTCCTATTGACAGTCTCTTTTCTCAGTCTTTTCTCACTTTCAAGACTAACTCATAATGCAAATATTTATTTTAGTAAGAACAACATATTTAGTCATCATTTAACAAAAATGATAAATTTAAATGAATGGTAAGCTCTCTTGTGAGTGAAAATCAATGCAGTTTTAAGAATTCAATCAAAATATATCATTGCTGGGACTTCCCTGGTAAGATCCCACATGCCAAGGAGAAACTAAGCCCGTGAGCCACGACTACTGAGCCTGCGCTCTAGAGCCTGCACGCTGCAACTACTGAGCCCATGTGCCACAACTGCTGAAGTCCACGTGCTCTAGGGCCCACAGGCCACAACTACTGAGCCCACATGATGCAACTACTGAAGCCTGTGCGCCTAGAGCACAAGCTCTGCAACAAGAGATGCCACTGCAATGAGAAGCCTGCACACTGCAATGAGGAGTAGCCCCTGCTCGCTGCAACTAGAAAAAGCCCGTGCACAGCAATGAAGACCAAACGCAGCCAAAAAAAGAAAAACATATATATATATATATATATATAAAATTCCTTTAAAAGTCATTTCTTTCTTCCTTCAAATCTAAGAAGTTTTTAACAGAGAAGTGAGTTTCAGGATGTCACCCCTTCATCGCTAGGTTCCAGCCCTCTTGGAATTTAAGCCCAGACTCAGGTATAAATCTCAAATCCAGTCTTTGTCCTGGGAGAACTAAAAAGACTTTTCCCACTACTTAAGGGGATAGGAATACAGCAGCACAATCAAACCAGTCAAATTAATGGGGGAGAAAGTGAGACACAATATTTGGCAATTTACTACTGCAAAATTAGCCTTCTCTAATGCTGTTTTCACAAACAAAATATCTCTAGAAAAATCTTATCTTGCAAATGTCTTTGCAATGTGTGTGACATGTATAAGTTAAAGATGAACCAGAACAGTATGCTTAAACATTGGAAATTTAAGTAGATTTTTAAGAAACTGCAAAGACTTTTTTTAAAAGGGATTTAAAAATTGTTCAGGTATAATAAGCTGAGTCATTAATAGGAATAAAACTAAGTAAAAGTCATTTAATGTCTTAAATGTCTAATAAGTAGATTTGTAATAATTTTCTACCAAGAGGCCTGATTCAATGTGTTAATGAACACTTTAACAGTAGTAGTGTATGATAAACCTGAAGAAAATTTCCAGTTGATCTGAGCGCTGAAAGAAAATGGGAGCTATCACTGAAATTGAGACTGTGATTAATATTCTTGCAACAAACCAAAGCCCAGTACCAGATGGCTTCATAGGCAAATTCTACCAAACATTTACAGAAGACCTAACACCTATCCTTCTCAAACTCTTCCAAAATATAGCAGAGGGAACACTCCCAAAATCATTCTATGAGGCCACCATCACCCTGATGCCAAAACCAGATAAAGATGTCACAAAGAAAGAAAACTACAGGCCAATATCACTAATGAACATAGATGCAAAAATTCTCAACAAAATATTAGCAAACAGAATCCAACAGCACATTAAAAGGATCATACAACATGATCCAGTGGGCTTTATCCTAGGAAGGCAAGGATTCTTCAATATACGCAAATCAATCAATGTGATAAACCATATTAACAAATTGAAGGAGAAAAACCATATGATCATCTCAATAGATGCAGAAAAAGCTTTTGACAAAATTCAACATCCATTTATGATAAAAACCTTCCAGAAAGTAGGCATAGAGGGAACCTACCTCAACATAATAAAGGCCATATATGACAAACCCACAGCCAACATCGTTCTCAATGGTAAAAAACTGAAACCATTTCCACTAAGATCAGGAACAAGACAAGGTTGTCCACTCTCACCACTATTATATAACATACTTTGGAAGTTTTAGCCACATCAATCAGAGAAGAAAAAGAAAAAAAGGAATCCAAATCGGAAAAGAAGAAGTAAAGCTGTCACTATTTGCAGATGACATGATACTATACATAGAGAATCCTAAAGATGCTACCAGAAAACTACTAGAGCTAATCAATGAATTTGGAAAAGTAGCAGGATACAAAATTAATGCACAGAAATCTCCTGCATTCCTATACACTAATGATGAAAAATCTGAAAGAGAAATTAAGGAAACACTCCCATTTACTACTGCAACAAAAAAAAATACCTAGAAATAAACATACCTAAGGAGACAAAAGACGTATATGCAGAAAACTATAAGACACTGATGAAAGAAACTAAAGATGATACAGATGGAGAAATATACCATGTTCTTGGATTGGAAGAATCAAGACTGTGAAAATGACTATACTACCCAGAGCAATCTACAGATTCAATGCAATCCTTATCAAACTACCAATGGCATTTTTCACAGAACTAGAACAAAAAATTTCACAATTTGTATGGAAACACAAAAGACCACGAATAGCCAAACCAATCTTGAGAAAGAAAAACGGAGCTGGAGGAATCAGGCTCCCTGACTCCAGATTATACTACAAAGCTACAGTAATCAAGACAGTATGGTACTGGCACAAAAACAGAAATATAGATCAATGGAACAGGAGAGAAAGCCCAGAGATAAACCCACACACATATGGTCACCTTATCTTTGATAAAGGAGGCAAGAATACACAGTGGTGAAAAGACAGCCTCTTCAATAAGTGGTGCTGGGAAAACTGGACAGCTACATGTAAAAGAATGAAATTAGAACACTCCCTAACACCATACACAAAAATAAACTCAAAATGGATTAAAGACCTAAATGTAAGGCCAGACACTATCAAACTCTTAGAGGAAAGCATAGGCAGAACACTCTATGACATAAATCACAGCAAGGTCCTTTTTGACCCACCTCCTAGAAAAATGGAAATAAAAACAAAAATAAACAAATGGGACCTAATGAAACTTAAAAGCTTTTGCACAAGAAAGGAAACCATAAACAAGATGAAAAGACAACCCTCAGAATGGGAGAAAGTATTTGCAAATGAAGCAACTGACAAAGGATTGATCTCTAAAATTTACAAGCAGCTCATGCAGCTAAATATGATAAAAAACAAACAACCCAACCCAAAAGTGGGCAGAAAACCTAAATAGACATTTCTCCCAAGAAGATATACAGATTGCCCACAAACACATGAAAGGATGCTCAACATAACTAATCATTAGAAAATGCAAATCAAAATGACAATGAGGTATCACCTCACACCAGTCAGAATGGCCATCATCAAAAAGTCTACAAACAATAAATGCTGGAGAGGGTGTGGAAAAAAAGGGAACACTCTTGCACTGCTGGTGGGAATGTAAATTGATACAGCCACTATGGATAACAGTATGGAGGTTCCTTAAAAAACTAAAAACAGAACTACCATATGACCCAGCAATCCCACTCCTGGGCATATACCATATGTCCTGAGAAAACCATAATTCAAAAAGAGTCATGTACCACAATGTTCATTGCAGCTCTATTTACAATAGCCAGGACATGGAAGCAACCGAAGTGTCCACTGGCAGATGAATGGATAAAGAAGATATGGCAAATATATACAATGGAATATTACTCAGCCATAAAAGGAAACGAAATTGAGTTATTTTTAGCAAGGTGGATGGACCTAGAATCTGTCAGAGTGAAGTAAGTCAGAAAGAGAAAACCAAATACCGTATGCTAACACATATATATGGAATCTAAAAAAGAAAAAAAAAAGTGGTTCTGAAGAACCTAGGGGCAGGACAGGAATAAAGAGGCAGACGTAGAGAATGGACTTGAGGACATGGGGAGGGGGAAGGGTAAGCTGGGACAAAGTGAGATAGTGGCATGGACATGTATACACTACCAAACGTAAGGTAGATAGCTAGTGGGAAGCAGCCGCATAGCACAGGGAGATCAGCTCGGTGCTTTGTGACCACCTAGAGGGGTGGGATATGGAAGGTGGGAGGGAGACACAAGAGGGAGGAGATATAGGGATATATGTATATGTATAGCTGATTCACTTTCTTATGAAGCAGAAACTAACACACCATTGTAAAGCAATTATACTCCAATAAAGATGTTAAAAAGAAAATGGGGGGTTTCCCTGGTGGCGCAGTGGTTGAGAGTCCGCCTGCCGATGCGGGGGACACGGATTCATGCCCCGGTCCGGGAGGATCCCACATGCCGCGGAGCGGCTGGGCCCCTGAGCCATGGCCGCTGAGCCTGCGCGTCCGGAGCCTGTGCTCCGCAATGGGAGAGGCCACAACAGTGAGAGGCCGGCGTACCGCAAAAAAAAAAGAAAAAAGAAAATGGGAGCTATGAAATTCTTTTTGCTTTAGGGAGGACCTATAGTTTCAAAACACTATAGGAAATGAGTAGTGACATGGCAAGTAGCTCCTGGAGAACCAACATAAAGGAAGTATCAGGAAAAAGATTCTCTTAGGAACAAAAAAGATTTTTTTAAATCACATTTTCAAGTTTAACTTGATCTAAAATGTTTAAATTTAGGCTAAGAAAAATATGGGCATTTCTTCATTGCACATTTCTTAAATCACACACACTATCTCTCATTCTTCTAAACAATATAACCTAAGACTAGGGTTTGTTTATCTGTGTGCTCACATTTCCAAAAGACTCCTTTCTGGATCAATCACTGGAAATGCTTTGAGTAAATTTATCTCTGTGGATGTAAAATTAGGGAAAGATGACTAAGATGATTCATATATTCTTCTGAGATTGAATTTAACAGCAATACCCAGGAGAAATAACTGCAACAACATATGTACTTTCCAGAGGACCGAGGACCAAATGATTCTTTCTCCCTGCTGCATTCCACACTGCCCTGATACCTCAGACCTCCTGGGAATGCAGGAGAAAAGCACCATCATGTGGGCAGGACCTCCCTGAGACAGCCACCACACTCAAGTGTATATATCTGTGCTGCCTACAGGTAGCCCTCTTTTGTCTGTACAGTGTATACTGAACATTTCCCATGCCAGTACTTCATTTTCACTTTCTGAAGTGGATTTACAGCTACCAGTAAGTAATCCAACAGTCAGATATTCAGCGCCTGTCAATCAATCCACTTCCTTATTGATATCAAGTATATGAAAGATTCAGTGCTGGGCTTAAAGGAGGAACAACAGTACTAATGATAATGAATATTTATTGAGCTATTACTATGTACTAAGCACTATTCATTCTTCACATGCATTTGCTCATTCACTACTACCAATAGCCCAATATACCACTGAACCATATTTATATTAACATAATGTGAGAAACTTGGACTCATATAGGTAAATTTTATTTTGCAGAGCTAGTAATTGGTAAAGTCCAGATTTGAATTCAGATGGCATGATAATAGAGTCTTAATCACTACTTTGTACTATTTCACAGTAAAGAAGAGAAAAACAAACTATCTAATAGTGTATAATTTTGAAATTATATCAGCACATTGAAATTTGAACAAAGAATATCCAAAACAAAACCTAGAAAACACACATTGGAATCCAAGCCCAGGAGCTGAGAAGTTGTAGAGAATCAGTACATCTTGCTCCCCAACTTTGTCCTGGGACCAGGCTGTGGCCCATCTCGGATCTATGCAAAATATAGTAAGGAAAAAAAGGAACATGAACAGGGTGAGTCCGTGGAAACAAAGAATCAGATCTACAGAGACTTTAAATATTGATATCAACCGAAAAAATAGAAATGTGTTTAATATATTTAAAGAGATAAAAGAAATAATTCTCAGTTTGAATTAAGAACAAGAGACCATCAGATATGACTGAACAAATCTGAAAAAGAGCGAAATAGAACTTCTATAAACAAAGATATATTAGCATGGAACTTGATAAAGGGATTCTAAAATGCATAGAGAAGACCAAAGGTCCAAAATTCCCTAACATACTTCTCAAGTAGAATATTTAAGAAACTTAGAAATGTCAAGGTATATTAAAAAGCTCTAGTATTTAAAATGTGTGTCACTGCTACAGAGCTACTACAGACTAACGCAGTTGAATAGAAAGCAGAAACAGAGATATACTCATATGTAATATCTTAATATGACAGTGATGAACTGCACATCAGAGAGGAAAGAATGATATTCAGTAAATGTTGAAGGGACAATTGATTACTTTATAACTGCATAAAAACCAGTTCTTGAAGAGTTCATAATTTAAATAGGAAAGCCAAAAGATTGAAACTATAATAAAAATTGGAGGAAGAATTTATCACCTTGCAGAAGGGAATGATTTCTTAAAAAAGACACAAACATTATAATCATTTTTTTTAAGTTTGATCTACCTTACTAGATAAAATTGGAACTACTGCCCATCAAAAGACATCATTAGGTAAATGAAAAGATAAGCCAAACACTGGGAGAAGGTATTTACAACACATAAACAACAAAGGATGCATATTCAAAACATACAAAGAACTCAATAGCAGTGAGAAATCCAACAGAAAAATAAGCAAAAGACATAAACAAGCCTTCACAAAAGGGCAAAACTCAAATAGCTGATATTCATTTTAAAAGACAATATCATTAGTACTTGGTGAAATGAATATTGAAACTACAAGATACCATTTCACACCCATATATTATCAAAAATAAAAGTCTTGTAATACCAAGTGCTGGTGAGATGTATAGCAATAGGAACACATATAAACATCTGGTGAGACTGTAAATTAGTACAATCACTTTGAAAAAATCACTTGGCATTACCTTCTAAGTTAGACGTGAGCCTACTCCAAAACCTACGCATTTTATTCCTACATGTGACCCTAGAGATACTCTCACGTATGGGCATAAGAAGACATGTAAAAGAATGGTAATAACAGTATTTTCATAACATCAAAAAAAAAAAACCCGAAATAACCCAAACGCCCATTGAACAGAGAATAAGTACACGTTACATTCATTCCACAGAACACTGCCATTCAAAAGGAATTAACTAGAGCAGCACACATCAACATGGATGATTCTCACAAACATGACGTGTTACACAAAGCAAGATGTGAGAAAATAATCTGCAGTATACTACATATATATAAATTTCATAATTATCCCAAACTAATTATATTCTTAGGAATGATGCATGCATATTAAAACTGAATGAAAACCAAGGGAATTACAAATGCAAAATCCAGGGTCGCAGAGATGTAGGGGTGTGTGATGGGGAAAGGAACACCAGGGACTTCAGAGTTCTTAACATGGGTAGTAACGCCCCATTTTGGGGCACGGCAGAAACTCATGATTAGGAGTGCAGTGTACTGGACTTCTGAATGTCTTGTTGAATTAAACTCTTACAAATATAAATTGGAAGTATTTTAATATGTGATAATACTAAGACATTTTTTTACAAGAAATTACTCTAAAAGCTCAGTAATGTAACAGACCTTATCCAGAGGGAAGCTTAAACAGAATCAAGACGTCATCTTGAAACTATTCAATGTTTTATTCTGCACTTCTCACTCAATATATTCTAGCATTTCCAGCTACATCTGTAATTGAGAAGGGTTTCAGGATATAGTGCTCTTATGGCAGCATCCCCGGCTATAACAAAGCAAATAATTTTAACACTACAGTTCCAAATACAGCTCTGAACGTCACTTGAGAGATGAGGTTGACCTCATTTTCTCCACTTGAGCAGTCTGTAATTTGCCTCGGCCTGTTATCCCTGCATGTTTTTTTTTGGCTTTTCCTATCCATTACACTAGTAAGTTTGGTCCGTAATTACTCACCCAAACTTTAGGCTTGATTTATTCATTTAATTCGAGTGTCCATCCTTGACTCTGTTCCCATATGGAATGGATCTTGATCTTATATATCCTATACCAAAACATTCATTGTAAGCATGTAAGAAATGTAACTGCTCCATGAGATCTCTAGCGTACATGTGTCCAAACAATTACAGATTGAAATATATTTTATTTTACTCTATTCTGCTTTCTTTCTATTTCTCTTTATATTATCGTTATTTCATTACATTCATCTTTTAAAATTGTGCGTAGGTAAGTTTGGTATGCATTTTATTACCAGATCATGAAATATTTATTATTAAAAGCAGTGTGTACAGACAGGTGGTCACTTCACTATGACTTAT
This sequence comes from Phocoena sinus, assembly GCF_008692025.1. Taxonomy (NCBI): domain Eukaryota; kingdom Metazoa; phylum Chordata; class Mammalia; order Artiodactyla; family Phocoenidae; genus Phocoena; species Phocoena sinus. The sequence continues at coordinate 33,328,903 of NC_045766.1, forward strand.
TATACCTCCCACACTGGCCATCATATCTGCATAAAATATTTCACAATAAGAAAAGGAACCCTTTTTTATCAAACAGTGCAGGAGCAGTGTGAGTAATATCTACATATTTGCTTGACACTGGGGGTGTGGGGTAGGGGCAGTTTATGGGTACGTGACAGGAAGGGATCAACAGACGAGGATAAGAGGACAAGCCTACGGATAGAGGGGACCTTCCCCATCCTGCCCCACCTACATCGGGTACCCTGGAGGGCGAGGTGGTGCCCGTTCTAAAAAGCTTGTGGGTCCTACCTTTTCTTAATCCTCCTTGGAAATAGTAAAAAGAGAGTAATGGATCACTTCATTTCCAGCATAGAGTTCACTGTCGAAAATCAGCGGTTCCCACATGAGAAATCTCACCGTGCCAAACACTTTGTGGAGTTTACCGCGGAGTACAGGGTTGAAGGGCTGACCTGTGCAGAAAGAGCGAGCGTCGCGCTGCGCAAAATCGCGCGTGCGCAGACCCTCTGGGCGGGAAGCCGGCATTAAGCGAGAGTAGATGAATGGCGGCGAGGCAGCAGGGTGGTCCCAGGGGGTGACAGAAAGAGTAGGGGACCCAGGTTTTGGAACTGAGGCTCAGAGCAAATACATCGGTTATTACTGGAAATAGTTAAGACTTCAGTCCCTAATTGGCCCAGATAAAGATCTTGGGACACAAAGGAAACAAAAAGTCACATTTCCTGGAGCTGCGTCTGAAGTAAGGGCTTAACTACAATAAACATGCCAGATTCCTAGCTGCGCGCCGTAGAACCACAGCAAATAAGGCAGAGAAGTGATAATGTTTACTAGAACTCGGAAGCTTGATTTGCAATTGATAAAACGAGGATAATCTAAGAGACATAACTGACTTTACATTTATCTGTTTACCTGACATTTTAAAGTTATATAAAAATTTTTCCTGATTATGTTGGTTAGAGTGGTAAATGGAAGTGAAAAGACAGTGAAGAAACATATTTTATTACAAAAATGTCCTCAGCTCAGGAAAAGGAATATTTTGCTGTATGTACTATTTCTGTTTGAGATAGTCACAGTACATTATCAGATTTAAAGAAAGCCTTCCACCACCAACACTGAATTCATTTATGTAGCTTGCTTTATCACTAATGAATATCTGATGTTTTTGTTTAATATTGGGAAATATTTTACTTGAGTGAGAGAGGCTTTTCAAATATTTTAAAATACAAACCAAGCATTGTTTATTTATCTTTACAACCTATTATAAAAAGTGACATTAACATTTCATGTTATTTCATGTAATAAATATAGATTCAGTACCACTTTCAAGTAAGAAGATTGTCTCCTGTCAGAAACATTTCCCAAACGTCCAAAATTCTACTTTGTCAGTTTGGCTTTGCGTATCAGAACACTAGAACTGCAAGCAGCGTTGAGATCTGAGGACTAAATTAGGGACTTCTCTCCAAATTAGTGTCTCATAAAATTTGCCAAATGTTGGACACAAACTCTTCAAGATGCATTCAGTTTTGAGACTTTGAATATTCAAGCAGTTTTTCTTGGGAGGTAAGAAGGATATGGAAGCAGCTGGTTGAACAAGACACTTTTCTGTGCTTAGCTAATTGCACACAAAATTTTACATGAAACAGATTAGAAATCTTCTGTTATCAGTTTGACCCATACTATACTGTATAAACCATTGCTGTTGACTTTGCCCAACACTGAATTTTCTGCTAACTACAGCTGAAAGTATACAAGATCAAGGATCTTCCTGAATGTTAACTGACATTATGTAAGAGCATGCTAGGTATTTACCATTCCCTTTCTTTGGTATTCCTAACCACGGCCTGCGTGTAAGGCAAAGTACACTAAATGTGAGCAAGACCCAGTATCGCATTTACTACCTATTCAGCACATTTGCGTGCTTAATGATCATTCCCAACCAATCAAGTCTCCTTTTTTCTCCTCTAGTTTTTTTGAGATATGATTAACTTACATGTAAGTTTAGATGTACAAGGTGATGATTTGATACATGTATATATTGCAAAATGAGTACCACCATAAAGTTAGTTAACCCCCTTCATCCCAACACATAATTACCTTTTTTGTTTTTCGGTGGTGTTAACTTTTAAAATCTACTCTCAACAATTTTCAAGTATATAATACAGTATTGTTAATTATATTCACCGTACTATATATTAGAACCTCAGAACTTTTTCATCTTGTAGCTGGGAGTTTGTACCTTTTGACTGACATCTCTTCATTTCCTCTCCCCTGTCCCCTCCAATTCCCAGCTCCTAGCAACCCTCTATGTCCATGAGTTCAGCTTTCTTAGATTCCACATACAAGTAAAAATATACAGTATTTGACTTTCTCTATCTGAATTATTTCGCTTATTGTAATGCCCTCAAGGTCCATCCATGCTGTCACAAGAGGCAGAATTTCCTTCCTTTTTAGCTGAATGCTATTCCAGTGTGTGTGTGTGTGTGTATCACATTTTCTTTATCCGTGTATTGATGGATACCTAGCTTGTTTCCGTGTCTTGGCTATTGTGAATAATGCTGCTATGAACATGGGGGTGCAGATTATCCTTTGTGATAGTGTTTCCATTTCCTTCACATACATACCTAGTAGTAGAATTGTTAGATCATATTGTAGTTCTATTTTCAATATTCTGAGAAACCTCCATGATATTTTCCATAGTGGCTGTACAAAATTACTTTCCCACAGTTGCACAAGTGTTCTCCTTTCTCCACAGCCTTGCCAATGCTTGTTCTCTCTTGTCTTTTTGTTAATAGTTATTCTAACAGGTGTGAGGTGATATGTCATTGTAGTTTTTATTTGCATTTCCCTGATGATTGGTGATGTCAAACATCTTTTCATATACCTGTTAGCCAGCTATATGTCTTCTTTGGGAAAATGTCTACTCAGGTCATTTGCCCATTTTAAAATCAGATTGTTTTGTTTGGTATTGAGTTGTATGAGTTATTTATATATTTTGGATATTAACCCCTTATCAGATAGATGGTTTGCAATTTTTTTTTCCAATCTGTATGTTGCCCTTTTATTTTGCTGACTGTTTCTTTTGCTGTGCAGAAGCTTTTTAATATTACATAGTTCAATTTGTTTATTTTTCCTTGTTTCTTGTACTCGTGGTGTCATATCCAAAAAGTTTTGCCAAGATCAATGTCCAGGATATTTTCCCCTTGTTTTCTTTTAGGAGTTTTTCAGTTTCAGATCTCACACTTAAGTCTTTAATTTATTTCAAGTTAATTTTTGTGAGTGGTGTAAGATGGGGATCCAGTTTCATTCTTCTGCATGTAGTTGTCCACCACCATTTATTGGAGAGACTGTCCTCTCCCTATTGAGTGTTCTTGGCTCCCTTGTCAAATATCAGTTGACCATATATGTATGGGTTTAATTCTGGGATCTTCATTCAGTTCCACAGGTCTATATGTCTATTTTTTTTTTTTTTTTTTTTGTTGGTTTTTAAAAGCAAGTTGAAATTTTTTTTTTTTTTTAAACATCTTTATTGGGGTATAATTGCTTTACAATGGTGTGTTAGTTTCTGCTTTATAACAAAGTGAATCAGCTATACATATACATATGTTCCCATATGTCTTCCCTCTTGCGTCTCCCTCCCTCCCACTCTCCCCATCCCACCCTTCCAGGCTGTCACAAAGCACCGAGCTAATATCCCTGTGCCTTGCGGCTGCTTCCCCCCAGCTATCTACCTTACTACGTTTGTTAGTGTGTATATGTCCATGACTCTCTCTCGCCCTGTCAAAACTCACCCCTCCCCCTCCCCATACCCTCAAGTCCGTTCTCCAGTAGGTCTGCGTCTTTATTCCTATCTTAGCCCTAGGTTCTTCATGACATTTTTTTCCCTTAAATTCCATATATATGTGTTAGCATACGGTATTTGTCTTTTTCTTTCTGACTTACTTCACTCTGTATGACAGACTCTAGGTCTATCCATCTCATTACAAATAGCTCAATTTCATTTCTTTTTAAGGCTGAGTAATATTCCATTGTGTATATGTGCCACATCTTCTTTATCCATTCATCCGATGATGGGCGCTTAGGTTGTTTCCATGTCCGGGCTATTGTAAATAGAGCTGCAATGAACATTTTGGTACATGACTCTTTTTGAATTTTGGTTTTCTCAGGGTATATGCCAAGTAGTGGGATTGCTGGGTCATATGGTAATTCTATTTGTAGTTTTTTAAGGAACCTCCATACTGTTCTCCACAGTGGCTGAACCAATTCACATTCCCGCCAGCAGTGCAAGAGTGTCCCCTTTTCTCCACACCCTCTCCAGCATTTATTGTTTCTAGATTTTTTGATGATGGCCATTCTGACTGGTGTGAGATGATATCTCATTGTAGTTTTGATTTGCATTTCTCTAATGATTAATGATGTTGAGCATTCTTTCATGTGTTTGTTGGCAGTCTGTATATCTTCTTTGGAGAAATGTCTATTTAGGTCTTCTGCCCATTTTTGGATGGGGTTGTTTGTTTTTTTGTTATTGAGCTGCATGAGCTGCTTGTAAATTTTGGAGATTAATCCTTTGTCAGTTGCTTCATTTGCAAATGTTTTCTCCCATTCTGAGGGTTGTCTTTTGGTCTTGGTTATGGTTTCCTTTGCTGTGCAAAAGCTTTGAAGTTTCACTAGGTCCCATTTGTTTATTTTTGTTTTTATTTCCATTACTCTAGGAGGTGGGTCAGAAAGGATCTTGCTGTGATTTATGTCATAGAGTGTTCTTCCTATGTTTTCTTCTAAGAGTTTGATAGTTTCTGGCCTTACATTTAGGTCTTTAATCCATTTTGAGCTTATTTTTGTGTATGGTGTTAGGGAGTGATCTAATCTCATACTTTTACATGTACCTGTCCAGTTTTCCCAGCACCATTTATTGAAGAGGCTGTCCTTTCTCCACTGTACATTCCTGCCTCCTTTATCAAAGATAAGGTGTCCATATGTGCGTGGGTTTATCTCTGGGCTTTCTATCCTGTTCCACTGATCTGTCTTTCTGTTTTTGTGCCAGTACCATACTGTCTTGATTACTGTTGCTTTGTAATATAGTCTGAAGTCAGGGAGCCTTATTCCTCCAGCTCCTTTTTTCGTTCTAAAGATTGCTTTGGCTATTCGGGGTCTTTTGTGTTTCCATACAAATTGCGAAATTTTTTGTTCTAGTTCTGTGAAAAATGCCAGTGGTAGTTTGATAGGGATTGCATTGAATCTGTAGATTGCTTTGGGTAGTAGAGTCATTTTCACAATGTTGATTCTTCCCATCCAAGAACATGGTATATCTCTCCATCTATTTGTATCATCTTTAATTTCTTTCATCAGTGTCTTATAATTTTCTGCATACAGGTCTTTCGTATCCTTAGGTAGGTTTATTCCTAGATATTTTATTCTTTTTGTTGCAATGGTAAATGGGAGTGTTTTCTTGATTTCACTTTCAGATTTTTCATCATTAGTATATAGGAATGCCAGAGATTTCTGTGCATTAATTTTGTATCCTGCTACTTTACCAAATTCATTGATTAGCTCTAGTAGTTTTCTGGTAGCATCTTTAGGATTCTCTATGTATAGTATCATGTCATCTGCAAACAGTGACAGCTTTACTTCTTCTTTTCCGATGTGGATTCCTTTTATTTCCTTTTCTTCTCTGATTGCTGTGGCTAAAACTTCCAAAACTATGTTGAATAAGAGTGGTGAGAGTGGGCAACCTTGTCTTGTTCCTGATCTTAGTGGAAATGCTTTCAGTTTTTCACCATTGAGGATGATGTTTGCTGTGGGCTTGTCATATATGGCTTTTATTATGTTTAGGAAAGTTCCCTCTATGCCTACTTTCTGGAGGGTTTTTATCATAAATGGGTGTTGAATTTTGTCGAAAGCTTTCTCTGCATCTATTGAGATGATCATATGGTTTTTCTCCTTCAATTTGTTAATATGGTTTATCACATTGATAGATTTGCGTATATTGAAGAATCCTTGCATTCCTGGAATAAACCCCACTTGATCATGGTGTATGATCCTTTTAATGTGCTGTTGGATTCTGTTTGCTAGTATTTTGTTGAGGATTTTTGCATCTATGTTCATCAGTGATATTGGCCTGTAGTTTTCTTTCTTTGTGACATCCTTGTCTGGTTTTGGTATCAAGGTGATGGTGGCTTCGTAGAAGGAATTTGGGAGTGTTCCTCCCTCTGCTATATTTTGGAAGAGTTTGAGAAGGATAGGTGTTAGCTCTTCTCTAAACGTTTGATAGAATTCACCTGTGAAGCCATCTGGTCCTGGGCTTTTGTTTGTTGGAAGGTTTTTAATCACAGTTTCAATTTCAGTGCTTGTGATTGGTCTGTTCATATTTTCTATTTCTTCCTGATTCAGTCTTGGCAGGTTGTGCATTTCTAAGAATTTGTCCATTTCTTCCAGATTGTCCATTTTATTGGCATAGAGTTGCTTGTAGTAATCTCTCATGATTTTTTTTATTTCTGCAGTGTCAGTTGTTACTTCTCCTTTTTCATTTCTAATTCTATTGATTTGAGTCTTCTCCCTTTTTTTCTTGATGAGTCTGGCTAGTGGTTTATCTATTTTGTTTATCTTCTCAAAGAACCAGCTTTTAGTTTTATTGATCTTTGCTATTGTTTCCTTCATTTCTTTTTATTTCTGATCTGATTTTTATGATTTCTTTCCTTCTGCTAGCTTTGGGGTTTTTTTGTTCTTCTTTCTCTAATTGCTTGAGGTGCAAGGTTAGGTTGTTTATTCGAGATGTTTCCTGCTTCTTAAGGTGGGCTTGTATTGCTATAAACTTCCCCCTTAGAACTGCTTTTGCTGCATCCCATAGGTTTTGGGTCGTTGTGTCTCCATTGTCATTTGTTTCTAGGTATTTTTTTATTTCCTCTTTGATTTCTTCAGTGATCACTTCATTATTAAGTAGTGTATTGTTTAGCCTCCATGTGTTTGTATTTTTTACAGATCTTTTCCTGTAATTGATATCTAGTCTCATGGCGTTGTGGTCGGAAAAGATACTTGATACAATTTCAGTTTTCTTAAATTTACCAAGGCTTGATTTGTGACCCAAGATATGATCTATCCTGGAGAATGTTCCATGAGCACTTGAGAAAAATGTGTATTCTGTTGTTTTTGGATGGAGTGTCCTATAAATATCAATTAAGTCCATCTTGTTTAATGTATCATTTAAAGCTTGTGTTTCCTTATTTATTTTCATTTTGGATGATCTGTCCATGGGTGAAAGTGGGGTGTTAAAGTCCCCTACTATGAATGTGTTACTGTTGATCTCCCCTTTTATGGTTGTTAGTATTTGCCTTATGTATTGAGGTGCTCCTATGTTGGGTGCATAAATATTTACAATTGTTATATCTTCTTCTTGGATCGATCCCTTGATCATTATGTAGTGTCCTTCTTTGTCCCTTTTAATAGTCCTTATTTTAAAGTCTATTTTGTCTGATATGAGAATTGCTACTCCAGCTTTCTTTTGGTTTCCATTTGCATGGAATATCTTTTTCCATCCCCTTACTTTCAGTCTGTATGTGTCTCTAGTTCTGAAGTGGGTCTCTTGTAGACAGCATATATAAGGGTCTTGTTTTTGTATCCATTCAGCCAATCTGTGTCTTTTGGTGGGAGCATTTAGTCCATTTACATTTAAGGTAATTATCGATATGTATGTTCCTATTTCCATTTTATATATTGTTTTGGGTTCGCTACTATAGGTCATTTCCTTCTCTTGTGTTTCGTGTCTAGAGAAGTTCCTTTAGCATTTGTTGTAAAGCTGGTTTGGTGGTGCTGAACTCTCTCAGCTTTCGCTTGTCTGTAAAGGTTTTAATTTCTCCATCAAATGTGAATGAGGTCCTTGCTGGGTAGAGTAGTCTTGGTTGCAGGCTATTCTGCTTCATCACTTTCAGTATGTCCTGCCACTCCCTTCTGGCTTGTAGGGTTTCTGCTGAGAGATCAGCTGTTAACCTATGGGGATTCCCTTGTGTGTTATTTGTTGTTTTTCCCTTGCTGCTTTTAATATGCTTTCTTTGTATTTAATTTTTGACAGTTTGATTAATATGTGTCTTGGCGTGTTTCTCCTTGTATTTATCCTGTATGGGACCCTCTGTGCTTCCTGGACTTGATTAACTATTTCCTTTCCCATATTAGGGAAGTTTTCAACTATAATCTCTTCAAATATTTTCTCAGTCCCTTTCTTTCTTTCTTCTTCTTCTGGAACCCCTATAATTCGAATGTTGGTGCGTTTCATGTTGTCCCAGAGGTCTCTGAGACTGTCCTCAGTTCTTTTCATTCTTTTTTCTTTATTCTGCTCTGCAGTAGTTATTTCCACTACTTTATCTTCCAGGTCACTTATCCGTTCTTCTGCCTCAGTTATTCTGCTATTGATCCTATCTAGAGTGATTTTAATTTCATTTATTGCATTGTTCATCGTTGCTTGTTTCATCTTTAGTTCTTGTAGGTCCTTGTTAACTGTTTCTTGCATTTTGTCCATTCTACTTCCAAGATTTCGGATCATCCTTACTATCATTATTCTGAATTCTTTTTCAGGTAGATTGCCTATTTCCTCTTCATTTGTTAGGTCTGGTGGGTTTTTATCTTGCTCCTTCATCTGCTGTGTGTTTTTCTGTCTTCTCATTTTGCTTATCTTACTGTGTTTGGGGTCTCCTTTTTGCAGGCTGCACTTTCGTAGTTCCCGTTGTTTTTGATGTCTGTCTCCAGTGGCTAAGGTGGTTTCAGTGGGTTGTGTAGGCTTCCTGGTGGAGGGGACTAGTGCCTGTGTTGTGCTGGATGAGGCTGGATCTTGTCTCTCTAGTGGGCAGGTTCACGTCTGGTGGTGTGTTTTGGGGTGTCTGTGGCCTTATTATGATTTTAGGAAGCCTCTCTGCTAATGGGTGGGGTTGTGTTCCTGTTTTGCTAGTTGTTTGGCATAGGTTGTCCAGCACTGTGGCTTGCTGGTCGTTGAGTGAAGCTGGGTGCTGGTGTTAAGATGGAGGTCTCTGGGATATTTCCACCGTTTAATATTATGTGGAGCTGGGAGGTCTCTTGTTGACCAGTGTCCTGAAGTTGGCTCTCCTACCTCAGAGGCAGAGCCCTGACTCCTGGCTGGAGCACCAAGAGCCTTTCATCCACACAGCTCAGAATAAAAGGGAGAAAAAGTAGGGAGAATTAGTAGAAGTATGAGTAAAGAAAGAAGAAAAGGAGGAAAGGAAGGAAGGAAGAAAGAAGCAAAGAAGGAAAGAAAGGAGGGAGGGAGGAAGGAAGGAAGGAGGGAAAGAAGGAAAAAAGACAGAAAGAAAGATGATACAGTAAAAATAAAATAAAGTATAATATAGTTATTGAATTAAAAAATATTTAGAAAAAAAAAAAAAAAGGGACGGATAGAACCTTAGGACAAATGTTGGAAGCAAAGCTATACAGAAAAAATCTTACACAGAAGCATACACATACACCTTCACAAAAAGAGGTAAAGGGGGAAAAATCATAAATCCTGCTCCCTGAGACCACCTCCTCAATTTGGGGTGATTCGTTGTCTAAAGGAGGGAAGGAAGGAAGGAAAGAAAGAAAGAAGGTAAAGTATAATAAAGTTATTACAATTAAACTTAATTATTAAGAAAAAGAATTTTTTAAAAAAAAGTCATGGACGGATAGAGCCCTAGGACAAATGGTGGAAGCAAGAGTATACAGACAGAATCTCACACAGAAGCATACACGTACACATTCACAAAAAGAGGAAAAGGGAAAAAAATCATAGATCTCGCTCCTAAATTCCACCTCTTCAATTTGGGATCATTCCTTGTCTATTCAGGTATTCCACAGATGCAGGGTATATCAAGTTGATTGTGGAGCTTTAATCCGCTGCTTCTGTGGCTGCTGGGAGAGATTTCCCTTTCTCTTCTTTGTTCTCACAGCTCACAGGAGCTCAGCTTTGGATTTGGCCCTGCCTCTGCGTGTAGGTCGCTGGAGGGCGTCTGTTTTTTCGCTCAGACAGGACGGGGTTAAAGGAGCCGCTGATTCGGGGCCTCCGGCTCACTCAGGCCGGGGGTTGGGGGATGGGGGTAGGAGGGGCACTACGTGCGGGGCGGGCCTGTGGCTGCAGAGGCAGCGTGACGTTGCGGCAGAGGCCGGCGTGATGTTGCACCAGCGTGAGACCCGCCGTGCGTACTCCCGGGGAAGTTGTCCCTGGACCCCGGGAACCTGGCAGTGGCGGGCTGCACAGGCTCCGCGGAAGAGGGGTGTGGAGAGTGACCTGTGCTCGCACACAGGCCCCTTGGTGGCGGCAGCAGCAGCCTTAGCGTCTCCCGCCCGTCTCTGGGGTCCGCGGTTTTAGCCGCGGCTCGCGCCCGTCTCTGGGGTTTGCGCTTTCAGCCGCGGCTCGCGCCCGTCTCGGGGGGCTCGCGCCCTCAGCCGCGGCTCGCGCCCGTCTCTGGGGTTCGCGCTTTTAGCCGCGGCTCGCGCCCGTCTCTGGAGTTCCTTTAAGCAGCGCTCTTAAACCCCTCTCCTCGCGCACCAGGAAACAAAGAGGGAAGAAAAAGTCTCTTGCCTCTTCGGCAGGTGCAGGCTTTTCCCCGAACTCCCTCCCGGCTAGTCGTGGCGCACCAACCCCTTCAGGCTATGTTCAAGCCGCCAACCCCAGTCCTCTCCCTGAGCTCCGTCCAAAACCAAAACCCGAGCCTCAGCTCGCAGCCCCGCCCGCCCCGGCGGGTGAGCAGACAAGCCACTCGGGCTGGTGAGTGCCGGTCAGCACCGATCGTCTGTGCAGGAATCTCCCCGCTTTGCCCTCCGCACCCGTCGCTGTGCACTACTCCGCGGTCCCGAAACTCCCCCCTCTGCCTCCCGCAGTCTCCGCCCGCGGAGGGGCTTCCTAGTGTGTGGAAACTTTTCCTCCTTCACAGCTCCCTCCCACTGGTGCAGGTGCCGTCCTTATTCTTTTGTCTCTGTTTTTTCTTTTGCCCTACCCAGGTACGTGGGGAGTTTCTTGCCTTTTGGGAGGTCTGAGGTCTTCTGCCAGCCTTCAGTAGGAGTTCTGTAGGAGTTGTTCCACGTGTGGATGTATTTCTGGTGTATCCGTGGGGAGGAAGGCGATCTCCGCGTCTTACTCTTCCGCCATCTTCAAGGTCCCCCCTATATGTCTATTTTTATGCCACTACCATACTGATTTGGTTACCGTAGCTTTGTAAAAATGTTTGAAATCAGAAATTGTGATGTCTCCAGCTTTGTACAGTTGACCCTTGAACAACGCAGATCTGAACCATGCAGGTCCACTTATATGCAGATATTTTTCAATAGGAAATGCTACAGTACTACATGGTCCACTTTTGGTTGAATCCACAGATGCAGAGGAACTTCAGCTAAGGAGGGGCAATTGTAAGTCAAATGTGGATTAACCCCCTGCATTAATCAAGCCTCCACTGTACTTTTCAGGATTGCTTTGGCTATATGGGGTCTTTTGTGATTCCATATTAATTTTAGGATTGCTTTTTCTATTTCTGTAAAAAAAATGTCATTGGAATTTTTATAGGTATTGCATTGAATCTGTAGATTGCTTTGGACATTTTAACAATATAAATTCTTCTGATCCATGAACATGAGATAGCTTTCCATTTATTTCTATCTTCTTCAGTTTCTTTCATAAATGTCTTGTAATTTTTATATACAGAACTTTCACCTCCTGGGTTAAATTTATTCCTAAGTATTTTATATTTTTGATGCTATTATAAATAGGAATCTTTTTTCAGATAAGTCCTTTTTAGCGTATAGAAATGCAACTGATTTTTGTATGTTAATTTTGTATCCTGCTTTTTCTGAATTTTACTGAATTTGTTGATTAGTTCTAATAGTTTTTTTGTAGAATTTTTGGGTTCTGTCTATGTAAGATCATATCATCTGCAAACACAGTTTTACTTCTTTTTTTATGATTTGAATGCCTTTTCTTTCTTTTTCTTGCCTAATTGCTCTGACTAGGACTTCCAGTACTATGTTGAATAGGCATAGTGAGAGCAGGCACCTTTGTCTTTTTCCTGATCTCAGTGGGAAAGCTCTCAATCTTTCACTGTTGAGTATATTTGTTGTGGGTTTCTTCTATATGACCTGCATTATGGTGAGGTACTTTCCTTCTGTACCCAATTTGCTAAGAGTTTTAACATCTTTAATAGATGTTGAATTTAGTCAAGTGCATTTTCTGTACCTATTAAGATGATCATAAGATTTTAAGCTTTTATTCTATTAATCTAGTGTATCACATTTATTGCAAATTTCAAACCATTCTTGTATCCCAGGCATGAATCCCACTTGATCATGGTGTGTGATTCTTCTAATGTACTGTTGAATTTGGTTTACTAGTATTTGTTAAGAATTTTTGCTTGCATAAAACATCATATAGATATAACAATCTGTTTTATGCTAATAACTTAAAGTTGATTGCATACAAAAGCTTTACCCTTCTATTTCCCCACCATAACTTACGTTTTTGATGTCATAATTTACCAGCTAAATCTTTCCAACAATATATAGTCTTACTAATAATAGTACAGTTGTAGGTAAATGCTATTTTATTTCTTTCTCCAAAAATGAAAATATCAATAGTTCAAATTTTAGCTTTGCCCCTCACTAACTGCTGGTCTTTGGATATAATTATGGTCAGTGTCTTAATCTCATATGTGTGAAATAAGTGTCTGAACAGATGACTTCCACAGATTTCATAACCACAGCATAGTCTGTATTGTTTGGCAGGGGCTTTGCTTACTATTTATAAAGAAAGCAAAGAGCTATAGTAAAGAATTACAGTGTATTGACAGAAAGAAGAGTTTGAGGTCAACCAAAGAGTATGTTTGATTAGACAGGGGCCACAAAGGAAACAAGAGACATAAATTACAACTCTCCTTTAACATAACGCTGTGATCTTTGTCTATAATGTGGGATTTTGTGTTCAAGAGCTTTTAAATCTGACCTCCATCATGGAAACTATAAGAAACAAAGCTAAAACGTCTACAGCCATACCACCCTGAACACACCTGATCTCGTCTGAGCTCGGAAACCAAGCAGGGTCGGGCCTGATTAGTACCTGGATGGGAGAAACAAAGCTAAAACCAGTTTTCACAAGAATATGCACAGGGACAACAGACAAAAGAAACAGGCAGGAAGAATCCCAAACAACAAATTAATTTCCTTTCAAATAAAAATTACAGTTCGATTACAGTATACATAAAGTTCAAACATTCCTAGAGCTTGAAACAAAATGCCCCTAAATTATTTTACCCAATATATAGTTACTTACAGTAGATGGCTAGTTTATAAAAAGAAAAAAAGTTTTTCCTTCCTTATTATAGCCTTGTGCCTAAACTAAGCAGTCCTGAAAATGTAACTTCATGAATGGGTGTTATTTAGCTTGTATCTCTAGAATAGCAGTATACCACATAAGAGCTTGGACTTCTGAAGATTCTTTATATGGGGATCCTTAGGTGACAATGTAATATTTTTAAAGAAGGAAAATTGTACAAAGACATTTGTGGTGCCAATTTTTAAAGCATCTTTGCAGATACGCCGTCACTTTCACGTCAGGAGTCTGTCTTAATCCTCAATAAATTGGAAATGATTCCTTTTGGTTCAGAGACTTTGAGTCAGATACAAGAATGGTAAAACCTGGTGGACCCTAAAATAGTGCAGTTTGTTAGATAAACAGTTACATGTACATTCAGAGTAGTGTCAATTGAGGGTTACGTAATGGCTGTAATGACAACAGTTTTGATTTTTTTTCGGGGGGGGGCTCTTCAGAAGTGAACTTGTTAGCTCTCTTAATAAAATAAATGGTAAATAAATAAAGGATGAAAAATTCCATTTTAAAAATGCCTACACTGGGTCAGTCACTATGTTAAAACCTTTGCCCTCATTGTCATTTAAATCTTATGTTACTTTTTGAGACATGATTATTCCCATCTACGTGGAAGTAAATTTGTCTAAGATCACATTGAAAATAAGTGGGGCAGAGCTGGGACTTGAGACCAGATTTCTCTGATGCAGTCAGCAATCATCTTCTGTGCTATCAGTATTTGTAGTCACAGCTATAAGACCCCACTGGGTCTAATATCTAGAAATCAAAAGCCTGTTCATCTTACTACTAAATTAATTATCTCCAGTTGAACTAGTTATTACCCACTGCCTCTTGTTGGCCTGAAAAATGGGGATAACTAGAGTAGTTCTTTCCTACTTCTTAGCCAGGTTCTGATGCTCAGTTAATTAATGTTTCTGGGCTGCTTTGAAGCCTTCTTTAGGTATTAATGGAGATTTTATCCTATGAATAAGATGGATAGTTTGAGGGTCCTTTTTGCTTCCATGAAGAGGATTCTAACTGCTTACAATTGAACTTCAAGTCCACTTACAGTTCAATATGCTCTTCTTGGTTATATCTCCTACTAAGTTCAATATCACTTGGATCCAGAATTTTATCTGAAGATAAGTAGTGAATTGAGTACTTTACAAAATGCTATGCAAGCTCAAAATATAATCATTATTAATTTTAGCAATCAGCCTATTTCAGCAGTGTTAGTGTTTTTCATTGCTATACTCATGGACCTTCCTGATTTTATCTCTCATTTTTCCTGATCCTGAGCATGTTAATATTATGCGAAAGCTACATATAGCATAATCCTCAAAAACTATTCCATAGTTTGTTTTTTAATTTGGAAATCTCATTGCATTTAATTCTAATTCTTAATGGAATCTATTAATTAAATTTAGCAATTCATAAGGGAAAATATATTTGAAAATGTCGCCACTCTAAACCAGGGTATTGATCATAATAGGCGACTTTATGCCATGGTAATTAATTAAGCCCTAAGTCCCAAGGCATTAACAAAACAAAGGTTTATTTCTTGCTCATACTACATGTTCATCGCAGCTTGAGGGAGGCTCTACTCCACATTGTCAGGCAGGGACCCAAACTGATGGAGGTTCTAACATTGTATAGCTGTACCATCTAAAATGAAGTAATCTTGGTTACTGTGGCATGGCAAAGAGGAGCTGGAGAATCTTGAATCTTTTATAGTTTTTTCACTGCTTCAGTCCATGTAGTCGCAGAGGCCACCCAACAAACATTTCACTGGCCAGAGCTAATCATAAGACTCTACTTAACTGCAAGGATGCCAGGAAATACATGGAAAAACAGGAACCATTTAAGTCTCAACTGTGTCTAACTAGCCAGCTTTTAAGAGCCCAGTAAAACCACATTTGTTCTTGAGAGTCACTACTATCAGCACCGGTCATTCTTAACCATGTTTACTAAATTCACTTGTGAATGGAACATCCTTGCTTCTTCCTTATTTAAGGCAATTTACAGTGCCATAACCTGCATGGTTTTCCTATGACACAGGTTGTAATAATCCACAAAACAATGTAGAAAACTGGGACTTTTAGAGATCAAGTAAACATCCTAAAGCAACAAAGCTAGTAAGTGGTAAAACTGTGATTTCAAAATGGGCCTGTCTGAATATGAGACACTTTGTGTCAACTCAAATGGGCTTCCTTCATGTCACAGACTTAGATTTATGCAGCTTTGAAGGATACAAGAACAGATTTTTTTTTCCAAGCACCAGTTCCTTCCCAAATTAAAATAACTACCAGATCTCAGCTGTAGCAGCATTCTAATAACTGATCTCTTTTCAAACTCTGAAAGGAGAATATCAATCTACCATGATTCTAGAAACAAATAACATCTCGTATAAGAAACTGAGCTTTAGGCAAAAGATGATGTGAAGTAGATGGTCCTTACATCATTCTAGGTCATTAGTAGAAATTTACAGACCTCTTTAATATAAGCCAGTACACATTTAGGTGTATAATGTTCTTACTTACCCAAGACCTACAACTGAAAACTCTGAGTCTAGTCATTTTCAAGTTTCTTCATGTAGAAATACCAAGGAAATGTGATTTCCCTTTAAGCTCATCCTTTGGAACCTATAGGATAATCTAGCTAAAATATGGGAAATAAAAATTCAATGGCATGCTAAATAGGACCATTGTTTGAGATGTGTTACATTCAGATAAACTCAGAACTTCTCCTCTAATAAAAGAAAATATTTATCATTTTAATTTTGATAGGTTTATGCCTGAGCTATTATACTCTACTTACTTCGAGTAATTCTTTAAACATTAAGTTGTGTTTTGAAATGATTGTTAGGAGCAGAATTTATAATGATATATAAATCACTTCAAAACACTGATACAAAGAACTGTTAAGAAATTTATTATTTTAACATATTTTGAATTTAAAATATTTCTCCTTGAAACAGATTCACAACTAGGAATGTTTTCATCCCTGTTTTGTTTACTGGGCTTAAGAATCATATTGTTTCCAGAGCCCTGAGATGGATGTTCAAGGTCTAACATGTTAATATTCCACTTATCCAGAGATCAACTACTTAGTAACATCAATCATCCAGAGCCCCACAAAACAGAAAGATCCCAGACCAGCTAAACTATATAACACAAAACATATTCATTTATTTAAGAAGGGTCTAATTTGGGACATGCTCAGAGCCTCTTTGTTCATATTTTAGACAGAATTTTACTGTGTGAATTACTAACTCAATAAGATGGAGGTAGGAATTTTTTTTTTTAGAAATTTATTTATTTTTGGCTGTGTTAGGTCTTTGTTGCTGCAAGTAGGCTTTCTCTAGTTGCCGTAAGCAGGGGTTACTCTTCATTGCAGTGTGCAGACTTCTCATTGCGGTGGCTTCTCTTGCTGCAGAGCAGAGGGTCTAGGTGAATGGGCTTCAGGAGTTGTGGCTCACGGGCTCTAGAGCACAGGCTCAGTAGTTGTGGTGCACAGGCTTAGTTGCTCCATGGCATGTGGGATCTTCCCAGACCAGGGCTCGAACCCATGTCCCCTGCACTGGCAGGCAGCTTCTTAACCACTGCACCACCAGGGAAGCCCAGAAATTTTTAAAGAGAGGAGAGTTATAGAGGCTGGTAGGTTCCACTTCTTTTATATATATTTTTTTAGTTGCTACACATATAATTGTAGCCAGAGTAAGAGTCAAGGCCAAAGGTTGACACTTGTATCTGATATAAAGGGTGAGTACTGCCAGGACGTTCTTATCATAGCAAGTATACTTTAGTACCAGTGTGGTGGTAGGGAAAGGGGTAGAGGTGAATAAACACAGATCAGGCATTTAGATAAACAGTGGGGCTTACAGGATGCATTGGGATGAATACGGGGAACAAGCATCAGAGGGCTGAAATAGAAATCATAGAGTATAACACTGAAGTCAAATCACCAAACTCACAATTTTTTTCTTCTAGAATATATGTGTTCTCTGTATAACAGAACAAAACCTTCAGAAGATCAACAATTCATAGCTTAGTTTATGAAAGAGCCTTTTTTGTCCTCATCACAATTTTCTAAATCAAGACAGGAAGCACACAACACCCTGACATTAAATTGAAAGAAGCATATTCAGACATTATATTTATCCTTCCTTTTCTTCATTTCTAAACAAATATTATCAGCACTAGGTTCTAGCCCTTAACATAAGTCACTAATCAGACTTTTTTCCTTAAAAAAATAAAAACCCTTTTTATGGACAGGGAAATGGTAAGAAATTGACACAAGAAAAAAGGTCTTAAATTTCTATGTGTCAAAAACAAAATTTGAGATTTTAAAAAATTATAGTTTCTATTTATTTTATTTTTATAGTTTTTTTATTATAGTTTTTATTAAGTGTTCTGAATATTGAAAATTCTGTCATATATAGATGACAGAAATAAATACCCATATAGATAGATAGATACATATGTTTCTGCACTTTTGACATTGGTGGAATAGGACCAATCCTTCTGTTGATAACTAGAAAAGTTGACATGGATATATATGCTTAAATGTTTGAATTATTAATAAACAGTCAGAATAGTGAAGAATTAGACATTCTTTGTTAGTAAAAAATAGTCAGAGTATTTAAATACATAAATATAAAGTAAAGAATAATCAAGACATTCTTAAAATAGAAAAACACAGGAAAGGAAGAAGTAGAATTGTCACTATTTGTGGATGACATGATACTATATGTAGAAAACCCTAAAGCCTCCACCAAAAACCTGTTAGAATTAATAAATGAATTCCGTAAACTTGCAGGACACAAAATTAATATACAAAAATCTGTTGCATTTCTAGACACTAACAACAAACTCTCAGAAAGAGAAATCAAGGAAATAATCCCACTTATAATAGCATCAAAAAGAATAAATTAACTAGGAATAAATTTAACCAAAGAAGTGAAAGATTTGTACACTGAGAACTACAAGAAAATCATGAAAGAAACTGAAGACACAAATACATGGAAAGATATCCCATGCTTGTGGATTGGAAGAATTAATATTGTTAAAATGTCCATACTATCCAAAGCAATCTACAGATTCAATGATTTCCTATCAAAATGTCAATGCTATTTTTCACAAAACTAGAACAAATAATTCTAAAGGACCACAAAGGAACCTGCATAGCCAAAGCAATCTTGAGAAAGAAGAACAAAGCTGGGAGTATCACACTCCCTGATTTCAAACTATACTCAAAGCTATAGTAATCAAAACAGTGTGGTATTGGTATAAAAACAAACACAGATCAAGGGAACATAAGAGAGAATCCAGAAATAAACCCAGACTTATAATGGTCAATTAATTCATGACAAAGGAGGCAAGAATATATAATGGGAAAAGGACAGTCTCTTCAATAAAAGGTGTTGGGAAAACTGGACAAATACATGCAAAAGAATAAAACTGGACCACTACCTGACACCATATACAGAAATTAACTCAAAATAGATTGAATACTTGAATATAAAACCTGAAAACATAAAAATCCTAGAAAAAAACATAGGCATTAAGCTCCTTGACATTGCTCTTAGCAATGGTTTTTGTATATAACTCCAAAGGCAAGGGCAACAAAAGAAAGAAATAAGCAAATAAATAAAACTGCATCAAACTAAAAAGCTTCTGTGCAGCAAAGGAAACCATCAACAAAATGAAAAGGCAACCTACTGAATGTAGAAGATATTTGCAAATCATATATCCAATAAGGGGTGAATATTCAAAATATATAAAGAACTCATGCAACTCAATAACAAAAAAAGTAAAAAATCTGATTGAAAAATGGGCAGAAGACCTGGATAGACTTTTTTCCAAAGGAGACATACAGATGGCCCACAGTCATACAAAACAATGTTCAGCATCACAGATCATCAGGGAAACGCAAGTCAAACCCAGGAGATGTTACCTCACACCTGTCAGAATGGTTATCATAAAAAAAAATAATAAACAAAAACTAATAAGTGTTGGTGAGGATGCAGAGAAAACGAAACCCTCATGCACACTGGTGGGAATGTAAATTGGTGCAATTACTATGGAAAGCAGTATGGAGGTTCCTCAAAAAAATAAAAAATAGAATTACCATATGGTCCAGCAATTCCACTTCTGGGTATCTATCTGAAGAAAATGAAAACACTAATTTGAAAAGATATATGCAAACCTATGTTCATTGCAGCACTGTTTGCAATAGCCAAGATTTGTAAACAACTTAAGTGCCCAACAGTAGATGAACAGATAAAGAATATGTGATATATATATAAATATATATATAAATATATATATAATGAAATACTACTCAGCCATAAAAAAGAATGAAAACTTGCCATTCAAGGCAACAGGGATGGACCTAGAGTGTATTATGTTTGGTGAAACAAATCAGACAAAGAAAGACAAATTCTGTATAATCTCACTTATACATGGAATCTGAAAAGCAAAACAAACAAAACCATACTAAACCCAGGCTCATATATACAGAGAACATAATGGTGGTTGCCAGAGGGTAAAGGGATTGGTGGGCTGGTGAAATGGGTGAAGGGGATCAAGAGGTAAAAGCTTCCATTTATAAAATGTCATGGGGATGTTAATGTACAGTACAGAGACTATAGTCATAATATTGTATTAACTTCGTATGGTGACAGATGGTAACTAAACTTACTGTGGTGATCATTTGGCAAGGTATACATACACACACACTAGGGAGTAAATGCCACATAAATAGGAACCTTATCTTTTTTCTTCACTATTATATTTCTAGCATTTAGAACAATGCCTGACATATGGTAGGCATTTAATAAAATTTTGATGCATGAATGAATAGACCACAATACAAACTATTGTGACATCTTTACTCATTACTTCTTTAGACTAGATTTATCAGTGATCACCTAATGTAACAAGTTGTGATCAGCTCAGTTGTTATTTTTTTTTTTTTTTTTTTTTTTTTTTTTTTTGCGGTACGCGGACCTCTCATTGCTGCAGCCTCTCTCGTTGCGGAGCACAGGCTCCGGACGCGCAGGCTCAGCGGCCATGGCTCACGGGCCCAGCCGCTCCACGGCATGTGGGATCTTCCCGGACTGGGGCATGAACCCGCGTCCCCTGCATCGGCAGGCGAACTCTCAACCACTGCGCCACCAGGGAAGCCCTCAGCTCAGTTTTGATCTTTTTTTGTTTAGTTTTTAATTATAATAAGCCTAGTGGCCACTGTGTTTCAACTTTGGCCCAAGAAATTGTCTAACCTTGTTCATTTAATCCTTAAGTACCTTGTCTCATTAGAAATGATCATTTCTATTTTAATCTAACTCTACATTATACTCTCAAGAAGAATGAAGGGCAAAATTCAAAGAACTGTTTTAATAAGTTTAAATTGCTACATCATTTTATGACCTCCTTATTTCCACCATTTAACCCATGTTTTTTTACTGCCTTTAAAATGTTTGTTTTCATTGCCTTTAGAGCTCCGCTCCCCTTGAGGGCAGAGAACATTTATTGCCCTGAACTGTCCCCAGTCATATTTCTTGGCAGGAATCTAAAAAAAAAGGAGAAGAATGAAGAGATTGTCCATTTTGAGAAATTAGCTTCTACTTTTCCCATATAAAATTATTCTCTTCAATTTATCACACATTTATTGAGAACCTACAGAGTCCTGGGTACTTGCTGAGGGCTGAAAAACAAAGATTAAAAAAGGATTTCCTACCTTCAAGTACCTCATAGCCTACTAAGGAAACTTCATATTCTTAGATTGAGTCAGAGGAACATTAATTCATTATATATTTAACAATCTGTTCCGTGAGAAAATATTATTCATAAGTTGGAAAAGAAAAGAGAAATTATTAGGTGTTCTTTCAGTGAAATACTGGGCTTTACTGTCTGGGCTATTTTGCAACTCTATTAGGGCAGAGTTTAACTTACAGATATTGTTCAGTAGAGATGCAAATAATTCCTGTCTGGCAGAAAAATAGCTCTAAAAGTTTATTTCTCCTTGAGACATCAACTGGTTTCATAGCCTGTATACCTTATCTTAACATTCTTTTATTAAACTATACATATATCTATGACAGTGGTGTGCTGGAGCCAGCTCAGACTGGCTCATGAGAACCAATTATTTAATTTTCAAGAATTTTGAAAGCTCACTGGCTTCTCATTGGTGACTTAAAATCAGCCATGCTTGGAGTACTTGGACTACAAAAACTGGCAGACACTACAAATCAGGGCTTTTGCATGCTTGTTTGTTTGTTTCCTGGAAAGCCAGATGAACTGATTTTAATCTCTTATTGGTTCCCTCATTAAATGATGAATTAAATCCAATTAATGACAAATAAAGTTCTTGACATGCTTATTTTATGTCTTTATAACAGCCATGATTTTAATTTTTTAAAAATTATACTCTAATAGTTGATATCAATTGCCTTTCTCAGGAATTGTTGAGCCATTATTCTACTGTTAAAGAAGAACTTCATTTTCACTGTCACTGGAACAAACACAGAGTGCTAGATCAAGGTGGCCTGTTTTAGGAGGACAATCTAAAAGCGTACGTCTGTAACAATTCATCTTAACCAAAGGTTAAGAGTAGGTGAAATAATATACAATTCCCATACTGATAAACAATTGAATAACCTAAATTCACTAACCTGACTTTACTGATTCAGGTCTCATTCCCTTTTAATGTATAGCTTGATTGCCAGGAAATTACCATTTTTCAGTATGTTCTCATCTATTTCTGAGGATTTCATTTACTAGTTCAGTTGAGCCTCTGAAAATGTAAATTCAAATCCTCATTTCTCTGAAAAGAGATAACTACTACTCAAAGAGCTTTGTTGTTCTCTTATACAAAGGTCCAAAATACTCTTTTAGTCCAGGCTTAGCCATAAAGATTTACTTTTCATTTTTACAGAGCAGTTTAAAAAAATATTGCTTTGGAGAACTAAAAAAAGTCTTTTGAGATAATCAAATATAGGTCTTCTTATCCTCATTTTACAGATAAGAAAACAAAGGTCCAGGGCCTTGGGAAATTTCACGTGTTCTACTAGGCAATTATGAAATGGCTTGGCTGTGGCATTCTCTGTAAAATATGGAAAACAGATACAGCCTACTTTAGATGAATAGAAAATAGTTTTATAGCACTAAGTTAAAAAGTATGCAAACAAAATCAAAATCACAAGTGTCAAAATCACAAGACCAAGATTGAAGCTAAAGTTAGGTTCTTAAATTGTTTTATTTTCTGTGCATATTCAGCTAACAACTCATAATTACCAAATCTGGCAAGCAGAGAAAACATTGGGTGATTTGAGATGCTTAGTTTTGTGTTTAAATTTTTAATTTGTAGATAAGCCATGGAGTAAGTTCTTGGCTCTTGACAGAAATATCAACGTTCTTCGGTTATAGGCTTAATTAGGTGCATGGATTTCTTTATAGTTTGGCCATTTGGCAGTAATACTTTTTTTTCAATATGAGGGTTTGCTGACGTTTTCATATCACCAGTTGATTTTTTTTTAAGTCACTATTGTGTTTTTCATAGTTGGGTGCTCATTGTGGCTTTTGAAATAATTGTATAATGTGGTTGAGTCATTTTAAAGTTTTTTCATTGAGTAAAAATGCTTCTGGTAGCCAAGGTAATTTCAGGGAAGCGCTTTGATGAGCGCTGTTTAGGATTATACAAAGTTTAGGATTATACAAAGTTTCTAAGGAAACAAAAGGCTTAGTGAAGGTTAAGTTTGGCTAAAATCTTCCCTTTTGCTTCTCTCTGCACATGGAAAATACAGCTGTAGTAAGGCCAGCTTCATAGATAGCCTGGAAAAAAATAATTGTTATTGGAGTGAATTTTCATGAGTTTGAATATCAAATCAAAATACAGAGTATGATAAATCATAAGGACTATTATTATTCTCTGTTTTCTCCTGACACTGCAAATATGACTTTAATTTACAACACAATTGCTTAGATTTTGTCACTTTCTTGGTTGGCTTCAGGGGAGAAATGAATGAAATAGGAAATCAAACTTTGATCTTATTGTGTCTATCAGAAATAAAGGCCTAAAGGCAAGGCTCTGCTTTATTTGAGGATAATAATAAAAAAAAGGTACCTTTGTACTTTTTCCACTTGGCTAGATTGAACTACATTTCCTAGAATGCCCTTATTTAAGTTTCCAGTTAGGACAGTCCATGAGAGAGAGTCTTGGGGGACTTAGAGGGCAGAAAGGAAGCACCAGCCATTCTGTAGCTCAAATGTGTTGCTGATTTGCTGACCCATCTTGTTATTGTGAAACATAGCTGAGGCGGCAACTGTTCTATCTTCCCATGCGTTCTCCTTCAGTTTCTCTGACTCCTGGGCCATGTGTGTGTGTTTAGTTCTGTGAAATACTACCTGGCTTCTGCAAGACACCCATGTGACCCACACTAGAGGCAATAAAAACTGGCATGGGTTTCAGTCCTTTCCTGTGGAGTTCCAGGCTATGCTTTTGAGTTCCAGTTTGCTCTTGGTCTCTCCAGCTTTACATTTATCTTCCCTTCCCAACTGCTTGCTCTGAAGACTCTAAACTCCAGCATTAGATGTAAAGTAAACAGCCCTACAGGGACTAACCAGTTACATAGGGCCAAATCCCAAGTGTATATTGTATATACATATATATATATATATATATATGTATATATGTATATATCCTAGTGTTTATACTTCTCTGGTTGAACCCTGAATGATACAGTGCCCCTTCAGAAATAAGAGAGGCATTTGAATAGTAGAATAAATGCCAAAACAAGATTTTTAACACAATTATCAAAAATATTACAGACCTCTTCTACCAACAGTTGCCCACATCCCTAGTTGAATCCTCTCTCATGTAACAGACAAGCTGGGAGAACATATCAACACCATGTGCTTTGAGGGAAATACCAATAGATCCCAGATAAGGAAAAGGGAGTCTAGAACAAGTTACCCTTTTATACCTCGGCAAATGGAAGGTTTGGATAGAGTTGATCCTGTATAATAATATGAAAAGAAATAGCATGATAAGTAGGTAGAAATTCAGATGAAGAAAAATGGAAGGAAGAATCTCAATTATGTGAGACAGAGAAAAAATCCAGTATAGGAAAGAGAAGAAAACATCCTATAGCATTTGTTTTGTATATAGAAAAAATTTAAAAGAAAATGAAATCAGTGAAACTAAATGAGACATTACACCAACAGAATATGATTAATAATGCATAGCTAAGTCAGTAAATTAAGGATAAAACACTACCAGTCCTCAAAACTAATATAAATTAGAAGAACAAGAAACAACACATTGGGCTAAAACCTAACTGGAAGCATGGAGGGAAGGGTCAAGATAGTCACAGTCGGGGCAAATGAAATGACAGTGATTCCATTTGAGAAAGATAACAGATATGGTTAAATGGATAATAGTAATAGAGCCTAAGATTATTTAATGAGTATGATGTTAAGAAGATTATTAGCAGTATAAAAAATGTATGCAATAATTTTCCTGAAATAAGTATTTAGAGTGTTAAAAATAATAGTTGTCTTGAATGAGTTGGGAATTCTCAAATATTCTTGAAAATTTAATTTGATATATTTCTAGAAATCAATTTGAGAATTGAATTATCTTAAATCCTTTCTAAAATTAGAAATGACTATGCTCTCTGGGCTCCACTTTCCTTTCATAACAGAAAGTTTAATGTAATTGTAAATTAAATTGTTAGTTTCAAATGTGGCAGCAAATGCGTTATGAGATAACCCAAAACATAGATTTTCAAAGGGGATATCTCGGAACTGGTTACACCACGTTAAAAACTCCTTACCGTCAAGAAGATATAAAAAGGGTCAGGAATTGGATAGTCGTGAGGATCTGTAAAGAGATTTCTTCAAAGAAAACTGTTGCCATATTTGAGTTCTCCATTGACCCCACATACACACAATCATACACACACAGGGGTTAGGGATGGGTAGAGCTCTCCTTTCCTCAAGCCTGGAGATCTGGTGGTAACAGAACCACTACATGGGTTTGACATCTCTTCTAGAATTTGAGAAGGACAGGGTACTGGTATCCGACTTCTGCTAGATAGGAGAGTGAGACAGATGGACTGCCAAGCAGAGTGCAAAGTGAAGGAGAGGTGATATTTTGGGTTTGCCTGTGCTTCCAGGATGGATTTGAACAAAATATTCACTAGTGTTTATTGTGAACCATATGTACGCCAGGTTGGAGAGAGAGCCAGCCTGGAGCTATTTGACT
Source organism: Phocoena sinus (assembly GCF_008692025.1). Lineage (NCBI taxonomy): Eukaryota > Metazoa > Chordata > Mammalia > Artiodactyla > Phocoenidae > Phocoena > Phocoena sinus. The sequence goes on from NC_045766.1 coordinate 33,354,482, forward strand.
TCTTCCTAAGAAGACTACCTACAGGTCCTGTAGGACTCCAACAGAGAAAGGTTACATGGAAAGGATGACAGGAGAACCAAAGACTAAAGGTAAAGCATCTGTCAAAGAAATAGAATACACCAAGATCAACTGAGTTGCAGTTGGAGTGTCCTAGTAGGAGAGATTTTAACACCCCGTGAAAGGTACATATGAGAGAAAGGTCAGTTCTTCCGACAATTGCACAAAGACAAAAATTATATTTCAACAATACCAATCAAATCAGAACTTTCTGTTCATTCTCTCTTCCTTCTTTGTGCCAATTCATGTGGCCTTTAAGAATTACTGGCAAGTGAAGAGAAAGGGAATAAATAAAGGAGAGAAACGAAGCACTCTACTGCCTAAAAGCAGGTAGTGATTCTCTACAGACTACACTTATGGGCAGTGATGAGAGAAGCTTGAACAAATATGGATGTGTGATTAAGATATCACAATTCCCAAATCAAAGCTATAATTTGCACAGGACCAACTGTTACCTGAGGGAGACTAGAAAATCACAGGGCCATCAGAGTTTTTATCCAGTGAAAGGGGAAAACATTTTCCCCAGATAAAAAAATTTAAAGTGACAGTGGGAAAATTTTAATTATAAGCATTTTTGACCTTTTATTAAAGTATAATGAACAGAATATTACACAAATCACAAGGCACAGTTCAATAAAGTTTTAAAAAGCAATCATACCCTTATAACTAGCACTCATATCAAGACATATCACCAGCACCCGCAAAGCCCCACTCATGCCCCCTTTGAATCATCTCAGTCAAAAGTAACCACTTTCCGGGTTTCCCTGGTGGTGCAGTGGTTGAGAATCTGCCTGCTAATGCAGGGAATACGGGTTTGAGCCCTGGTATGGAGGATCCCACATGCTGTGGAGCAACTGCGCCCGTGAGCCACAACTACTGAGTCTGCACGTCTGGAGCCTGTGCTCCGCAACGAGAGGCCGCGACAGTGAGAGGCCCGCGCACCGCGATGAAGAGTGGCCCCCGCCTGCCACAACTAGAGAAAGCCCTCGCACAGAAACGAAGACGCAACACAGCAAAAATAAATAAATTAATTAATTATTTTTTAAAAAGTAACCACTTTTCTAGCTTCTGACATCATAAATTAATTTTGCCTATTTTTGAACTTTATATAAATAGAATCATATGATATGATTCTTTTGTGTCCACCTTCATTCACTCAACATTATGTTTATGATGGTCTTCCATATTTTTGCATGTCATTGTAGTTTTCTTCATTCTCATTTCTGTATATATTCTTCTACACCAAAGGTTGGCTCCATTATGGGCCATGAGCCAAATCCGACTTACCACCTGCTTGTATGACCTATAAGATAAAAATCGTTTTTATATTTTTAAATGATTGAAAGAAAATCAAAAGAGGAACATTATTTCAGGATACATGAAAATTTTTATGAAATTTAAGTTTTAGCGCCAATTAAAGTTTTACTGCACATTCATCTGTTTATGTATTGTCTATGGTTGTTTTCAAGCTCCACTGGCAGAGTTGAGAAGTTGTGACAGAGAGAGTGTTGACAACAAAACCTAAAATATTTACTGTCTGACACTTTATAGAAAAAGTTGACCAACCCCTGTGTTATGTGAATGTAGCACAATTTATTTATTTGTTGAAAAGCGGTAGTTTCAGCTTTGGGGATATTGCAAATAGTGCTGCTATGAACATTTTTACACATTTCCTTTGTGACCTTATGTGTGCATATCTATTACATGTATTACATGTTTTTACATGAATGGATGAATTTTGCCATATGCATTTTCTGCATCGATTGATATGATCATGTATTTTTTCTTCTTTAGTCTGTTAATATGATAGAGCACATTATTTGATTTTCAAATATTGAAACAACCTTGCATCCCTATTTAGCTCCACCTGGTTACAGTGTATAATTCTTTTTTATATATTGCTAAATTCTATTTGCTAATATTTTGTTAGAGATTTTTACATCTATATTCAAGAGAACATTCAGTCTATAGTTTTCTTTTTTTGTACTGTCTTCATCTAGTTTTGTTATCAGGGTAATCTAGCTTTGTAAATTGATTTGAAGAGTGCTCCATCTTGTTAAAATTTTTATAAGAGATTGGGTAGAATTAATGTTGATCATTCATTAAACATTTGGTACCATTCTCCCCAGAAACCATACGGGCCTAGAGATTTTGTTATGGGAAGTTTTTAAATTATGAACTCAACTTTCCTATTACTTATGGAGTTATACAAATTGTCTATTTTATATTGAGTAAGTTGTGGTAGTTTGTGTTTTTTGAGGACTTGGTCCATTTTCATCTAAGTTGTCAAATTCAAGTATATAGTGTTGCTTGTGGAATTCTCTTATTATCCTATTATTTCGTGTTTAATTCCTGAATTGTTAAGTTATACCTTGTCTCTTTCTGTCCCTTTTACTTTCGCCTCTCCTACTGTTTCTCCTACCTGTGCACACCTCTAAAAGGATGCTGTTCAACAATTAGTTTCAGAGGAAAGCAGGAAAACTATAGAATGTACAATATTTCATTCAGCTATCAGCTAACTTTTAAAATATAAACAATAGGAACTGGGCAGTTGCTCTTGTTGAAAACAAGGATAAACTTATCAAAATGCCCTAAGCTTTTAAATTTTAACTATCTAATTTACTTTTCTTCTGTCTCAGCTGGGCCTTTAGGGGATCCTAGAGAAAAGGGCACAGAACACATGACGGGATTTTTGCTGTGACTTAACTTCTGTCATTTATACACTAATTGAAGTGAGAAAAATTCTGTGGGAATACCTAGTGCCTCAACTTAATCCAAAATCATCTGAGAGGCCTATCTGACCTTTCTTGAGAGCTCTGCAAGGCAACTGAGCTGTCCCAGTCCTCTGAACAATTCCTTCACTCTCCTCTTTATAAACAGATGTTGGCAGACCAGACTGTTCCCCAGGATTTGATTCTGTTTCCCAGAGGCATAACACTATTTTCCACAGAAAGACATCATGGGAAGGAACTCACACACACACTTAAAATACAAATTTTAAGGATGGCAGAGTATTGATGTATGGGTGATAAAAAATAAATAGAGGGCTTCCCTGGTGGCGCAGTGGTTGAGAGTCTGCCTGCCGATGCAGGGGACACGGGTTCGTGCCCCGGTCCGGGAAGATCCCACGTGCCGCGGAGCGGCTGGGCCCGTGAGCCATGGCCGCTGAGCCTGTGCGTCTGGAGCCTGTGCTCCGCAACGGGAGAGGCCACAGCAGTGGGAGGCCCGCGTACTGCAAAAAAAAAAACAGAAACATTTAAAAAATAATAAAAAAAATAGATTGGGAAACAAGATTCCTAAATATAAACACTATTCTATCAATTGGACTTTAAGCAAATCCTTAAAATGTCCCAGTTTCCTGTTTGCCGGATGCATATATTTTTCTGCATCCCTCAAACTTGGAGAGAGTAATTACCAAAAGAACACTTACCAGACATTGAGTCATATAGAAGTAAGTTGAAAGAGATGTATGCCACTAGTTAACCTAGTTCTTCCTAGTAGTTAGTTGTATGATGTTTTGGATACTTCTACATGGCTAAGAATAGCCCACTTCATGTTTATGAAAAGTTTGTTAAATAAGATTATAGCATTTTAGAAATTTTGCCAAATTATCTCATTTGAAAGACAAGAAATCCAAAATTGGAGCCATTTAATCAACTCAGTGATAGAGTTAGGTCAAGAAGACATGTCTCCTAGAACTTTTCCAGCCCTCTCTCTATTGTATCCCCATTTTCTTTAATTTAGCAATCTGCAAACAACAGCTTACATATTACTGAGAACAATAATTGTATAGTACATCCATGCATGACATATATCTCTTTCTTTTGCAACAGTTCTTACCGGAACATCAAATTTTAAGATAAGAGTATCGAGTTAATGAAAATTTGTAAATAAATAGGAGCCAGTCAAATAGGATGAATTAAATCTCAGTCATTGTGAGTGGAGAGTTTGCACTTAAATAATAAGATCATGCTCTTTTTACATAGCTAGCTATGTGAGTTCCAAATGAAATTAGTGGAGCTTTCTTCATCTTCACTACTTGAAAGAGTAAATACAATTTGGCCTTCTTTATTTTGATTAGTTTTTACCATGAGAGTATGTGTCTTTGTGGGTACAATTAAATGAGGCTCAGAGACCTATTCAATCTAAGAGTTGGGAAAGAGTGTAGAAGTTGCCTAGTCTAACTTTACTATTCATGAAAATAATGTTTATTTAACCAACTTTATTAAGGAATGATATATCTGACATATATAGAAAAGCAAACAGGGAATCAAGCTGATAGTCTAGGGTCTTAGTGAAAGAACCAGCAAGAGTTGAATATAGGTAGAGGCATCTTGGAGACAAACCAAAGCAGATGGCAGGTTTAAGAGATGATCTAGGCCTAAGGTAATGGTAGAATCAGGTATAGATAAAATCAGCAGGGCAAGAAAGAGATCAGGCATAGTGAGTAAAGATTCTGGGTCACTAGGCTAGAGAAACTTAGCATTGTGTCAATGTCCTCCAGTCAAAGACTCCAGCAAGAGGCCTGTAGTTACACAAGTGAGTGTGGTACTTGTTGCAACAAGAGAGAATGCTCACTGTGAAAAACACTGGGGCATCTAAGGAAGAGTGCATTAGAAAGAACATATTATACTTCGGTTTTGGTTGGGTAATTTGGGGAATAATTCAAGATAATGAATATTCACTATTGACTGGGTTTTCCGAAAAGTGGGAACAATTTTACAACTACATATCTCATAAGTCTTACCTACAGGGAGGGAAAAGTAAAGTGAGGCTAAAGTTGTAATTGGTAAAGAAGCAGCAATCATTCATGTTAGCCAGAAGGGGGTGTTTGGCAATTTTTGTGGTTAGGACAGTGTTCACATTTTGCCTGCATTTAAACATGATTAGAGAGCGGTCTTGTTTTTTATCTTCATCCATCATAGCCATAGAGTAGCCTAGCCTGATGTTGATGTTCTCTGGAATTACTTATGTTCAACAAGAGAACACCAAGACCTAGCTTTGGGCTCCAGGTCCAAGGCCTGGCTGATTACGCCAGGCCAGATCCTGAAGGTCGGGGGCTGCTTTTCTCTTTCTCAGTTGGAAATGGTCCAGGAAACCAGATAGCTCTATATAAAAATGAGGATAATAAAGAGAAATCACACTCAGGTCCTTATTCCCTTTAAGTCTAGTAAGTCATACTGAGTTAAGTTCAGTTTTAGAATATTGCAAATAAGATTAATTAAAAGTTTGGGGCTTCCCTGGTGGCGCAGTGGTTAAGAATCCGCCTGCCAATGCAGGAGACACGGGTTCGATCCCTGGTCTGGGAAGATCCCACATGCCGCGGAGCAGCTGGGCCCGTGCGCCACAGCTACTGAGCCTGTGCCCTAGAGCCTTCGAACCACAGCTACTGAAGCCTGCGCGCCTAGAGCCCGTGCTCCGCAAAAAAAACAGAAGCCACCGCAATGAGAACCCACGCACAGCAACGAAGACCCAACGCAGCCATAAATAAATAAATAAAAAAAAAAAAAAAAAAAAGTTTGCTATTTGGCTTTCTCTGTTGATATGAGTGCGTCTTGTCTGGATGGAAGGGCTTTAGTACCATGAGTCATAGGAGTGTGTGACTGAAAACCAGACCTGTGACAAGGTCATGACGGAGATTCTGAACGTTGGCCAAACACCATACTATACTGGAGCAAGTTTGGACTTCTATGAAGGCTATCCCAGGTATTCATCAAACCAGTGCCAGCATGAGGGTACGGATAAAAACTTAGATACGCAGAATCATGAGTAACACATTAAAAAAAAAATGTCTGGCTAAAAAGAAAAGCCCCCCAAAATTTTAGAGGAAGTGTCACTCTCAAGTTAACTCTGAGACCATATTGCCAGCCTTATGTTACATGGCCCAGGCCAGTGTATTCCAAACTGATCTACATAAAGGTATCTCAGGACTGTCACACACTTGTGATTCAATATTGTTTTTATTTTTAGTTTATAGCAGTACTGAAAAAAAAAAGTATACACACACTTAATGAATTTTATGCTACATTTTAACAATGAAGAACAACGAAGACAATCAACTTGTTACCTGATGATGGAAATCTAATTCATATATCTGAAGATCTCAGAAAGAACAGAGATCTGTTCACACAAAATGTTCCCAATGAGTACACCTCCACTCTGTATTATGCTGGGCGTAATTAGTGACGAGGTAAGAATTAGTATCATGGGATAATGCACGTCACCCAGCTGAGTGATAATGGAGTAGGATTTCTTTATAAATTCTGGACACTAACCCCCTTATACACATTGCAGATAATGCACTTTGCTATTATAATTTTTATTATTATTCTTAGTTTTCAAGTGTATTCCTGATGGTTGAGATTGTCTGAAAAGCTGCTGCAGGTAAGTGCTCCTACAATTAGGGTTTTCTTCCCTCTTTATAAGCAAAGTCATCTGACTTGAGATGATTTAAAGCCTAAGGCAGAATTTTCACCCTTTATTATATACAAAATGGAACAAACGTAAGTAAAAAAAAAAAATTTAAGCAATAAAATTACACTTGATCAGCTTTAATTTGCTTTTTGCTAAAGTAATCATCTTAGAAGTTAATGTAATAGTACCCTTCACATCTCTCCCTAAATTAGCTTATTTGGGAAAATTATTTCGAGAGATTTCAAGTTATGCTAAGTCTCTTCTAAAACAAATATATTCTTCTGTCAATGAAAATTGGGAAGAATAAAGGGCACATTAACATACAAAATATACAAAAAAAATAGTGCTGGAAAATCAAACCCTCTCGTTGCTAATTTTGGTAGCAAAAGCAACTCTGTGGATTTAACACACTGTGTACATTTTGCTAACAGACTAAAAGGTTAAACAAATTTAAACTGTTAGCATGAAACTAGTCCCCCAAGCTATTTCAACTTAATTTCTCTGGCGAATCCAAAGAGAACAAAAATGTTTGGCAGCTTGTTCTTTCAGTGTAGAAGTAGCCTTGTACTTTTTGTAGATGTTGATTTCTAAACATTTGTCATTTGTTCATTTTTTGCTCACCTCTAGTATCTTGATGATGCTAAAACTTGTTCATTTTCTAAGGTCTGTATTACTTGAGATGGGAAGACATTCAGAATTCAAAGAAAGATTTTTATAAATTTGTATTCCTAGAGTCCTAGAGATAGTGTTTTAAAATTCTTTAATAGAAACACTTGATTTTAGAACTGTGTGTTCTTTTTTTTCTTCTGAGTACATTTTTTTTATCATACTCTTGTTTTTACAAAACTGGCACAAAATACTCTTTCCATTTTATCAGTACAAACTGTCCATTGACCTAATTAATTAGAAGTGCTGTTCTCTGAATTTTTGCTTATTTGTCCAATATGCCTGATAGGGAAGTTCAGGTGGAATGCTAAGAGGATAGAATATCAATAGCCTCCAAAACCAAACTATGTTTGACTTTTAGGTCTGAAACAATATTATGGAGGAGGAGAAGTTTGTCTCCAGCAACCTTATCTCCCTTATCTCCACTCTTTCTTCTTCTAAGCATTCCTCCCAACCCCTCTTCCCCCAACACACACACTTGCCAAGCTATGCACTCCCCCTCCACATAGACAACATGTAAATGAATGGGAATGGCTGTGTTCCAATAAGCTTTATTAACAAAAACAGACTGTGGGCCTAATATAACCCATAAGTCATAGTCGGCCAACATCTTCCCTAGAGCCTTAGTGATATAGCCAATTAGCTGTGCTCATTCACTCACTCACTTCCTCATTTAATAAAAAATATAGAGCCCCTACTATGTGTCAATTACTTGACAAGGCTTATTACATATTGGTACAAAGATGACTGAGACAGTTTTTCCCTGTATGAGCTCAGAGTTCAAGGGAAAGATAGATTCGTCAAAAAAAAAAATCATAAGTTGATAAGGTAAGTGTGTGTCACTTTAGATGTGTTCTTGTTGTTGCAAGTGGCCAGCAAACTTTTCCCAAATAGTTTAAACAAAACATAGTATATTGGTTTGGGCTTCCCTGGTGGCGCAGTGGTTGAGAGTCTGCCTGCCGATGCAGGGGACACGGGTTCGTGCCCCGGTCTGGGAAGATCCCACATGCCGCGGAGCGGCTGGGCCCGTGAGCCATGGCCGCTGAGCCTGCACGTCCGGAGCCTGTCCTCCGCAACGGGAGAGGCCACAACAGTGAGAGGCCCGCGTAACGCATAAAAAAAAAAAAAAAAAAAAAAAAAAAAAAACATAGTATATTGGTTCGTGTAAGCTAAAGTTCAGGAGACATTAGAGAAAGGGACCTAACCAGGGCCTATCCGTTATCTCTGCTTTTCTTGAGTGGACTCCATCCTCAGGCTCCATGTGGGATCTCAAGAAGATTCAAGGTCATACCAACACCACACTTCATACCAGAAGAAATAATCTGGCTTCATGATAGCATAAAGTTCTGGGTTTATGTCTTCTTGGGTCTCATAAGATGATTTGAGTCATGTGCCCAACCTAAGCCAATCACTGTAGATGTGGGGATGGAATATGCTGAGTGATTTAGTTTAGGTCAGCTTCTCCAATCTGGGGAATTGAGGAAAGCTTCACCTAAAGCACATGGGCTAAGTGGAGAGGGCTGATTTCCCCAAAGGATGCTGTGTGGCCAGAACAACCAGTGTCCATCACAAAATAAAAATTTAGAGTGGGCAAAGAGCCTTTGGAGCAGTGGTTTTGTCATTCTGCTGGCATGGATCATTGCCTTCTTCTAGGTGACTAGGATACTGACTTGTACACAGTCCATCACTAATATCCTACCCCTGTCCTTTGTACCATTGTTCATTACAGTCAGTTTGCCTCTCCAAACTCTCTACAGGTGGGACTGCCACTCTTGACTTTAGTCTCCATGACTAGGCCATTGATATCTACTGCCAAACCTCCCTGACGTGAGTTGCTTACTCACAAGGATCTACAGATGACCAAATCCCCTCACCTATGGTCTGTCCACCTGCTGGGATAATTGGTCACCAGGCTGGATGGCCTTAATTGTCTGATCCAAGGACAATGTAAAATTGGCATGATTTCCGGCCACTCAAAGCCCTCTGTGGCTGTGCTCCAGCTCCATAGTCCTAACAGGAATGAGTTGTTGATGTGTAATTTCAGAGATCAATAAAAGGAGTTTAATTGGCAGGGAAAAAGCTCATCTTAGCAACCAGGATTCATAGATGCAACTCTTCATATTGTATGTGCATAAACCCAATTCTAACCTTAGAACTAAGGCTAACAACAACAATAATACAATTATAACAGTAGTAATATAATAATAATTAAATGCTTACTATATACCCAGGTTCAGTTCTAAGTGTACGTATTAACTCTTAATCCTCACCCCAACACTGAGTGGTAGATATAATGTTACCCTTACTTTATAGATGAGGGTCTTGGAGTAGGGAGTGTTTAAATACCTCACTTATCTAGAACGTGGCACAGTCAGGATTTGAATGCCGGCAGCCTGGGTTCCACCTTATGTTAGGATTCTGCCACTGATAGGCATTGTAGGACTCTGTTTCCAATTGCTGTGAAAACACAACTTTCCAGCTTTGGCATCAGGTACATTTTAAGAGGCTCAGGATAATCAGCTGCAGAGTAAGAAGTAAACCCCCTTTTGTTCAAAGATCAGGGCCATATCTAGTCATCCTAAATTCTAACATAATATTTTCATAAACCGTGCTACATCATGCTGGAGCATTTTAATTCTCTCTCATGTCTTTCTGAGCAATTGTTAAATGGGAATAACTATTCATCTACCTTAAAAATGACTTTTAACTGAAAATTAGATTATGATATCTATCTGAAATATAAAAATTTGAAATTTTTTTCCATGAAGATATTATAGTTATACTAGATAATTATATTTATAAATCAAGTGCCTAACGAGGGATGATAGTGCCTCTAAAGTAGCTAAAATTCAAATCTAATGTTTCTTCTATCTTATTTGTATGGATTTTTTAAAAAGGTATAGTGGTTTTTTTCTTGGGTTTTAACAAAGTAATACAATATAAAATGCCATTTTACAAACATTTTTAGTAAATAATTATACCTGTAAATTTATGATTGAAAGTAATTTGTGGCCTGGCTTTTAAAAGTGTGTGTGTGTGTGTGTGTACATGCACACACATATGTGACGTCTTTTGTGGTTTGGAAATGTGAGGAATTTTGTTTTTCTAAAATTAAAATAACAACTTAGCAGGAACATAAGTTTTGGATCATAAAACAAGACTATTGAGTAATAATTTTACAAAAGCACACCCGGAAATTATTGCTACTAAATGAATTCATGTTGTTTTAGTATTACTTTGCTACAACATGCACGTCTTTTCATTTTGGATTTAAATGCTAGACTTGCTTGATTGTATTTTATAGATCTCTCAGTTTTCCTCTTCAATAGGACATCCATATGAATATTAAGCAACCATGGAGCAGGAATGAATCCACCATTCATTTCTAAATGCATACAATTTCAGCAGATTCATGGGAGTATGAAAGAGTTAGTGGTAGTTTTGGCAAATGAGGGTGGAATTGTTTCAATTTTAGGAATGAATTGCTTTTTATATTTATCGCTTTTCTGTGTTCGTAATAAAAGTGATACTCATAAAAAAGGTGAAACAGTACAAACCAAAGTTATTTTTTAAAAATAGATGATCATTTCCAGAAATGATGGAAAGATGAGTTAATGCATCTTTTACCCAATTTCTGGTTGTGTATATTATTAACATCTTTCCTTCCCTCCATTAATGCAGGCTAATTACACTATCTCATATGTTACTTTCAAAAATATATGTTAAAATTTTCATTGACTTCAATAAACTTTTTTATTCATAATACTAGCTAATGTTTCTTGACTTTTTAATATGTGTCAGGCACAATTCACAGTGACTAACAATGATTATCTCATTTAATCTTCATAATCCTATTAGGAGGTTACTGCTATTATTCCTGTTGTATGGATGTGTATTCTGAGACACAGACTGGCTAAGTAACTTACCCAAGGTCTCACAGCTAGTAAGTGGTAGAGCTAGCTGAGAACCCAGGCAATCTGATTCCAGAGACCACACACTTAACAATTCATTGTTTTGCACCCATCAGAAAGAATTCTGCTGAAAAAATTAGTTGAAATACTCTCATTTCTGAAGAACATTTACAATATGGCCATAGGGTTTATGCAGCTACTTTATTGCTCTGCAGTTGATGTCACACTCATCAAACAGTAATATCTATTAAGCATTAATCTTTTTTGCTCTTTTTCTAGTATAGCACTCATTCCTTTTCTTATATGTGCCTGCTGGGATTTGTCCCTGACCAATTAAAGATGATAGTAGCACAGTACCTATTAAAATGAAGTAGAATCTTAGACGTGAGCAAAAGAAAGCCTGCATACCACAAAGGCACAAAACATACCAATTCATTAAAAAACTCCTAGAACTCTATATTACTCAGGAGCTGGTATTTAACATGCACAGAGAAAGGCCTGTAACTTTAGATATATCTGTTCTCAATATGAACACCATTCAAGCCCCAGGGAATTGCTTTTAAGTTTTGTGCTCTTTGATTATAATTACATTTTATTTTTAATCTTTAGGTTTTTACCATCAATAAAATGCAAATTATGTGACAAATTTGATTAAGACAACATGTTATGCATAAAATAGGGACAAAAATGAAATTTATGGAAGAATATATAGCAATTTATATAATATGTATATCTTTATATTTTTTTATGTATCCAAACACAGCTGGCTCCCCAACACAACATCCAAACATACACAGTAATAAATAAATTTAGTCCTCATTAACATTTTGCCAACTTTGAGTTCTATAAAAAAAAAAAATTTTACACATCTGATTTGCTGTCACATTGACAATACATTTTTCAAGGTGAAATAAAGCATATTTTCCTTTATAATTGTTTGCTTGACTTGTAACTCTTAAATATTTAAGCATGTAGTAGGTGGGCCTCCATTTGTTCTTATGGTCCAGGCACCACTAATGTTTGGGGCAGCCCAGCTTGAATGTATTTAATAGAATGTCACTACCATGGTGATTTGATGCTCACCTTTACCCATTTAAAAAATTAATCGTCACATTCTTCTTAAAGAGTGAAAAAATCTCACTGTTCCTTTCTTTGTACTCAAATTTCCATTTCACTTCCCAACAGTTTATCGTAATGCAGTACTACTAGTAAATATATTTATACTCAAAGTCCTGTTATTAACCACTCTTTCTTTTCTGCAAAAAAATTATATAAATTGAAATTAATTTTTTTTTTTTTTTTTTTTTTTGCGGTACGCGGGCCTCTCACTGTTGTGGCCTCTCCCGTTGCGGAGCACAGGCTGCAGACGCGCAGGCTCAGCGGCCATGGCTCACGGGCCTAGCCGCTCCACGGCATGTGGGATCTTCCCGGAACGGGGCACGAACCCGTGTCCCCTGCATCAGCAGGCGGACTCTCAACCACTGCGCCACCAGGGAAGCCCGAAATTAATTTTTTATTCTTGTGGCTATAAGGCTTCACAGGTTAAAAGCACATTTGTGAACTGAGTATTATTACTAGCAATATTAATATACAAATGATGAAAATATATCAAAAGTTTTGATTAAAATATTGGACACAAAAAATGTATCACTTAATGAGATAGCTGGGGAAGTTTTAATTAGTTCAGTATCCATGTATGCATATTACTTGTTGTTAGGTTTTAGCATCCATTCTACTCTACATGTTCATTTTTTAGAGCTGTAAGTTCTGAGAAACCTTCTTTACATAAATAAGTAGAGGGAAGAGAAGGGGACTTTAATTCTCTTGTCAACCATATCTGCCTTCAATTTTCTTGAAAAGAAAGGATTCAAACTTAACAACTTTCCACTGCCACCACGCTGATCCAGCCACAAATCCCCTCTTGCCTGGATTATTACAACAGGACCTTAACAGGTGTCTCTGCTTCCATTCTTGTCCCCTGTCAATCTATACCACATTATTATCATCTATACCACATGGTATTATAACAGCTACAGTGAGTCTGTTAAAAGAAAAGTCAGATCATACCACTCCCCTGCTTAAAATCTCCCTTGGCTCACCATGTCACTCAGAATAAAAGCCAAAAAAAGCCTTCAAAGATCTGCATGATCTGATCTCCTTTCTCCTCTCTAACCTTATCTCCTATTCTCCATCCTCATCCAGTGCACTGCATGGTCCACATGCCCCCCAACCCTCTACCTGGTCTCGGAGAGCCTGGACACCAGTTTTCTCTCTTCCCTCAACATTGTCAGTTACCTTCCTTCATATAAGACCTACTCCTTCTAGGTGAAGCTAAACTTTCAATACCTCTCTCCTTCCATCCCTGTCCTTCCCACTAGTCATCTCCCATTTTCCTACTTGAATTTTTTTTCTCCAGCAACTATCACGAACATGCTAGATATTTTATATTTTAAACTTGTTTATGGTTTATATTACCCACCAAAAAATAAGTTTTACGAGGGTAGAGATTTTGGAGTGTCATTAAAGACTATCGCTCCGCGTCTGGAATATAGTATGTGCTCAGTAAATACTTTTTGAATGATTGCATTGGAATTCTATACTGCATAACAGATTACTACAAAAGTAGCAACTGTGAACAACAATATGCATTTTATCAGTTCAGTCTCCTTGGGTCAGGAGTCCCGGCTGGCTTAACTGAGGCCTCTGCTGAAGGTCTTGCCAGACTGCAGGAATCTCATTAGATGTCAGCGGGGTAGTATTGTTTCCTGAGTCCGATGGCCCTCTTCCAAGGTGGCCATTGGCAGAATTCAGCTCCATGCAGCTTTAGTACTTGGTTGCTGGCTCTCAGCTTCTGGAGAAACCCACAGTCCCTTGGTGCATGTTGCTCTCACAAGCCCTCTCAGGGCATGGCAACTTACTTTCTCAAGACCAACAGAAAAATCTCTCCCTCTGGTGTGTTAAGATAGTTTTATACACTGTAATGTAATCATGGCAGTGGCTATCCCATAATAGCCCACCCATTCTCCAGGGGAGAGAATTATACAGAGTGGTGTAGTTCAGGGGTTGGGAATCTTGGGGACCATCCTAGAATCCTCCTTACCACAATGACTGAATAAAAAAAGGAAAAGATAACCCTTATCTCATGGTGTCTTAAATAAGAAGACTTAAAGATACCATTCTTTTAAGTGTCCCTGTTATTTGAAACCTGGAGGCTTTTGCATCCCATAAGAAGATTCCGTTTGGGTGGGAGTAAAGTAGGACAAGGACACTTATGAAAGAGAAAGGAGAACATCTTGACATCACTCAGGCAGATCAGTTTCAGGGAAGTGTATCCATGGAAGTTAAGACTCTGGAAACTGGATTCCCTTAAAACTATCTGTGTCCCTGTCAAGTCTCCGGATACCCTCCAGACATAAGTACTCTTCAGTTTGAAGACTGTTGGGACAGTCTATTTTAGGGGTGGCCCTTATATAAAACACCAACAATCACCTGACACCATGACTTGCCTCCAGCCATGGTTACCTTGAGTTGCTATGATAAGATATAGTTGCTAAAATAAAAGGACTTCTATCCACCCACTCCTAATGCCAGGTTATCTCTACTTTCTAATTCCTTGATCATTTTCTCAAAAGCATCTCAAGTAGTCACCAAACTTTCATTTTATCTTTCAGCATACTTTCTCTACACTCCCACTTTTTTTTTGCTTTAGTTTTTGTAACAGATCCGGCACTATCATTTTTATACATCTTCTCAGCCATTAAGGGCCAAAATATATAACAGAAATAAAGACCAAGAGTTGGAAACTACTTGTTGCAGAATCCACTCATCTCTGATGGTGAGGGGAGTGTGATGAAGAAAGCTCATTGGCCAAGAGTGTACAGTACCATCTGTAGAACTAGCTTTCATTGGCTGAAAACGCATGAGTAGTCAAATCATGAGGAATTATAAATAGATGTGAATGTGCTCAAATGAACATATAGTCAATCTGTTGTGCTGGAATGTTTTCACTGGGATTTATACACACATACCTACGTGTGTGTGTGTGTGTCTATGCGTGAGTCTCAGGAATAATTTGATATTAGTAACATTATAGCAAGTCAGGCTCATGGTGGTGTTAAAGTAAGTATATGGTTGGGGAAATAATAGTTGAGTTGGAAGTGGCTAGTGATATAAGAAGACACACAATGGGGAAACAGGTGAAGCTGAGTCACACTAGTGGAGCAGTGAGGGGAGATCCAAAAGAAGAGAACCTGAAGCTGAAGAAGTGTCAGAATTACCTGATCATTAAAGTTAGTCTGAAACCTGAAAGATCTTTTCAATTCCTAAACACTAGCACCATCACCAGCAGGTCTGGCTGTACTATGTTCTGGAAGGATTTCCAGCTCCCTCATTGCTAAGAAGAATTCTTAAAATAAATTCTCAGTTTTGAAAGTAACCTGGGTCAATTTCTGTCCCTTCTGATAAGGATATTGCCTTAGAGATTTTTTTTAATAGTATTTGTAATATGCTTTGTTTGTACCAAAATAGCACAACTGGATTACTGACTGTATATTTTAAATTATAAATGTCTTAACCTACTTTATAGAAATATGATTTTGTTTTTTAAAATTTGTGTTATGTGTATGGGAAAATGTCTGGAAAATATGCCAAAATATCATCCATAGGTAATTCTGAGGTTTTCTTTAATCAATAGTATGGTCAACTCTGCCTCAAACACAAAACACATCTGTGTTATTTTGAAATAAAAAGTTATTTTAAAATGCTACTCATAAAAAATCCAGAAGGACTCTTTGTAGAAATAGGCTTCAGAGAGAAATTATGTATTTTTAAGTGAATTAAGGATTCACTTAAAATAGAATTAACACTCTAAGAAACACTCTAACAAAATAGAATCACCCCATTAGATTCTAAGCTCCCAGCAAGAGGACCTCTTCTGTGCTGCTCATTTGTGTGTCTCCAGTATCTGGAAAGATACTTGGCATTATGCAGTTGCTTAATGAATATTTGTCGCATGAACAACTTTCCTCAAATAATA
This sequence comes from Phocoena sinus, assembly GCF_008692025.1. Classification (NCBI taxonomy): domain Eukaryota; kingdom Metazoa; phylum Chordata; class Mammalia; order Artiodactyla; family Phocoenidae; genus Phocoena; species Phocoena sinus. The sequence continues at coordinate 33,370,565 of NC_045766.1, forward strand.
CAACTGAAATATTAACATATGTACTAACTATTACCACAGTTGCACATCTCCTATTAATTTCTAAATAACTTGAGAAGAAAGTTATATAGAAGGACTTTGAGTCTGTGCCTCAATATTCCTTATTGATCTGAGGATCTAAAAATGTACTTCTAAAAATGTACACGTAATTGCGTTTTTTATAACACTGTAGATATATTCAGTCACCTGTTTACTCACATGCATTTACGTATTTACTGGACACTGTCTGATGTGCCTGAAACTGCTGAGGAATGGCCTGTATAGGCTCATGAGAAAGATGACAGACAAAAGATAATAGACTCGTAAGCACACAAAGAGAGACTTACTTTCAACTGTAATAAGTAAGCATGATGGAGAATGACACCCTACTGCTGACTGAGTTAACAAGTTAAAGTCTCTTTGAGGTGACGATGTTTAAGAAGACAGCTGACCAATGAGAAGTTAAAAGTGATGCAAGTGATGCAAACTTTATGGAGAAATGTCATTCCTGGCAGATGGAACATGGCATGAGAGGCTCGAGAAGTGTGAATGAGACTAGTACATTTAACAAGCAGAGAGAAGGCCCATGTTGTTTGGATCATTTTGAGCAAAAAGAATACGAATATATGACATGAGGTTAAAGAATAAGGAAGAGGATCAGATCGTATGAATTCATGTTGTCATGATAAGGATCTGAAGTTTCATCTCATGTGGAATAGGAAGCTACTGAAGAACTCTGGGCAAGGTAAAACATTTGATCAGGTTTTATTTTTTAATATTTTTCAATACATTTGTGTGGAAAATGTACTGGTGGGGGAACAAGACAAATGCAAAGAGAAATTTTTCACAAGAATTTTGCAAATATTACTTATTCTCTTTTCTTATTGGGAATAGAGATATCTATTGAGATTACTACAGTTATCTAGGTGAAAAGTGAGGGCTGCTCGGGCTGGAATAGTAGCTGTGAATATGTGAAGTGAGTAGATATTTTGGAGACACAATTGACAGGATTTGTTAAAAGATCAGAAGTGGCTACGAGAAAAAGACAGGAATGAGAGTTGACTACCATGATTCCAGCTTAAGGAGATCAGAAAAACAGCTCTGGAAAGAGAGATCAAGAATTTAATTTTGAAAAAGGGAACAAACACATACTTGATCCGTGCAACCTCTTATAACTTCAAACTTGGAATAAACTGGATAAATAAATTTATAATTGAATAAATAAATCAAAATTGGAATAATGCAAACATTGGGATGACCCCTTCACATGGATGATTCACACATTAGTGAAGTATTGCATAGAAGAACAAGGAGAAAAAGAGGAAGAAAAAGAAAAGAAAAGCTGCTCACATTCCTAATAGGAAAAGTATAAGGAAAAACCTAACTAAAATAAATAGTAGAGGACCTTCATGATGGTGGAGGAGTAAGACGCGGAGATCACCTTCTTCCACACAAATACATCAGAAATACACCTACACGTGGAACAGCTCCTACAGAACACCTACTGAACGCTGGCAGAAGACCTCAGACCTCCCAAAAGGCAAGAAACTCCCCACGTACCTGGGTAGGGCAAAAGAAAAAACAGAGACAAAAGAATAGGGATGGGACCTGCACCAGTGGGAGGGAGCTGTGAAGGAGGAAAGGTTTCCACACAGTAGGAAGCCCCTTCATGGGCAGAGACTGCGGGTGGCGGAGGGGGGAAGCTTCAGAGCCACGGAGGAGAGCACAGCAAGAGGGGTGCGGAGGGCAAAGCGGAGAGATTCCTGCACGGAGGATCAGTGCAGATCAGCACTCACCAGCCCAAGAGGCTTGTCTGCTCACCCGCCGGGGCGGGCGGGGCTGGGAGCTGAGGCTCGGGCTTCAGAGGTCAGACTCCAGGGAGAGGACTGGGGTTGGCGGCATGAACACAGCCTGAAGGGGGCTAGTGCGCCACAGCTAGCTGGGAGGGAGTCCAGGAAAAAGTCTGGACCTGTCTAAGAGGCAAGAGACCATTGTTTCAGGGTGAGTGAGGAGAGGGGATTCAGAGCACCGCGTAAACGAGATCCAGAGATGGGCGCAAGCCACGGCTTTCAGCACAGACACCAGAGACGGGCGTGAGATGCGAAGGCTGCTGCTGCCTCCACCAAGAAGCCTATGTGCAAGCACAGGTCACTATCCACACCTCCCCTCCCGGGAGCCCGTGCAGCCCGCCACTGCCAGGGTCCCATGATCCAGGGACAACTTCCCTGGGAGAACACACGGCACTCCTCAGACTGTTGCAACGTCACACCGGCCTCTGCCGCCGCAGGTTAGCCCTGCATTCCATACCCCTCCCTCCCCCCTGGCCTGAGTGAGCCAGAGCCCCCTAATCAGCTGTTACTTTAACCCTGCCCTGTCTGGCCAGGGAACAGACACCCTCAGGCGACCTACACGCAGAGGCGGGGGCAAATCCAAAGCTGAACCCCTGGAACTGTGAGAACAAAGAAAAGAAAGGGAAATTTCTCCATGAAGCTACAGGAGCAGTGGATTAAACCTCCACAGTCAACATGATGTACCCTGCATCTGTGGAATACCTGAATAGACAACAAATCATCCCAAAATTGAGGCGATGGACTTTGGGGGCAACTATGGACGTGGGGTTTGCTGTATGAGACTGACTAGTTTGTGATTTTTATGTTTATCTTAGCTTAGTTTTTTACCGCTTGTTATCATTGGTGGATTTGTTTATTGGTTTGGTTGCTCCCTTCTCCTTTTTTTTTTAAATTATTATTACTTTTTAATTTTAATGATACTAAAAAAATTGTTTTTATTTTAATAACTTTATTTTATTTTATTGCCTTTCTTGCTTTCTCTTTTTTTTCCTCCCTTTTCTTCTGAGCCATGTGGCTGGCAGGGTCTTCATGCTCCAGACAGCTGTCAGGCCTGAGCCTCTGAGGTGGGAGAGCTGAGTTCAGGACATTGGACCACCAGAGACCTCCAGGCCCCTTGTAATATAAACCAGCGTGAGCTCTCCCAGAGATCTCTGTCTCAACGCTAAGACCCAGCTCCTTTCAATGACCAAACAAGCTCCAATGCTGGACACCCCAGGCCAAACAACTACCAAGACAGGAACACAACCACACCCATTAGCAGAGAGGTTGCCTAAAATCATAATAAGTTCATAGACACCCCAAAACACACCACCAGATGTGGTCCTGCCCACCAGAAAAACAAGATGCAGCCTCATATACCACAACACAGGCACCAGGCCCCTCCACCAAGAAGTGGACAGAACCCACTAAACCAACCTTACTAACTGGGGGAAGACCAAAAACAACGGGAGCTACAAACCTGCAGCCTGTGAAAAGGAGACCCCAAGCACAGTAAGTTAAGCAAAATGGTAAGACAAAGAAATATGCAGCAGATGAAGGAGCAAGGTAAAAACGCACCAGACCAAACAAAGGAAGAGGAAATAGGCAGTCTACCTGAAAAAGAATTCGGAGTAATGATAGTAAAGATGATCCAAAATCTTGGAAATAGAATGGAGAAAATACAAGAAACGTTTAACAAGGACCTAGAACAACTAAAGAGTGAACAAACAAAGATGAACAACAAAATATGTGAAATTAAAAATTCTCTAGAAGGAATCAATAGCAGAATAACTGAGGCAAAAGAATGGTTAAGTGACCTGGAAGATGAAATATTAGAAATAACTACTGCAGAGCAGAATAAAGAAAAAAGAATGAAAAGAATTGAGAACAGTCTCAGAGACCTCTGGGACAAAACTAAACACACTAACGTTAAATTATAGGGGTCCCAGAAGAAGAACAGGAAAAGAAAGGGACTGAGAAAATAATTGAAGAGATTATAGTTGAAAACTTTCCTAATATGGGAAAGGAGATAGTCAAGCAACTCCGGGAAGTGCAGAGAGTCCCACACAGGATAAATACAAGGAGAAACACACAAAGATACATGTTAATCAAACTATCAACAATTAAATACAAAGAAAAAATATTAAAAGCAGCAAGGGAAAAGCAACAAATAACATACAAGGAAATCCCCATAAGGATAACAGCTGATCTTTCAGCAGAAACTCTACAAGCCAGAAGGGAGTGGCAGGACATCTTTAAAGTGATGAAAGGGGAAAACCTACAACCAAGATTACTCTACCCAGCAAGGATCTCACTCAGATTTGACAGAGAAATTAAAACTTTTACAGACAAGCAAAAGCTAAGAGAATTCAGTACCACCAAACCATCTTTACAACATATGCTAAAGGAGTTTCTCTAGGCAGGAAACACAAGAGAAAAAAAGACCTACAATAACAAACCCAAAACAATTAAGAAAATGGTAATAGGAATATACATATCAATAATTACCTTAAATGTAAATGGATTAAATGCTCCAACCAAAAGACATAGACTGGCTGAAGGGATACAAAATCAAGACCTGTACATATGCTGTCTACAAGAGAACCACTTCAGACCTAGGAACACATACAGACTGAAAGTGAGGGGATGGGAAAAGATACTCCATGCAAATGGAAATCCAAAGAAAGCTGGAGTAGCAATTCTCATATCAGACAAAATAGACTTTAAAATAAAGACTATTACAAGAGACAAAGAAGGACACTACGTAATGATCGAGGGATCAATCCAAGAAGAAGATATAACAACTGTAAATATTTATGCACCCAACATAGGAGCACCTCAATACATAAGGCAAATGCTAACAGCCATAAAAGGGGAAATCGAAAGTAACACAATCATAGTAGGGGACTTTAATAAATAAGGAAACACAACCTTAAATAACACATTAAACAAGATGGACTTAACTGATATTTATAGGTGATTCCATCCAAAAACAACAGAATACACTTTCTTCTCAAGTGCTCATGGTACATTCTCCAGGATAAGACCATATCTTGTGTCACAAATCAAGCTTTGGTAAATTTAAGAAAATTGAAATCATATCAAGTAGCTTTTTGGACTGCAACACTATGAGACTAGATATCAATTACAGGAAAAGAGCTGTAAAAAATACAAAGACAGGGAGGCTAAACAATATGCTACTAAATAACCAAGAGATCACTGAAGAAATCAAAGAGGAAATCAAAAAATACCTAGAAACAAATGACAATGAATACATGACCCAAAACCTATGGATGCAGCAAAAGCAGTTCTAAGAGGGAAGTTTATACCAATACAATCCTACCTCAAGAAACAAGAAGCATCTCAAATAAACAACCTAACCTTACACCTAAAGCAATTAGAGAAAGAAGAACAAAACAACCCCAAAGTTAGCAGAAGGAAAGAAATCATAAAGAACCAATCAGAAATAAATGAAAAAGAAATTAAGGAAATGATAGCAAAGATCAATAAAACTAAAATCTGGTTCTTTGAGAAGACAAACAAAATTGATAAACCATTAGCCAGACTTACCAAGAAAAAAAGGGAGAAGACTCAAATCAACAGAATTAGAAATGAAAAAGGAGAAGTAACAACTGACACTGCAGAAATACAAAGATCATGAGAAATTACAACAAGCAACTATATGCCAATAAAATGGACAACCTGGAAGAAATAGACAAATCCTGAGAAAAACACAACCTTCCAGGATTGAACCAGGAAGAAACAGAAAATATAAACCGACCAATCATAAGCACTGAAATTGAAACTGTGATTAAAAATCTTCCAACAAACAAAAGCCCAGGACCAGATGGCTTCACAGGCGAATTCTATCAAACCTTTAGAGAAGAGCTAACACCTATCCTTCTCAAACTCTTCCAAAATATAGCAGAAAGAGGAACACTCCCAAACTCATTCTATAAGGCCACCATCACCCTGATACCCAAACCAGACAAAGATGTCACATAAAAAAGAAAACTACAGGCCAATATCACTAATGAACATAGATGCAAAACTCCTCAGCAAAATACTACCAAAATACTAGCAAACAGAATCTTACAGCTCATTAAACGGATCACACAGTGTGATCAAGTGTGGTTTATCTCAGGAATGCAAGGATTCTTCAATATATGCAAATCAATCAATGTGATAAACCATACTAACAAATTGAAGGAGAAAATCCATATGATAATCTCAATAGATGCAGAAAAAGCTTTTGGCAAAATTCAACACCCATTTCTTAAAAAAACTCTCCAGAAAGTAGGCATAGAGGGAACTTACCTCAATAATAATAAAGGCCATATATGACATACCCACAGCCAACATCATTCTCAATGATGAAACACTGAAACCATTTCTACTAAGGTCAGGAACAAGACAAGGTTGCCCACTCTCACCACTATTATTCAACATTGTTTTGGAAGTTTTAGCCACAGCAATCAGAGAAGAAAACAAAATAAAAGAATCCAAATTGGAAAAGAAGAAGTAAAACTGTCACTGTTTGCAGATGACATGATACTATACATAGAGAATCCTAAAGATGCTACCAGATAACTACTAGACATGATCAATGAATTTGGTAAAGTAGCAGGATACAAAATTAATGCACAGAAATCTCTTGCATTCCTGTACACTAATGGTGAAAACTCTGAAAGTGAAATTAAGGGAACACTCCCATTTACCACTGCAACAAAAAGAAGAAAATACCTAGGAATAATCCTACCTAAGGAGACCTGTATGCGGAAAACTATAAGACACTGATGAAAGAAATTAAAGATAATACAAACAGATGGAGAGCTATACCATGTTCTTATATTGGAAGAATCAACATTGTGAAAATGACTATACTACCCAAAGCAACCTACACATTCAATGCAATCCCTATCAAACTACCAATGGCATTTTTCACAGAAGTAGAACAAAAAAAGTCACAATTTGTATGGAAACACAAAAGACCCTGAATAGCCAAAGTGATCTTGAGAAAGAAAACTGGAGCTGGAGGAATCAGGCTCCCTGACTTTAGACTATACTACAAAGCTACAGTAATCAAGACAATATGGTACTGGCACAAAAACAGAAATATAGATCAATGGAATAGGATAGAAAGCCAAGAGATAAACCCACACACATATGGTCACCTTATCTTTGATAAAGGACACAAGAGTATACAATGGAGAATAGACAGCCTCTTCAATAAGGGGTGCTGGGAAAACTGGACAGCTACATGTAAAAGAATGAAATTAGAACACTCCCTAACACCATACACAAAAATAAGCTCACAATGGATTAAAGACCTAAATGTAAGGCCAGACACTAACAAACTCTTAGAGGAAAACTTAGGCAGAACACTCTATGACATAAATCAAAGCAAGATCCTTCTTGACCCACCTCCTAGAGAAATGGAAATAAAAACAAAAACAAACAAATGGGACCTAATGAAACTTAAAAGCTTTTGCACAGCAATGGAAACCATAAACAAGATGAAAAGACAACCCTCAGAATGGGGGAAAATATTTGCAAATGACACAACTGACAAAGGATTAATCTCCAAAATTTACAAGCAGCTCATGCAGCTCAATATCAAAAAAACAAACAACCTAACCCACAAATGGGCAGAAGACCCAAATAGACATTTCTCCCAAGAAGATATATAAATTGCCAACTAACACATGAAAGGATGCTTAACGTCACTAATCATTAGAGAAATGCAAATCAAAACTACAGTTAGGTATCACCTCACACTGGTCAGAATGGCCATCATCCAAAAATCTACAAACAGTAAATGCTGGAGAGGGTGTGGAGAAAAGGGAACCTTCTTAAACTGTTGGTGGGAATGTAAATTGATACAGCCACTATGGAGAACAGTATGGAGGTTCCATAAAAAACTAAAAATAGAACTACCATATGACCCAGCAATCCCACTACTGGGCATATATCCTGAGAAAACCATAATTCAAAAAGAGACATTTACCACAATGTTCATTGCAGCACCATCTACAATAGCCAGGACATGGAAGCAACCTAAGTGTACATCGACAGAGGAATGGATAAAGATGTGGCACATATATACAATGGAATACTACTCAGCCATAAAAAGAAATGAAATTGAGTTATTTTTAGCAAAGTGGATGGACCTAGAGTCTGTCATACAGAGTGAAGTAAGTCAGAAAGAGAAAAACAAATTCCGTATGCTAACACATATAAATGGAATCTTAAAAAAAAATGGTTCTGAAAAAGCTAGGGGCAGGACAGGAATAAAGACGCAGACGTAGAGAATGGAGTTGAGGACACGGGGTGTGGGGAGGGTAATTGGGATGAAGTGAGAGCGTGGCATGGACATATATACACTACCAAATGTAAAACAGACAGCTAGTGGGAAGCAGCTGCACAGCACAGGGAGATCATCTTGGTGCTTTGTGACCACCTAGAGGGGTGGGATAGGGAGGGTGGTGGGGAGACGCAAGAGGGAGGGGATGTGGGGATATATGTATACATGGCTGATTCACCCTGTTAAATAGCAGAAACTAACACAACAATGTAAAGCAATTATACTCCAATAAAGATGTTAAAAAATAAAATAAAGAAAATAAGTAGTACATGAAAAAAGATTAAAGAAGTAACATCAAGTGTATTACTTTATATGTAAATTAATTCAATTCTCTTACAGAAGGACAAGATGTCAAATTGTGTTAAAAAAACAGTTATATGTTATTACAACAAATATATGTAATATGATAGAGTTAGAAAAGATGTGGATGGTCAAAGAGATGCTTGGGAGTTTGAGATTGACATGTACACACTGATGTATTTAAAATATACAATCAAGAAGGACCTACTATAATAAATAAATATTAAATGCAAAAAATATCAGTAGTTGCAGATAATGTTAGTCAGGTGAAATATAAGGATAAGCAACTAACTAGGATAAGTTATGATAGAAGGCATAATTATGGAGCAAATATAGCTGTCATAAGGCAACATATAGCAACTATACTCATATTTTTTTAAAACTTTTAGAAATATCTCTTGAGATAATAATAAAATAACTTTATGCTGGGAGATTTTAATATACCTCTTCAGCATCTATCATATCTGGAAGATAAAGAATGCCAATTATTAATTAATAACACTATCAAAAATCTTTATATTATCTATGTTATGATTGAGATGTCTCCACATGGAGACATTGGGTAGGCAGCCCAGGGCTCAGAACTGCAACTCCGTGACACTTCCTCTACATATAATGTTTCCATGGTCATAGATGCTTTTAGACGGTAAGGTTATGAACACTTTTAGTGTCTGAGGACTTATAAAAATTGGAGTCTAACATTTCTCTGGCCAGGCTTCACTCTGTTTAGTTCCATTACAATAGGACAAAAGTTGTATGACATTGAGACACTGAGACCATTCAAAATATTATACTATTCTTTGTTATCTAATCAAGAAACTCTTAAGCAATAACCAGATATTACATGCACTGCTTACATTCCTCCAGCAAATGTGCTATTTCTCCCAACTCCAAGCAGCCTGGATACCTGACCTCATCTGGCTGGCTTGGTCTTTGAGCAAATACAGAGAGAAAGCTTTGTCTACATCCCACAGACAGGCTTCAGTGGAATTAACCAAGCAATTATTTCAATAGAGAGATATATTCTCACTTGTTCTATTACCTTCCCTGGAGCAGAAACCAAGGACCTCAAGTGACATCCAGTCTCAGCTCTTAGTTCATCTGAGGCAGGTTCAATGAGGACAGCAAATCACAACATCCTTGACCTCATTTGCATTCTAAAAGAGGAGGGTTTTTTTTCTATTCTCTAAAATAAACTTCAAGTAGCAAATATATATAATTGACTAGACAAAGATATTTCTCACAGGAATTTGCAATATGTGTAATTTATCTTCTATTCTTGTTACAGTATGTATAACTTATCTTGTGGGAAATGAATGGGAAAAGGGCACAGGTCGTTTTGCAACTTGGTTATTAGTCATAACTTATTAATACCATATTCTTCCCAAGAGAGATGAGTAATGCCATAGCATTATGTTATCAGAGCCTAGGGAGGGACTTCCGTAACACCGAGTACTGCAAGTAGAATGAGATGAGGATACTAGTCATGGATGTGCATGTTTTGGATCAAGTTTTGGAAGAGAAATGAATTCAGCTTAAAACAAATTAAATGTTTGCTACCTAGTGGGATCCCTGAATGTGAATTCCCTGCAAGCAGCTGGAAGTGTGGGAGATGTCCAGAAGATAGATTGGAGGGAGAGTTATTACTTGGGTTTAATCCACACAGAGGCAATTATGTTTATGATTTATTAACCAAGCTCCTTTTTAGAAAATGTATTTTCTAGTTGTTAATATTATATAACTGATATTTTGTTGTCTAAACTTGTATCTTGGAAAGAAGCTGTTTATATAAATTGTAACAATCTTAGAAAATACTTAAAGCAAAAAGTTTAAGTAATCATTCCTCTTTACACTAAGTCTCTCAGGTTGGTGAAAGCATTCTTGAAAAGAAACCAAAATTTAAAACTTACTTTTATTTTTAGCATACCCACATTTAAAATAATGTATATGTAGACACACACACATTTAGGTAGGAGTAACAGAAAAGCCTTTGCAAATACTTCTCAAAGGAAAGATAGTGAATTTTGTGTAGAAGTGATGGTTTGTTCAGTGGCTGTTCAGTTCTACTTTTACTCAAGGACTCTTGTTCTCCTTTGCTGCCTCTATTCCTACATACAGTGTCCAAATCCCCGCCCTCTCTTCAGGAATCTTACAAATGCCTAGAACTATTGCATGCTGGCATTTCCATGGGGATAATAAGAGCAAGAGGTTCTCCTGTCCTTCTTGTCCATCCTTCCTCTCCTTTGTGCATTGCCACTCTTCTCTTTCCACTTCTCCAGTCTCCATCTACCTAGTCTCTGAAAGAAGAAAAACTGATTCCTCAAGTTTGCACACAAGTATCTTCTTCTACCTTTTAAAGTTTACTCTTGCTTTGGAATGGGAGGAGGGGTGTAGGGGGAGAAGGAACCAAACTTTGTGTACCAATGAAGGAGAAAATGAGGAGGGAATATTCATAATCCTTCCATGCTACACTCATAGCATGCTTTCTTTTTCTCTCATAATAAAAGATGTTAGGCAGGGTTCCCCCCAACACACACTTAAAAGATCTTTAAAAGTAGGAATCATGTTTTACCCCAGTTCATCAGTGTTCAGTGAGTGAGGATGTGAGTGAATGAATGAAAAAATGAATGAACTTCTATTCTTGGGTAGTAAAGATGTTTGAATAGGGCTTTTTCAGTTTACAAGTTTTTAAATATACATTATTATTACTTAATTCTTGATAGAATTATATGAAGTAATTTTAGAAGGAAAGAAAAAAAAACTAAGATAATTGTAAGGTCAAGATGTGAATCCAGATCTTCTGAATCCAATTAGTGGCCATTTTTACTCTCTTATTCTATGTCTTAGGAGAAAAGAGATAAATTAGAACAGTGATTCCCAAGCTAGAGAAGGAGGACGTTTATTAAATGATCCATGTAGATTAGGCCAATAAAAGCAGCTAAAGTCAGTGGAAGCAGCATCTCATTCAGCTAAACCCCAAATGGGGTTCCTCCCTCTTTGTACTGGATGCTTCCTCAGGCTCCTGGAGCTACATGACTTCTGATTTCATATGCCCCAAATCTTGACTACTGTGCCCTGTTCTCCATTCCATGACAGGAAGGCTTTGGTTTTTTGATTGCCTTCCCTGTTGTCTCATAAAAACTCTTTTAAGACCTTATGCAAACTCCTTTTGTGGGCCCTACATGACTAAAGCCACCCCCAATCCCACCTCACAGTAAGAGTAATACTTGTTCCCATGCCCCTAGGCCATTCCTTGCTATTAATGCCTGTAATGATAACTGCCAATTATTGAAGACTTACTGTGTGTTAAATATTGTGTTGATCGCTTTAAATGTGTATTAATTCTACTATATGCCTAAGGCATTTATATTACAATTCCCATTTTACTATCAAAAAAACCAAGATCAGAAGGGTAAGGTAACTTAGCTATAGTCAGTGACTTAGCTCATTAGTGTAGGAACTGTGGGTCAGCCTCAGCTCTGACTGATGACAAAGCCCAGGTTCATCCATTGCCTTAGACACTTGGTACAAATACTACATCTTCAGTGAGTCCTTCTTGCCCTCGGTCACTTGTGGTTCCTATATCCTGCCTTGTTTTTCTTCATACCATTGATCACTGATAAATTAATTTACTTATTATTTGTCTCCACTGACTAGAACTTAACTTTCCAAAGAGCATGGACTTACCACTTTTGTTCACTGCTATCTTCTCTGGTGTGTGGAACAGAGCTTGGCAATAGTTGTCTCTCAATAAATACATATTTTTTTAATATATGAGTGTACGATTCTATAGAATACCTTTTCTTTCACTTTCTAAGTCTACTTTCCTTAATATTTTCCTTGTGAGAAGAAAGGCAAATTACATAGAAAAATTAAGAAACAGTATCAGAGGCAATCTATGTAACTCTGAGCAACAGGAGGATTAACCAATTGTGCATCTGTTTACATGTTAAAGTATTCCAGCCCTGTATTACTGACAAGTTTACTAGTCAGCTTATGATGCTGCAACAAACATTCCCCAAATCTCAGTGGTTCACAATAACAAATGTTTATTTCTTGCTCACTTTACATGAAGGCTGCAATAGGCTGCAGATCTGCTGGTCTTGACTTAGCTCTATATGTGTTCACATCCTAAGTACCAGGCTAATGGACAGCCGCTATCTGGGGTGTGCTGTTCTCGTGACAGAAAGCAGATGCTCACAGAGGGACACAGCCAATCCCCACAAGTATGTTCAATACTAAGTCTATTCATATTCCATTAGCCAAAACTAGTGACGTGCCCCATGTCAACGGGAAATACAATGCCTACAGGAATCCAGGGCAAGGTCAGGGAGAGACTCAGTAAAACAACATACTACACAAGTGCTATGTTTCTACATTACTGCTGCCTATCTCCCTTCATCTAAGAACTTTTCCTTCACTACTTACACACATTTGTAAATGACCCATCTTATGTTCTTTATCAAGATTTTTTTCTCTTCCCTATGTAAAGTATACCCTACTTGTTCCTACTGAATGTTCTCCAGATTTTAATTATTCATTTTTTTTCAGTTTAGTCCACGCATTGTGGTTTTTACATATATTTCTAAGTTACTGCCTTTCAAACTTGGTATTATTGACAAATTTAATCTCTTTCAATCAAAGACAACCTAAGTCCGTGAGCCCAAAGGCATTGGAAAGACCCTTTTGTGGTGAATATACCAATCTCGTGAGATGATATTTCCATTAAAAAAATAAATATAGTATTTCAATCTGCAGCTGTAAAATACCTTACCTGTTTAGTCAGAGAAAGTACAGTCTCAGTTTTAAAGATTTTGTGAAGTATCATGATAATTTTGCTGTTCTTGGAAGAACTTTATCAATATTTCATCATGACACTTTTCTCTGCAGGAGAACCTAAGAAAAATATTCTATTAATCATGGTGATATTAAAGCTATCTGTCACTTGTAGCATGCATATGCAATGAAGTAATCAGATAAAATTGATATCAGACACATGAAAAATGTCTGCTCGGCTTTCCAAAATTGGTCCTTTTTATGATGATCTCAATAACTAAACTTCTCAATTTGCAAATGAAGATAAATCCTAAGATAATGTTTGAACTCTGAATTGTGAAACAGGATAAAGAGAGGCCTAAAGTGACCAACAGCGTAACAGCTCAAAGAAATGCTTTAGAACTTTTTGAGACAAATATTTTTATGACTAGCTATTTTCTTGGACATTCACTTCAAATTTTCCATAATTGTACTAAAAATGAAACTGATAGAAGCATGTGGACTTAAGCAAGTTTCTTACATATTTGGTTTTCAGTTTTTTAAAATGTGTATCTAAAGAGACTAGAATCAGTATACCCCATATGTTAGTCTGTTAAAAAAAAGGAAGGAGTTGGAAGAGGGGGACATCAATAACGTAAGTTAGAGAATGCTTAATGACAAACACTGTTTTTTGCCTCCCAATATCCATTCTTCCCAACTTCCTCACCAGTGGAATCCCGACTTGGTGCACAGTGACAATGTTCCGGGTTTAAAATCTCACTTCCACAGACTTCAGACTTCCTGAAAGCATATAATCTAGTTCTGGCATGAAATTTAAGTAAAAACCTACTGGGTGAGACACCTAGGAAAGCAACTGTAATACAATGCCTGGAGATGTAGGATTCTTCCTGAAAACTTTAGGTGGAAAAACACTCAGTAACATTGGTTGAGCAGAAAGATAGAAGGAGCTCAGAAAATGATGACTTAATGAAGCCACTGAGCCAGCCCTGGACTGCCTACACTGGGCTTCTTTTCACGTAGGGAAAAAAAAAAAAAATCTCCCTTTAGTTAAGCCAGCGTAATTGGGTTTCTGTCACATGTGGCTGACCCAAACCCCTAATTCATAAAATCCTTCTCTTGGTCACTCATATATTCATTAGCATAATAAAAACTCTGAAAAGCCCTATGATAAAGAAATCCACTTAACTTTATTTAACACAGAACTTTTCAAACTATCTTGATCAGAAGATACCTGAGGGCTTCCCTGGTGGCGCAGTGGTTGAGAGTCCGCCTGCCGATGCAGGGGACGCGGGTTCGTGTCCCGGTCCGGGAAGATCCCACATGCCGCGGAGCGGCTGGGCCCGTGAGCCATGGCCGCTGAGCCTGCGCGTCTGGAGCCTGTGCTCCGCAACGGGAGAGGCCACAACAGCGAGAGGCCCGCGTACCAAAAAAAAAAAGAAGATACCTGATAATTTCCCTATGAATTAGCATCCTAAGCTACACACTTTAGTGAAGTCCACACTTCTAGTAAACATTTGACTAGAGATCTCAAAAGGCATAGAAATGTAACATTCTGTAACTACATAGTTAAAAACCTAAAAGACTATGTCCATAACCATAACTGCCCCTGGATCCTACATGTCTTAGGAATCATTGCTACCAGTAACAACTATTGGCCTAAGCCGTTACTCAAAGAGTTAGCATCCCCTGTCTCCATAGCTGTTGGGTGCACCAGTGACCTTAGAGGACTTAAACAAAAAAATCTCTGAAAATTATCTTTCTTCTTTACTCTGATTTGTCCAGGGGTGACTGTTTATTGAAACCTGAGGCAGATGATCTAATTCCTAAAGAAAAGTAAACAAGAGAGAATTAAATGTCTTTCTTTGGAATTTGGTTTATGTTCCCCAACTTATGGTATTATGACCACTTGACCGGCATTCTCTTCCTGTTATTTTTATCTTTTTAACATCTTTATTGGAGTATAATTGCTTTACAAAGATGTGTTAGTTTCCCTCTCCTTGCCCTCTACCTTGCCATCAGTGGAGTACAGTTATTCAACTTTCTCTTTCATATATGTGAAGGCATTTATGTCACTCCAGTAGCCATGATTGTTTTAAACTAATAGACTAAAGCAATAAACATATGGAAATGCTTGGTTCATATTAACGCTTTTCAAATAAGCATCTGCATCTAAGAGTAAAGGTCATCATCACCCTATATAACAGATTCCCTATTTTCAGAGTTCTATCTTAAGTACAGATGAACCTCAAAGGAGGTAAATGCTTTGATTCTTATCCTATATTCTAAATAAAAGAGAACTGCATATAGAAAAATAATTGGGGAAAACGGTGCTTTATCATTTGTTCTGAGAACTGAATGGTAAATTTCTGATTTCTACAACTTCTTGTTGCTTCAATAGTAGGGTTTCTATTTTAAAGAGAGAATTACATTTAAGCCATTAGTCTTTCAGTATATTTACATTCTGACAAGGAAATAAACTGGAAATGGGGCAATTATCAGGGTGGTTCTGAGCATAGCCTGATTATTATTACTCCATTTGTCCTTTAAGCCAGACCAAACTCTACAGGCTATTGCCTGGTTTCTAGGGCTAAGGAGTTGCAATAAAAGAGAAAGTAAAATCTAAAAGGGTAAAAACCAAACTGCAAGTACAAGGTGTTCACCATAATGAGTTTCTGCAGCAATGGGAGATAAGGCTGATTACTGCAGCAACAATAGGAAATTGCTCGTTGGGGATGCAAGAAAGTGCACTTGGCACACACAGCAGGATCCTTCGCACGGAGCTTCGGTATTCTCAGGAAAGACCTGGAACAGCAACAGAATCTTTAGTAGGCATGGCCAGCAAAGTTCCTGCTTTGGAGTCAGCAGCAAGACGAGCTATCACCACCACCAGTAGAGGTAAAAAGAGGAAAAGGAGAAAAGGGGTGCGAAGGCATTCAAAACAATCCACTGCGCACATGTGAGGAATCTGAAGGGGTCTAGAGTTCTTAGATAAGTATGAATTTGTAAACTTATTTTTACTCTAAGACCACTGTGGCGTAAAAAAAAAAAAAAGTGAATAAAACCAGAAAAAGAAGCAACAGCATATCAAAAATAAGTTTTTTTTTAACAAAAACTGGTCTCAGGAGATTGTAGAAGAAGACTGTATGAGGCTGTGGTGAGGTCAAATTATCTAAAGAATTGGGTAGACAATGGAAAAATAATTATAAGTAGAGAGGGATAAAAAGGAGAAGGCAATCATTGACAGACTAGATAGATAGACAGACAGACAGATAAATAGATGAAAAATTATCATAAGTATGAACCCATTAAGGGCTTTCCATCCCTGGAAAAGCTATGATCAAGTGATCAAAAACACATATATATCTATAAGACACTTCTTTAAATTAGCACTATACTAAGTACTACAGAAGTATAAATAAATGGCAGGTACTTTCTCCTCTAGGCTTGTGGGTGATAGCGGAGTCTGGTTAAAGGGACCTGAGAAGCGTACAGACCAGAAAACATGGTAAAGTAGGGCAGATTACAAAGAAGGAGTAAAAGTAGAAAATAAAATCTTGTCACAGTAAGGTCAGGAAACATGAACTTCAAAAGATAGGAAAGGTAAAGTATTCTTGAAATATATAGACCTTACATATAAATAGCTGGGAGCTCTTTTGTTGTTATTAAATATAGAAACTCCCTTAGTCCCTTTTAATCCCTATCTGATCAAAAGCATTACTGAGCTACTGTATAGCCTAAAAAGTGTATTTTTAGAATGAAGAGGTATCTGACAATTGGAGACAAGTTATATTAGTAAGCTTTCTAAAACATAAGTAACATATTGAATCTGAAAAATATGGAGAGGTAAAATTTCATATGGCATAAAAATTATGAGGGACAAAAAGTAAAATCACAAAACAAGTGTTAATATCCATGAAGAGGACTGAGCGCTGGATAAACACTAACAAAGATTTATTTTGAAAATTCTGTCATATTGAATCTCTTTTTATAAAAGTGTCTGATTTTTTTTTTTTTACAAACATTTACTTTAAGTTCAGCAAATATGTTTTTGGTCCCTTTAAAACTAGATAGTTACCCCCAAACTGGTGTGGTAAAATTGTAGTTCCTGATTACAGGACAGTGGAACCAAACAATAATTATAAGCATAATTATGGTATTTTTTGAATGTCATAGTACACAATATATTTCAGCTTCGTGACCTCCTCTGAATGTACAATAAGCATTTAAGTAGGCAGCCCCATCCTTCCCACGGGGAAGAGCAGAAATATGAACTAAACCAGAACTCTGACCACAGGAACCTGGAAGGCACAGTCTCTAACCCACATACAGGCTTAGCCTCACAATGTAATGAGGGCGCTTGTAATGCAGACAATTCTTCCTCTGAAAACATAGGCTCATCTCTAAAAACCTCTCAATTTTTCTCTTTACATATTTCTGCTTCAAATACTCTTTTAATAGGATTTTACTCACGGACGTGTCCCTGATGATGGTAGGGAAAACTCCACTTTGTTTCACTTTCTGCAAAAAGTAAGTATTTATCACCATCCCATTATAAGACTTGTGGGGCATCTTTACAACATGAGCATAAAGTCCTTTGTAACTAAGAATCTTTATAAGCACTGTGGAAGTCTAAGTCCAGCATAGTTAATTACTGAGAAGTTTCTCCCATTGTTAGTCATTTTAGTCAAGATTACATTAGATCCTTAATTTGTTTCAATTTCATAATCACTTCAAAGTTTCCTAGATGTAATTTTTCTTTATTAAATGAACAAATGGATTTGGATTATTACATGGGAGTTTATATTTTATAAGTATACTTTGTGGCATTTCCTATCACAGAAGTCTTATGTTTTCAAGAGGAGAAATAATGTTATTTACAATGAAAAACTAAATCAGATTTATAAAAGTTTTCCAATGCTTTTGAATAATCCCTTAACATTGTTTTTAAAAAATCACATTTTTATACCTCTAGTATAAAAGAGGGTGCTATCCTAGAAACTAAAGAGAACAAGAAACATTAAAAAACTCACTTTAATGAACAGAGGAGATGCATCTGTGAATCAGAATAACAATGATATGAGTTAGGACTTCCAAATTTAGAGAAGGTAAAATGGGATGTAACCAGGGGAAGATGGATGCCTGTGGCTGCAGATCTCAGACTAACGTGGCAGGATTTCCAAAGTGAGTAACAAGCCAACATCTCTTGACTGAAACATCAGAATGTGTGGGCTAACTGTGGGAACTTCCATGAACTAATATGGCAACAAAAAATCAGGGTAAGTAAGGCTGAATAAAAAATCCCACTGACATGCCATATTTTCATATAAGCATTTAGTTGGTGAGGCAGAGAAAAGATAATGATATAAATGAAGGCAGCCCCACATCTGCTAACTTATGTTGGATGGAGAAAAGAGCTACCCAACAGCACCATGAACTGTCCAGTCCTATAATGAACCTCCTATAAATAACTGCTGCAGAATGAGAACTGCGCTCAAAAATAAGCCACTGTCCAAAACGAATCAGCATTGGTTCTTACCAAACATAACATCACATGAGGGAGGAAAGGAATAGGAAAAGCAAATAGCAAAGAACACCCACAAAAATAATCTTGCCACAGAGCAGATGACCAAAAATATTGCCATAAATTAAAAACACTTAAAGATGTGGTAGCTATATAAAGCAACTACTCAAATAAAAGGTACAAAAGATTACAGAACATGAGACTATATAACAAAGGTGTGAAATATGAACCAAAAGAGTTTAGGAAAGCAGTGGAATAGAAAGTAAAAGCATCACAGAGATGAAGGCTACGTTGGCAGAATCACACAGGACAAAATGCTCAAGGAACATGGAGTGTAACATTGAGAACAGCAAGCAAAAGGAAATGGAAATAAAGAGTTAAAGAGGGGCTTCCCTGGTGGCGCAGTGGTTGAGAATCTGCGTGCTAATGCAGGGGACATGGGTTCAAGCCTGGTCTGGGAGGATCCCACATGCCGCGGAGCAACTAGGCCCGTGAGCCACAAGTACTGAGCCTGCGCGTCTGGAGCCTGTGCTCCCCAACAAGAGAGGCCGCGATAGTGAGAGGCCCGCGCACCGCAATGAAGCGTAGCCCCCACTTGCCACAATTAGAGAAAGCCCTCGCACAGAAACAAAGACTCAACACATCAAAAATAAATAAATTAATTAATAATAAAAAAAGAATAAGGTCTTTGAATGCAGAGAATGTGCTTTAAAAAAAAAAAAAAAAGAGTTAAAGAAGTGTTGCTTGGGCCAAGGTGGCAGAGTAGGAAGACCCTGAGCTCACCTCCTCCTATGCGCACACCAAAATTAAGGAAGGAACCACAAGGAGAAGGGTAGGAAGGGCAGAAACGTAGTCGAGTCAAGACCCATACCCCCAGTTAGGCAACCCACAAATGGGAGGATAATCACAACTGCAGAGGTTCTTCCCAAGAGTCAGGGGTCTGAGCACCACATCAGGCTACTCCGCTGGATGGGTCCTAAACCAGGAAGATGAGCCCCCAAAATGTCTGGCTAGGGCTTGCATACTGGAGAGCCAGAGGAGTATATGAAACAGAGACTCTGCTCTTAAAGGATGCATGCAAAAATCTCACACCCTCTGGGAACCAGCACAGAGCCAGTAATTTGAAAAGACTTCAGGTCCAACCTACTTGTTGATCTTGGAGAGTCTCCTGGAGAGGCAGGAGGAAACTGGAACTCCCCCCGGGGACAAAGACACTGGTGGCAGCCATTTTGAGGAGCTCATTCTAACACAAAGACACTGGTGTTGACAAGTGCCATTCTGGAGTCTTCCCTGTATCCTATTAGCACTGGAGGCTCATCCACCTACCAGTGGGCCAGTGTCAGTCCCGGCAAACCCTGGGCCTTGCAGCCAGCTGCTCAGGGACCTGGCTCTTCCCACCAGCAGATTGGCACCAGCCTGAGACCCCCAACTCCTGGGTAGGTATCTGAAAAAGATGAAAACACTAATTCAAAAACATAAATGCACCCCAACGTCCATAGCTGCATTATTTACAATAGCCAAGATATGGAAGTGACCAAAGTGTCCATCAGTAGATGAATGGATAAAGAAGTGGTAGTACATATATACAGTGGAATATTTCTCAGACATAAAAGATAATGAAATCCTGCCATTTGCAACAACATGGATGGACCTGGAGGGTATTATGCTAAGTAATATAAGTCAGACAGAGAAAGACAAATGCCATATGATTTCACTTATATGTGGAATCTAAAAAACAAAACAAATGAATAATCAAAACAAAACAGAAAGGGACTCAGATACTGAGAACAAATAGGTGGTTGCCAGGGAGAAGGGGAATTGGAGAAGTAGAGAAATAGGTGAGGAGATTAAGAGGTACAAACTTCCAAGTACAAAATAAATGAGTCATGGGGATAAAATGTACAGCATGGGGAATATAGTCGATAATATTGTAACAACTTTGTTGGTGACAGATGGTAATTAGACTGATCATGATCATTTCGTAATGTACAGAAATATCAAATCACTGGGCTTCCGTGGTGGCGCAGTGGTTGAAAGTCCACCTGCTGATGCAGGGGACCAGGGTGCCCCGGTCCGGGAAGATCCCACATGCTGCGGAGTGGCTGGGCCCGTGAGCCGTGGCCGCTGAGCCTGCGCGTCCGGAGCCTGTGCTCCTCAACGGGAGAGGCCACAACAGTGAGAGGCCCACGTACCACAAAAAAAAAAAAAAAAAAAAAACCAAAAAAACTCAAAAAACCAAAAACAAAAAAACACAAATCACTATTTTGTGCACCTGGTACTAGCTAGTGTAGTAGGTCAATAATATTTCCATTTAAGAGAAAAAGGACATGTAATCACAATATTCTAAGGGGTTTTACAGAGAACAATATTTACACTGTTATAATGATAGAAACACTAATTATTGACATAATTAAAAGTATGATAAAATTTGGGAGAGAGGATGAGGAAGGGGAGGTGGAGGTGTTAAATCTTCTTCTTTCATTTCTTTTTATTGTATTTATGAGATGATAGCTCTTAACTAAACTTATTGTGATAATCATTTCATAATATTTGTAAACCAAACCATCAAGCTATACACCTAACACTTACACACTCATATGTCAGTTATTTTGCAATAAAACTGGGGGAAAAAAAGAGTAAAGAGGACTACAGAAAAAAATAATTACTATGGAATTGAACACATACATAAATGGTTCCCCTAAAGGTGAGAATCAAAATATGACACATAAAATTATTTTAAAATATAATGGGAAGAAGCTTTCCAGAAATTTAAAAAAAAATGATAATAAATCCAGCGATAGAGAGAGCACAGCACATCCCAGGGAAAAAATGGATATAGAATATCCAATTTTATTATAGAGTAGTAAAATCACTTGACTTCAAAGGTAATAAAAGAGTCCTTTAAATGTACGAGTATAAAAATCAAGATACAGATAAATGGTAAAACATCAGGCTAGTCTCCAAAAGTTCCACAGGAACACACTAGAAGACAGTGGAGTAATGCCTACAGTGTTTTCAAAGAGTGAGATTATAAATCAATTTTAAACCCACCCAAATTCTCATGTAAGAATAAAGCAACAAACTAAACCTGCAGGAACTCAGCATATCTAGTGCCTTTGAGTTATTTTAAAAAAACTGCTCAAGAGTAAATTTCAGCCACCCAAGAAATAAATGGAGACAGTGGCAAAAAAGACTGGTGATGAATCTTAATTTCCTTCAAGTCTAGGCCTAAGACTAAATAGTTACAGAGATCATAGTTACAGACAAAATGTGAAAGTTACCCATCCTGACAGGCATGCTTTCCATCTGTAGAAATCTTGTACATCAAAGATGAAGAAGCAGTGAGATATATTAAGGTAGAGTTATGGTTTTCCCTAGTGGCGCAGTGGTTGAGAGTCCGCCTGCCGATTCAGAGGACACGGGTTCGTGCCCCGGCCCGGGAAGATCCCACATGCTGCGGAGCGGCTGGGCCCATGAGCCATGGCCGCTGAGCCTGCGCATCCGGAGCCTGTGCTCCGCAACGGGAGAGGCCACAGCAGTGAGAGGCCCGCGTAGCAAAAAAAAAAGATAGTTATAAAGAGGTCATATTCTTTTCAGATCACCAGGAAAGTAAAGAAGGCCTGTAGGGCTCAGGTTGGAAGCTCTTACCCAAAATAAAGCCTGTGTATTTGTTGGTGTGCCCTGTGTACTCTTTCTCAGAAACTGAGCCTGGTGATGTAAGGCACCCCCACATAAAGGAATTTTCTAGAACACAACTTGCTTAGTTGTGAACATACTCTCCTATTGATTGCCTCCAGGGCTTAAGAGAAAAAATACTCCCTTTACTAGGGATCCAAAATTGAGTGGCCCACTAGTTTCATAAAAAGCACTTAACATAGTAAATACAATTGAATCTTCTATTAAAACCACATGAGTTTAAACATCAATTTCAGCAATCTTTAAAGTTATATTTATATAGAAGTCATGAGGGTAAATATGTGCTGATCCTAGAATATCTAGGAATTTTCTTGGTTTTCAAAATTAATTTATTCTCAGCACTTTTTTATATACCAAGTTTCTGTTTGGCCATTGCCACTTGAGTTCTGATTAAATATATATTCATTATCAAGATACCGAATTATATTTATCAAGCATTTGCTATATGCCATTCATTATTCTAAGTGTTTATATGCATTATCTCAATTAATTCTCTTCTTTGTGAGGTAGTGACTACTATTAAGTATATATTACAGATGAGGAAAATGAAATACACTGCACAGAAAAATGTGATATAATGTGTAAAAAGTGTATATGAAAACAATTTTGAAGAAATTGTTTAAGGTTCAGTAGCTTTAAACATAAGGTAGTGATAACGATCATTATATTGATAATGATAATAAAAATAATAACAGTGTTGTTTTGAGGATCAACACACATAATGCTCACAAAAATGTCTTAATTATAAAGCATTATACCAATTTACCAATAACATTATTGTTGTTATTAGGTGGTAAAAATTCTCCATTTGATCACCTCATTTATAACTAACGTTATGCATGGCTTTTATATTTTTAAATTCAACAGGGTTATACTATTTTTCAATAGAACAACAAATCACTAGTTCCTCTCTATAAAATGCATCTAAAAATCTGGTTTCTGAATGTTCCAGGGAAGGAGAGCTCAGATTAGCCTCTCAAGGGATCTTTATCTCAGAAATGTTAAGGACCACCGATAGTGGAATGAATTACCTCAGCAGTTGTTGGAGGGAGGTTTTAAATCATAGGAGCTATGGATTTTAAAAGCACGTGCTAGCAAATTCAGATTTATGTTATCTCCATTGTCTATTGGTCCCTTGACTTTTATCTTTCCTAAAATAACCATATGGACCTAAGAACAACCCCAAGCATAAATGATTCAAACCAATTCATTAGAAACTGTTTCTCATGGTTACAATTTGAGTACAAAATATTCCAGCAGTCAAAATAGAGCTTTTCAAACATTTTACGTGTTTACAATTTATAAGAGATTTATAGGAGTTTGCTTCTTTGTTTTTAATAGTAATTTATTTTTCTCTTGTCTCCTAAAACATCCTTCTTTAAAATGAAGTCATATTCCAGATAAATTTTGAATACTTCATCTTTCAGGTCTTTTTTTCTACTTAACCTTATTCTTTCTTAAGCAGGCATTAAGGGAAAAAAGCTTGCTTTTCCAGGGGGAAGCAACTTAGCACATAAGGTTTCCAAAAGTATTACTAACGCAGGGAGAATTGTAGCATTGCCTGTCAAGCCTACAGATATTTAGAAATAACAAGAAATAGAAGGATGAGACTCAGTCTCCTTTGTTCTGAGAAACTAAGTCTATATCTCAAGGTGATACTAGCTTCACTTTATTGTATTTCATCTTCGCAATTTCTTGATTTAGATTATACAGCTTTGATCTCTACATTTCTTTCCCTCCCATTCTGGTATATCTTATATGGGCATAAAATCCCCTTTAAGTGGCTGACTGCCAGAACTAGTTTCCAAACCCTTGAATGTCCTTTTCCTCAGTCTCATGCTTTGAATTTGGATGTGAAATTCATTTGTTTCAGCTTGTTCATTTGTTTTCTTTGGCCTGATGCGGCTTAAGTGCCATTAAGTGTTTCTATGATGTCTGAACATGAAGGAAGAAGAGAAGTACAAGACATATTACAAGCACAGAGGGAACAGTAATGTCACAGAATTCTAGAATGCAGTCACACATATCATGCCCAATATTTTCCTCCCCACTATTTACCATGTACCTTCAAATCCTTTTAGGACATACTCAATTCTACATTCACTAATGGAATCTTATTTGTAATCAAAAGAAAAATTTAATATTAAAATATCAAAACTGTTATTTTCACTTAATATTGGAGAAAATTTCAAGGCCTTTCTTTTTTTTAATTATAGATAGTCCTTGTCTGAGTTTTAGCCCATAAAAACTCCTAATTCTATTAAGATGAGTCTTATTTAAAAACCTAAATATAAGTTTCAATAGATTGATTGCATTAATGGCTCCAATTTTTTACCTCTCCCTTCATTCACACTCTTGCTATACGACTTTGTATGTCTTCCCTCAAACAAAGACAGAATATATTTCCCTTGATTTTGGATTCAGCTATGTGATTTTGTTTTCCTCAGTGGGAGGCTAGCAGTGATGGTGCACTCAGGGCTTGAAAAAAAAAGCACTTAAGTGTCTGTCATTGCTCTCGCACTTCGACCAGCTATGAACACAGACAGGCTAGTCTGCTGGCGGTTGAAAGACAAGTGTAGCAGGATCACCTCACCCTAGTCATTTCGGCCAAGGGCATCCTACATCAGTCAAAACTAGTCCATACCCAACGTGCAAATGGGCCAGCTATGATCAGCAGAGCTGCCTTGTCACTCCAGCTGACTGCAGATGCTCCAGCCAGCCCAGCCAAGAGCACCTGAACACGTTAGTGTGAGATAAATAAATGTGTATTTTTTATTCCTTTAAGATGTCATAGTTGTTTGTTACGCAATATCACTGTGATGATAGGTAATTGGTATATATGTGTACAGACATAATATATGCACATATATAAACATATGCATACACTGTACTATAAATACCTAGAAATGTGTTGGAAGGTAAAAATATGTTTCTGAATAGTAATGTGCAACATTTACATATATGTGAATAAATTTTATGATAGATTTAGAAATTTTAAGGATACAGTTACAAAAATAGACCATATTGCCTAAAGCCATTTTACCTAAAACCCCTTTGCCTAAAAGGAGTTTTCCAAATATTCAAACCCCTTTTCAATATGCTTGTGTATATTTGAATGATTTATTTTTACTTTTTACATTATGGGCAAATTTTAGCATTTTCATTATTTAGTTCTTAGAATATTTTTATCTTAATTTTGTATACTTAATAAATACTAGATATGCAACACTTTGGGAAAGCTGGAACTATTTTAAGGTTTTATTTAATATATTATTCATTTTTGAATATGTTAACACCTAGTTAAGCAGAAAAAAAAAAAACTTTTTCAGTTAAAAAAAGGTTAGCAATCAAATCTTCCCAATAATACTAAGCTATTAAATACAATCATCTATGGGATGTGCAATCTTGATACAGTTTAATTATGGGTCATCCTATGAATCATCTTGTATTTCTTAACTCAGTGTTTCTCTACTGAATAAATGTATTGAAACATTTTAATCTCATGTGACATGCTGTGAACCTGAAATATCTTAAATCTTTCAAAAATGAAATATTTCAAATTAGTCTTTTAAGTGTTCAAGACAGATATAATGGGAAAAGAAACAATAATATAAAACAATCCCATCTTCATGAAAATGCTGTAAATTTGATAAAGAGGTACTGTAAATATTTTTAAATATGTTAAATGTATTCAAGGTGAACTGAAGCTTATTGGGTTGGCCAAAAAGTTCGTTCTGGTTTTTCCATAAGATGTTATGGAAAAACCCAAATGAACTTTTTCGCCAACCCACAATATTTCTCCTTATCTCATCCTGCCACCATCAATGTGGTCAAGAAAACAACTTAGGAATTAGAAAGAAGTAATTATGGGTACGGTACCATTTAAGTTTGATGAATGCCAGAAAATAGGGAAGAAAATAGATCCTTAACTTAGAGCTAAGGTGATTATTTCACACAGTCACACGCATACACACACCCCCCACAGGATCAGAGTACATTCATCCCTAGAAGAACATAAATTTCTCATGTAAAGTAGACAATGAAATACATAAAGTCATCCTTGTTTGTCAAAGTATATTTTATTTTAGAGGCTGAGAAGAAAGCCAGATGATGTCCCTATTCAGAGCCCTCCTTTCTTTCTTCCCCTACTGTTTGCCGTTCATCAGGCTGTATTGTTTCCACAATGGAAAACGTATAAATTGTAAAATGTTGTACAGGGGTAGCCGTTTCAACTTGCATTGCAATTATGGGATTTAACCTTAAGGTATGTTGAGTTTTGCTCCTCCCGAAGGGATGGTACTAGAGAAGTACCAATAAGTATTGGAAAAAAATTTCAATTAGGCACATTTTACATGGTGGCATGATCTGAAACACACTCATCATCTGATTTAAAATGTTTATGAGAGATATGCTAAATGGCAAAAAATGTGCAAGATTACAAAAAATAAAGCTTAGAGAAGATGGCCTTGAGAGGGAGGGGTGGGGAATTCCACTAGGTGCAGTATCAGTAGAGTTAGACTGAAAAACACACCTGAGCCACAAGCCGGGAAACTACCTGAGGCCACACCAATAAAGAGTGCTACAGATCCACTGCAACAAATGAGGCATTGGTGCCAATTACTGGGCTTTCCAGACAGAATTCCTGGTATAACCGCCTGAATGTAATTTGGTTACACTCCCGCTGAAGTAGACAGCGCCCTCAAGTGGACACTGGTTTCAGAACAAGCCTCAGTAGCGCCACCCTACCACCCTATCTTGCTTGAGTGGTTCTGCAATTCATACAGCCAGTTTGCTGTATACACATTGCAACTGCTGACAAGCCCAGCCTCAACTCAGAGACCAGACTGCTGAGAGGCAGCCAACACGGAGTAGTCAGTGTCAGCAGAAACTTCCAACCAAAACCACACGTGCACAGTGCAATGACCAGAAGCAGGTTTTATCACCTCAGTTTTAAACTTTCTATGTGCCTTCTAGAAAAGCAAAATGGTTCAGGGACTTTCACGAGACAATTGGAGAGATGTTGTTTAAGGGTACAAACTTGTGACTAGTGTATACATACGTTCTGGATATCTATGCACAGCATAGTAATCATAGCCAACAATACTGTATTACGAACTTCAAAGTTGCTAACAGACTAGATCATAATTGTTCTCAGCACAGAAAAGAAATGATAATTACGTGACCTAATAGAGGTGTTAGTGAACGCTGTGATGGTAATCATATTGCAATATATAAATGTATCAAATCAACACGTTGTATGCCTTAAACTTGTACAATGCTATATGTCAATTTTATCTCAATAAAAAGAAAAAGAAGAAAACGGAGAGGAAATAACTAGAGAGAAGTAGGGAACATTGTTTTTCCACCATGAAAATAAGCAGAAAGGATTTTTAAATGTATTTTGAGTAAAACTATAACCTTATGATTACCTTTAAAGTCAGTGATTGAGCAACTAATACCATATAAGATATGAGTAACAGAAGGACTGTAAAATGAAGGATAATTCCAAGTAAAATCCATGTTTAGTACATAAAATAAATTACATAGTTTAAACATAAATAAATAGTTTAGCAGTTCATTAAGTTAAAAATTAGGTCCCTTCCTGTCCCCACTAAATATATATTAAACAAATATTTAAAGAATATCCATTTGAAATGAAAATAAATCATTAGCCTGCTCAATGAAGTGCCATATTCCAGGCAGACTCTGTGTAGTCCTTGACTAAGCATGTCCAAACCTCTGAACTAGGATAGTAGCTACAGCTGTAAATAAGGTATATATATACATTTATATATTTAAAATCAATTTATACATTTAAAATCAATAAAACACTGAGAACCTTGTCTTTTTTTCAGTGTCTGTCTCTAGTTCAGGAATCCTGTGGTTGTTCTTGTCACAAAATTTTTTTTTAAATTCCTGTTTCCTACATGAGAAGTAGTTTTTAAACTTGTCATTCAAAGCCTATAAGCCCCTGGGTACATAAATGATGAAGGTGTGAACAAATATTATCTTGCAATACGTAGTTACTTAAAAAAAAAAAAAGTAGATAGGCAAAGGCAGAAAGAAAAAGAGCCCTGGGAGTTTTCCTTGACAGAGAGGATATATGCATAAAGCAATTATACAAAAAAATGAAACAAAACAAAACAAAAACAAAAAATGAAAACAAACAAAAAAACAAGAACAGCCAGACAAAATAAGATAAATATAATCTAGGCACCAGAATTAAGACAAAGATCTGCTCCACACAATGGCACTTCCCAAATCTAAATCTGACAAAGGGGACAGTCAAGGGGACAGGGAAAGGGCTAGGATGGGGCAGTCATCATACATGTTAGCACAAATAAAATAAGATTAAAATAAATTAATTAAAATAAAATAAAATAAGCCTAGATGACATCTCATTGTTCAACTATTAGAAGTAGATTTTCCATAGCTCAGGGGAAAGAAAGTATTCTTTCCATAGCTGGAAAGGAAAGATGTGCTTTTGAAAAGGTTTATTACATATTAATTTAAAATTATGTTAATCTTCTTGGGAAATCAGGATCGCTGTTGCTTCTCATGGTGAGTAATTGCTTAGAGTTACTCATAGTTACCATTTTGTTGCTTTTCATTCCTTCCTCATTTCCATGTTTCTATTTGGAATCATTTCCCTTTAGTATCATTCCCTTTAGTATTTCTTGTAGTGCTGGCCTCCCAGGGCAGAATTCTCAGAATCATTGCCTACAAATATTTTTATTTTACCTCTATTTTTGAAAAAACTTTTCACTAAGGAAAGAGTAATTCTAGGTTGGCAGTTTTCTTTCTTTCAACATTTTAAAGATGCCATTCCATTGTCTGACTTGTGTTAATCCTCTTGAGAAGTCAGTCATTAGCTTTATTACTGATCTTGTGAAGGTTAACATATATATTGTCTCAGGTTTCTCTGTTCTTTATATTTTACCCCTATCTTTGGTTTGAAACAGTTTTGCTATGATACAGTTGCATGGTTTCTGGTTGGTTTATTTTTCCATTTTATCCATGCTTGAGTTCACAGCTCTTCATGAATCTTTAGTCTGATTACTCTCATCACTTTTGAAGTATTCTCAATCATTTGGTCTTCCAATCTTGCTCTGCTCCATTCACAGTTTCTCCTTCTATTAAAAAAATTACATACATAGGAACTTTTCATTGTGTTCATGTGTCTTTTGTGATCTTTTTGTATTTCCCATTCTTTTACTTTCTCTGCTTCAGTCTTTCTTGTCTTTCCAGACATATATCCTTTTGTCAGATGTGTCAATCTGCTGTTAAACACATCTATTGCATTTTTATTTTAAATTATATGTTTAGTTCCACAATTGCCTTTTGTGGATTTCAGATCACTGGTTAAATTGCCTGTCTCACCCTCTATTACCTTGAACATATTACCATAAATTTAAAGTCTTAGTTTCCTGTTGCAAGAGCCTGCATTAACCACAGGGGTAATTGCTATTGTTTATCTTTTTCTCTTGGACATGTTTCTTGGTACACTTGGTAAGTTTTTTGAAATACAGTCACTGTGCATGAAAATTTTGAGAGGTTCTGGATGATGATATGTACCTCCAGAGACTCTTACCCACATTCTCTGGCAACCAGCCAGAGTGCTGACAGACTGTCTCAATCTAGGTGACTTGAGGCTGTTTTTCGGACACTGTAAGGTTTGAACTCTATCTCCTAGCATGTAAAACCACCACCCCTCTCCCCAGAGGTTCCTTACTGAAAGCCTTTGACGTTTAACAAGGTTTTTCCATTTGGGATATTCATTACTCCAATTTTTGTCTCCCCAACAAAGAAGGGGAGACTACTGAAATCTTTGCTTGATTTTTATTTTTTGCTTAATTTTGGATCTCTTGCCCTGTGTAGCTTACAAATCAACAAATACCTGCAGGAGAAATAGCCCACTTCTCTTTTACCACTTCTAAATCACTTCCTTGTACCCCATTTATCTCCAGAATCTTGGACCCTCAAGTCCTAGCCTCCCTCACAGGTCTATATATCTACTTTTGTTTCCTAAACCCCATGGGATTGCTGAAAGTCCTGCTGGCTTTGCTTCCCCTTAGCATTTTCCCTAAGCCTTTCACTCTACCAAGCTTAAAAATTGGCACACAGACCAACAGTATCACCACATGCAGAATGTTGGGCTCAAGTCAATAAGCCTTTCATCTCTAAAGAACTTGGGCCAAGTCCTGGATTCTGAGAAGCTCTGCAGACCTTCAAAAAGGTTGTGGTTTGGATATACGTGTGTGTGCATTGTATTCATTTTCTGATTTTTCTCAATGGGGTAATCATCTGCTATAAGTTCTTCCATCAGAGCCAAAAGCTGACGCCCCAAATTACTTGTACCACAGATCAGAAACAAGAGAGAAAGTGGATGGCTACCCCAAAACTGTGAAAAGGAAAGAGAGGTGTAAATATGGTAGAAATTTCCAGTCAGACCCCTTACCCAGTGGTGAAGGTTATAATCTCTGATGCTGTCACATTGTGCCATATCAGCTACTTGATTGATGGGTTGAGCCTGTCAATTAGTTGGGTATTTCTGATTTAGGTATCTGTCTGCCTAAACATCCTGAACAAGAAAATCTCTTGAACTCCCTTCCAGCTTCGCAATGTGTTAACTAATTGATGGTTATTTAATGAACATTAGTAGTTTATTCACACGCCATACGCTAACAATTTAAAATCCTTGTTGATCAAACCACGTAACAGTAAAGTCAAGAGAAAAATCCCACCTGCCTTCTTGACTCCTAATACTTTATTCATGCAATAGGAAGTTGTCTCTAAGTGACATGTCATGAGGGTGTTTATTTATTGTTTTCATGAAAGCAACTTTATTTTCAAATAAGTGGGCATAGAAGAGCTACATTTTAAAAAGAAAAGTTTGCTTCCATTTTGCAATTTTGTGACAGAATTATATAGTGCTTTCCTCAAATTCAGAATTGTTTCATGCATTCAACACTTTGAAAACAAATTCCAGTAAGTAATGTGTTACTCTTTGGTAACCTAAAGCATACAATCACCTACTCAATGGAATGGTTAATGGAAGTGAAATTATTTGTGAAAATATGAAATTCCTAATAAGTTCTATCACTGCTCAAGGGCATGTAACCTACTAAACTACCCAGAGCTCCTCCCTTTTCCTTCGACTAGCGCGCGCTGGCAGAGGTATCTAACTGGGATAATTTCTTAGTTTCTTGATACCATAAGTTGTTGGATTTTCCTATAATTTTTATTTAATGTTTATAGAAGTAGAAAGTGCCCATCTAAGTAAATTTTAAGAGGAGACATAAATCAGCTGTTGGTGTTTTAAGCTTGGTTAAGACATCTTCCCCTGCCTTCTTCTGTGAAAGTCAGAGTCGTATGTTTGTTTCCTCAGGTAATAGAATAATGCTCTCTAGCCAACTGCTTACCCCCCAGCCCCGAAACTGCTCCTGCTTTGGCTTTATTTTTCAACAAAGAGAAAGTGTTTCTTCTGCCTCTTTGTACTCACTAAGTACACAGCATTTCTCAATTACCAAAATCTCTACCCTAATTTGTGACTAAACACATAGAACTGTTAAATCTGCTGATGAAAATTCATTAATAATCAAGTTAAGAGGAAAAAATGGATTTTATTAGAGCCAAATTAAGGATTATAAACTGGAAGACAGATCCTCAGAAAGCCGAAGAAACGAAAGTCGAAGGCACAGTCATATACATTTTCAAGACAAAAGATTGTACATCAAAATGACATTGATATTTTACATAAAGTTCACCAAGCATACATAGTCCAGGTAAGCAAGTACAAAGCAAGCAGCAAGTCACCATGAGCCCCTACAGAGTTGCGAAAGAATGCTATTCTTCTGAGAAGTTACATTGCTAGCGTCAGAAAAAAGGGGGGGAAAGATGGTCTTTACAGTTGGGCAGTCACTCCTATCTTTGAGGAGCTCTGGTTAACGTGTAGTGCAAATGCACACTGCGCGTTAGGGATGGAGAGAGGAGGCCCAAACAAACACAGAGAGATAATTTTATGTTTAAATTTTCTTGTCCTGCCTTAAAATATAAATTTTATTTCATCAAGTCAAAAGTTCATCTTAACCACTACACACCTACTGGAATGGCCAAATTCTGGAACACTGACAATATGAAATGCTGGTGAGGATGTGAAGCCACAGGAACTCTCATACTTTGCTTGTGGGAATGCAAAATGGCGCAGCTATCTTGGAAGACAGTTTGGCAGTTTCTTTCAAAACGAAACACACTTTTACCAAACAGTCCAGCAATTGCACTCCTTTGTACTTAGGAGTTTCAAAGGAGTTGAAAACTTAAGTCCATGTAAAAACTACACACAGATGTTTATAGCAGCTCTTTTCATAACTGCCAAAACTTGGAAGCAACCAACCTATCCTTCAGTAGGTGAACGGATAAATAAACTGTGGTACATACAGGCAATGGAATATTCAGCGCTAAAAACAAATGAATTATCAAGCCCCGAAAGGACATGGAGGAACCTTAAATGCATATTACTAAGTGAAAGAAGCCAATGTGAAAAGGCTACATATTGTATGATTCCAATTATATGACATTCTGGAAAAGGCAAAACCATGGAGACAGTAAAAAGACCAGTGGTTTCCAGGGGTGCTGGAGGCAGGGGGAAGATGAATAGGCAGAACACAGAGGAGTTTTAGGGCAGTGAGAATAATTTGGATGATATTATACTGATGGATATATGTCATTATACATTTGTCCAAACCCACAGAATATACAAAAACAAGAGTGAACCTTAAGGTAAACTATGGACTTTGATTGGTTATATGTATCAGTATAGGTTCATCCTTGGTAAAAAAAAACAATGCACCATTCTAATGGTGTTGATAATGGGGGCACTATGCATGTGTGGTGGCAGCGGGTATATGGTAAATCCTTCCTCTGGATTTTGTTGTAAACCTAAAAGTGCTTTAAAAAAATTAAGTCTTTAAAAGAATTTCATTGTACCAAAATAAAATAAAATAAAATACCTAGAAATAAACCTGACCAAGGAGGTGAAAGACTTATATGCTAAAAACTATAAAACATCAATAAAGGAAATGTCTTCCTTTTCAAAGAAATGGAAAGGAAAATCCCACAAGGACTCAGAGGCAAAAAATATACAAATCAATTTTCACTGCAAAGTAAATGATAAATGAGCTGTTACAGTGGAGGATTACTGGGCTGAATGTCAATATTATGACATAGTATGAGTGTGTTTCATGTTTGGTAATTGCAATCATTGTTGCTTTTGTTGTGGTCATCCATTTACAATGCTTGGTGTCAGTTTATTTATCTCTTGTAAAAAAAAAATACAGTGTGTGTGTGTGTGAGTTGTGAAAAAAAAAAAGGAAACTTTAAAAAAAAAAAGAAAGAAATGGAAAGGTATCCCATGCTCTTGGATTGGAAGAATTAATATTGTTAAAATGGCAATACTACCCAGAGCAACCTACCGATTTAATGTGATCCCTATCAAATTATCCATGGCATTTTTCACAGAACTAGAATAAATAGTCCAAAAATTTATGGAGAATCATAAAAGACCCAGAATTGCTAAAGAAATCCTGAAAGAAAAAACAAAGCAGGAGACATAACTCTCCCAGACTTCAGACAATACTACAAAGCTACAGTAATCAAAACAGTGTGGTATTGGTACAAAAACAGGCATACAGATCAAAGGAACAAAATAGAAAGCCCAGAAATAAACCCACACACTTACAATCGATTAATCTTCAACAAAGGAGGCAAGAATATAAAATGGGAAAAAGACAGTCTCTTCAGCAAGTAGTGCTGGGAAAGTTGGACAGCAGCATGTAAATCAATAACGTTAGAACACACCCTCACACCATGCACAAAAATAAACTCAAAATGGCTTAAAGACTTAAACATAAGACATGACACCATAAAACTCCTAGAAGAGAGCATAGGCAAAACATTCTTTGACATAAATTGTACCAATGTTTTCTTAGGTCAGCCTCCCAAGGCAATAGGAATAAAAACAAAAATAATATGGTACCTAATCAAACTTACAAGCTTTTGCACAGCAAAGGAAACCATAAAAAAATGAAAAGACAACCTACAGAATGGGAGAAAATATCTGCAAATGATGTGACAGACAAAAGCTTAATCTCCAAAACATAAAAACAGCTCATACAACTCAATTAAAAAAAAACAAACAAACAACCCAATCGAAAAATGGGCAGAAGACCTTAAAAGACATTTCTCCAAAGAAGACATACAGATGGCCAACAGGCACATGAAAAGATGCTCAATATCACTAATTATTAGAGAAATGCAAATCAGAACTACAATGAGGTACCACCTCACATTGGTGAGAATGGCCATCATTAAAGAGTCTACAAGGGCTTCCCTGGTGGCGCAGTGGTTGAGAGTCCGCCTGCCGATGCAGGGGACACGGATTCGTGCCCCAGTCCAGGAAGATCCCATATGCCATGGAGCGGCTGGGCCCGTGAGCTATGGCCGCTGAGCCTGCGCATCCGGAGCCTGTGCTCCGCAACGGGAGAGGCCACAACAGTGAGAGGCCCGCGTACCGCAAAAAAAAAGTCTACAAATAACAAATGCTGGAGAGGGTATGGAGAAAAGGGAACCCTCCTACATTGTTGGTGGGAATGTAAGTTGGTACAGCCACTATGGAAAACAGTAAGGAGGTTCCTCAGAAAACTAAAAATACGATTATCATATGATCCAGCAATCCCACTCCTGGGAATATACCCGGACAAAACTATGATTCAAAAAGATACATGCACCCCTATGTTCATAGCAGCATTGTTCACAATAGCCAAAGCATGGAAACAACCTAAATATTCATCAACAGATGAATGGATAAAGAAGATATGGTACATATATATAATGGAATACTACTCGGCCATAAAAAAGAACAAAATAATGCCATTTGCAGCAACGTGGATGCAACTAGAGATTATCATACTAAGTGAAGTAAGTCAGAAAGAGAAAGACAAATACCATATGATATCACTTATATGTGGCATCTAAAATATGGCACAAATTAACCTATCTACAAAACAGAAACAGACTCAGAAAGAACAGACTTGTGGTTGCCAAGGGGGTGGGGGGGAGGGAGAGGGATGGACTGGGAGTTTGGGGTTGGCAGATGCAAACTATTACATTTAGAATGGATAAACAACAAGGTCCTATTGTAGAGCACAGGGAACTATATTCAATATCCTGTGATAAACCATAATGGAAAAGAATATTAAAAAAAAGAATATATATGTGCATAACTGAGTCTCTTTGCTGTACAACAGAGATTGACACAACATTGTAAACCAAATATACTTCAAGTTAAAAGAAAAAGTGCACTGTACTAGCCTTCTAACTGGTACACCAGTAAGCTTTTATATTTCTAATTTTACCTTGTACCATTGTCAATTCATATTTTAACACATTGATTTTGTTTTTCATTTTTGAGCAATGAGATCTGTTAGATAAAAATTAATTATCCCTCCTAGAAGTGTGAGAAAAAATAATATAGTAAATATCTTTACAAATATATAGCTGAGATCATAGGAATGTAATGGAAAAACCCCCAAAAACCTAAAGTGAAGAGCTAACTGCAACCATAGTGATAACCAGTGAGCTGAGGTTGCAGGTATCTTTGGGAGTTTGATTAGTCATAGTAATGTCTTTGAGCTTTATAAGCCCACGCCAGAGTTAGAAACAAGACAAAGGGTCCACTCAAGACAGTTAGAAAACAGATTCCCAATAAAGCTGAGAATCCTCTCTTCCTAAAAGGTTTTATCCTCGGTAAAAGAAGGGATGAGAGGAAGCTCAACCACCGTTAAAGGGAGATAACAGGGAAATTTGTCTCAGCAAGGGTGGAAGAGAAAGCCTCCCGAACATCTTATAACCAGAGTGCTGTACTTCATGCAGTTTTGAGAGTCAAATGTAAACTATCTGCAAACCAAGAAACTGACATAAAAACTTGCTACCATTCTAAATAGAGTATTCATCAAAGATCTCATTGAATGGCACTTGAATAAAGACTTGAAAGAAGTGAAGAATGAAGCCATGTGATATGTGGAGAAAGTATGTTAAAGGTAGAGAGAACCAAGAACTCAATCCTCTGAGTGAGCCTAGAGCCTGCGGTGACTCAGGACTGGGCCATGATCCTCAGACCCCTAAACAAGTGCTCCCATCCCACTTCACAGCTGTTGCCTCACTTTTGGCTCTTGGACATATAACAAGTCACTGGTCCATGGAACAGCAATACTGGGGAGCCAAAGAGAACATGAAAGTTGGTGACACCAGGCCCACAGGCAAAGCAGACCTGGGACATCAGACATCAGGTTTGGGCTGAGTATTATCAAGACAAGACTGCTCAGCAGGGCAACGTTTTCTCAAAGAGCAAGGCCCATTTGGGACTTCCCCAGTGGCACAGTGATTAAGAAGCTACCTGCCAATGCAGGGGACACAGGTTCGATCCCTGGTTTGGGAAGATCCCACATGCCGTGGAGCAACTAAGCCCGTGTGCCACAACTGCTGAGCCCACGTGCCACAACCACTGAAGCCTGCACCCCTAGAGCCCATGCTCTGCAACAAGAGAAGCCACCACAATGAGATGCCTGCACACCACAACAAAGAGTAGACCCCGCTTGCCGCAACTAGAGAAAGCCCTTGCACAGCAACAAAGACGCAACGCAGCCAAAAATAAATAAATAAAATAAACTTATTTAAAAAAAAAAAAAAAGAGCAAGACCCATTTGAGAATTGACTTGAGCCTTTCGGCCAAGCCAGGTGTTATATTCAGAGACACGAAACAGAATGAGGTGTTCTAACATACATCTCCTAGGAGTTGAAGATTGAAAATATAGAGACAATGGCAAAAGATAATGTTTGAATGACTGAGAACTTCCCAAAATTGTTTAAAGATATAAAACCATAGGTTCAGGAAGATCAACATGTTAAAAACTGAATAAATAATCATGAAGTCAAACCTAGATACGTAGTTTAAACAGCAGAGCACCAAATACATAGAGAAAAATCTTAAATGATAATAATTTCAAGCAGTAAATAAATAAATTCAAGGTGAATTTCATTCACCTTGCTTTAAAACTAACAAACAATTGTCATTACTTAATGGTAAAAACCAAACACTCAATCCTGAAGTGCGTGATTTTTCTCAACCTGCATCAATCTTCTCTATCTGAACTTATTTTTTTGCCATGCCCAACAAGTACATCTACTCAGTTCATAGGCCTTTGTATGTCATGTGTATTCTGAACTTCATCTTCCCATTTGTCTTCTTCCAGAGTGCCCTGTTCTCTGCCATCATCACTTAAAGTCTTACCCAGGGTATAAAACACAAGGTCGTCTCACCTCCACTGTGAGACCTTCTTGATCCTGCCAGCCCACATCTATGCCACTCACTGTGTCAAACAATCACTTAATGCCTGGCACTGCTCCTATTTATGGACGTGTATCTCCTTGCTCAGTTGAACTATTGTCCCTTAAAGGATACATACAATGACAATGGTTTAAAGCTGTAGTTCTTTACCTCTTGGATCTCACAGATTCGTAAACTTTGGGGAGAGTATAGCATTCCCAGTTCTTCCTTTTGCTGAGAATACATTAAAAGCCATCATCTACTATCTACGTCATTTCATAAGAGAAAGGACATTTTAACAATGAAAGTATATTAAGGACATAATCTCATGTAAATTTAATAAATTTACCTTAATATGAAGTTCACTATATTGTTCTAATTTTTCTCCCTTTACTAAAAATAACTAATAAAATCTTGATCAACGGCAGCCCCAATTGCTTCTAGACTAACATTTAGAAATCACTGCTCTACTATTACTTGATTCCCCGCCTTCCTGCCTCTAGATTATGGCAGAGAAAAGATAAATAAATATTTGAATGATCAGATTAAGTGACCAAATTTGAATTATTTCTTCACATTTTCTTATTCTCATCATGGTCTCCGTTTTCACCCACCATCCCCAGTCAGACCATTGAGTTTTTTTGAAAAAAGTTACCAACGCAAAAATAACTTTTTCTCAGAACTTTTAACTGAAGTCTTTCTGCGTGTCCTTGTAGCAGAAGCAGTTTTTACTTGTGATTCTACTACGTGTATTTAAAGGTAAATGTCAAAGTCTACTTTTAGTTTCCCTTTATTGTCTCTTATGTTGACCATTATTTCTTACTTTTTCTTTTTTATTGTAACTCTAAATTTATTTGTTATCTTCTAGCACTCTCTTTTCTCTAAGTTGTCCTGGTTTTTACTTCTGTGCTTTTCTCAGCCATACTTAGATGCTTACAAAACTTTAATCACATATTTCTACCCACCGTTCGTCTCATTTACAAAAACATTTTCCTCTGTGCACTTAAAATGCATTATTTTTATGAAGTTAATTTTTTTTTTTTTTTTTTTTGCGGTACGCGGCCCTCTCACTGTTGTGGCCTCTCCTGTTGCAGAGCACAGGCTCCAGACGCGCAGGCTCAGCGGCCATGGCTCACGGGCCCAGCTGCTTCCTGGATCAGGCTTCCTGGATCAGTCTTCCTGGATCGGGGCACGAACCCGTGTCCCCTGCATCGGCAGGCGGACTC
This sequence comes from Phocoena sinus, assembly GCF_008692025.1. Taxonomy (NCBI): domain Eukaryota; kingdom Metazoa; phylum Chordata; class Mammalia; order Artiodactyla; family Phocoenidae; genus Phocoena; species Phocoena sinus. The sequence goes on from NC_045766.1 coordinate 33,409,656, forward strand.
TCAACCACTGCACCACCAGGGAAGCCCTGAAGTTAATTTTTTTTTATTATTAAAGCAATACAATTAATTGTAGAATATTTTAACACATATTTTAACTGAAAGAAAATCATTCACAAATCTTACTCCCAAAGATAACAATTGTTAACATTTTGATGTAGTCTCTATATTCCCTTAGAGTCTTTTGCTGGGTGTTAACACTCTACCCTTTCAGTAGAAAAAGGATTATATATATAATTAACAAAAGAATATTTAGAGGTCCTGGATAGAAAATAATACAAAGAGAGAATGTATTTGCCTATAAAATCTACCACTATCAGTCTGTTGCCACCATTAGAAAATTAGATAATACATCAAATCATGCTATATGAATTTTGAAGATGAATAAATATATGGTCTAAGGTCCTTGACAATGACCATTTCCTTAATCTGTACAACTCTGCTTTTGAAGACAGCAAAAGAAATACTTGTGGCTTAACAAGTAACCTAGCAGTGTCCCCATCATGAAAATAATTATCTATTGTTATTAAGTGCTATACCAAGATATCACAAAATATTGATTTCAGAGGTTGCAGTATATTTGACAAGATAATTTGCATGCCTTCTTAGAAAATCTTCTGCCTCCCAGAGGGCTTCTGTGGGGATCATGTAACCCATCTACCCATTCCCCTTCAACATATGTATCACACATACATCTCACCAGCTACTGCTAATGGGCCAGTCATCAGCACCAGAACTCAAAGTTGGCCAGTAGGTAAAGTGGCTTTCTTGGTTTTGTTTTTTGTCTTTTCCTGGAAATTGGACTCAAAGAATGAGTCACATTGGGAGTGGAGGCCAAGTAGTCATGTAGACTTAAGGGCAGAGGTCTCTTCTTAGGGTTTCAATATTGGACTACATGCAGAAACAAGCAACGACAAAAGAGTAGTGTGGCCTTAGAAAGAGAAATATCTTCCTTTTTCTAGATCTGATGACTTTCTGTTACTAGGCCCAGTCTCCTGTCTATGAAGTCTACCTCTTTTCCCTGTATTGAATTGCTATGCTTTGAATAACATTCACTTCTTTTTTGTTGTTGAGCTATTTTCAGTGTGTTTTTGTTCCTTGCAAGTAATGACTGAATGACAAGGTAGGAAAAGGGATAAGAGATTCTGTCTGGTTTGTAGAAAGATGAATGGAGCTTCAAGAAAACATCTCAAGGAATTGGCAGAGGGCAGGGGTGTGGGGAGGGGGGAGACAAAAATGGAAAAGAAACAGAACTGAAGGGAAGGAAACCCTCCCTACACAGATAAGCTTTGCCCCGGACTGATAAGTTCAATAAGGAAATATCTGCATGTCTTTTTTCTCTTTTTTTGTTTTTTTATGCAAGCAGTTAGTTTGAGTTCTGAGGACAAAGTACCAAACTCTGTTTCCCTGCTGTGGGCAGCATCTCAAATCTCAGTTCAGTTCTTTCAGCCTTAGCTGAACTGCCAGAGATTTGGGCAGAGTTATACACAGAATCTGGGGCTCCCTCTTTCTAGCTTTCTCCTTTTCTGGTATTTTTCCTTCTCATATTCCAGTGGCTGTAGTTGCCCACTGAACCCTGTCTTCTGGTTCTTCATACAACTAAAATTGTGGGTTTTCCATCAGTTTTAGCTATCCCTGGAGGTGGAGGCTAAATGTTTTATAAACAGGAAACTCACAAAATTTCTTGCCCTTCTTCCAAGTATCATCTCTCCTCCAATTTCTACCTGTTTCTGTTTACTCTTCAGTGCCATCAAGTAGTTGTTTTATATATTTTTTTCAAGAGTTGATAGTTTTTATCAATCCCAAGAGGGCTAGTCTGATAAGAGTTACTTGGCCCAGTGGAAGCAGAATGCTTCTGCAAGTCTTTTTATAGTCTAACTTTTTCAGCATTGACTCTTTCTCTTTGTTTTAACCTCTCTGTCAGATGAAGTACCCCTTTGAGTAATCACTTTCATGACAAACATATATATATATATATAAAGAGAGAGAGAGCCTTTTCTTAATCTATGTATGCGGGAAAGTGATACTCTCTTCCCTTCCTACACATAAAGCAACTTGGCTAGTTAAATATGAGTGTCACAGCTAGCATGGAGTACTGCAGAGAACATTGGAGAGCTCGGCAATGGGACTGGAGAAATTCTTATTTGATTCTAACAAAGCCATACAACATGAAAGCAATAAATTCAAGCTATAAACAGGGAAAACAGAACTGACTAGCACATTTTAAGACTATGGCCAAGGAAACTCCACATATCCTTTGGCTGCTCTAGATAGATCATCTCCCTATAAAGAATGAGAAAAAATAGCAAAAAGTAAAACCTGAAGTGAAACCTTTATTAATCAAGACTTAGAAAAGAACAAACAAACAACCAAAAACTAATACATGAAAAAAATTTAATAAAGGGATTGTTTTACCAAAGTGTGGGCAGGGTGTAGAAATACAAGGAAGGATGGTGCAGATCCCCAGGGTTAGCAACCACAGGGAGCCATTTCTACCCCAAGTCTGAAGGGGCAAAGTCAGGGAACAGATCTTGGAATCTAGAGAGGAAGCTACAAGGACAGGGTCCCTCACAGGTGCTATGCCAAGTGTCAACAGCCTGGAAGGAATGAAGATAGAGAACTAAATATTTCAATCTCATTCTCTTTCTGTCCTCCAATCTCCTGCAGGTGCTCCCACTGGTTGGACTCAACTGGAAGCCAGAAGATTCTCCCATCTATTGATGGAGTCCATAAATATTAGCTTCACAGTGAGTGCCCAGAGGGTGAAGGAGGGTGGAGGGTGGATTTAGAGGTTTAACTAGAAAAAAACCCTAGTGTAGAACTTATGAAAAATTTACTGTAGTTGAAGGGGGTAAGAACTTCATCCTAAAGCAAAAATGAAGTGAAGACATCTGAAAAGTATATGAACTACATGAAACTATATGAACTAGCATAGTTTTTTAAAAATAGGTTTGGTGTTCTCAGTAGGATATGAAAAGAGGCAATCTCTATGAAACAGACGCAGAAGGCTTAAAGGAGAGAACAGATTAAGATCTGAGTAAAACTGGATAAAATAATGATTTCTTTTTTAAAAAAAATAAAGATACAGAAGCAAAAGCAGTAATAAGAAATATTGATACATTAGAAAATCAAATGAGTTCTAGTCAATACAGAAAACTCAACTGAAGTAGAAAACTTCTAATATAGAAAGTATATATTAACATTATATTGATAAATATAACCAATAAAATTTAAATTCAAACCCAAGCTTAAAAGTAAAAATGAGCAATCCCTGATGCCAGAAAATAAGAGGAAACTTAAACAAAGAGTGACTGAGAACTAAAGTGTCCCATAGAGTATCTGGATTGAACATCTGTCTAAATGACTGGATTTTTAACACAGCTTCACCAAGATGCTTGTGGTAGCCATGGTCTTGGCGTCTGAGAGATGGAACTGAGCTTCCTAAGTAAAGAGAAGAATCTGCATGAGTTGTCTTATCTATTCTAAAGGACCAGAAAGGATATCCAGTGGCCTTAGGATATGGCAGAGGTCATCTAATCTCCATGGATCACTGGAAGAATAATTATAACCTGAAAGAAAGAGAAAACATGAACTTGTGGATGTGATTTCTGAATATGCACATTTACTCAGTGCAGAGGGAAGCACAGAGCCAAGGTACTTCCTTAATAACTGAAAGGACATTCCCACAACTTAGGTCACTCAGTCCTCCAAAAGAAAAATAACTCCCACCGACAAGGAGCCCATTTGTAGAAATTTCAGCACACATAAAGGAAATAGATTGGCAAAATTAGAAATGGCAGCTATGAACATGAGAAAATTCATATCTCATCAATCCCTTTAGACAACTCTAAAAGAGATATTATAAAATAGATTTGAAATATTCAGAGATGAAAATAATATAACCAAAATTCAAAAAGAAACTTTGTGGGGAAAAGAGAGGAGTCAGATAAAAAGAATAAAATGTAAATTATAGAATTAAATAATGTAGTTTATTAACATTAAAAACTCAGATTTGTAAGCAGTTATGTTGGACAATATTAAAGAGAAAATTGATAAAACGATAGATAAAGAAATCACTGAGACTGAAACAGACAGATAAAGGGATGGAATCGTGAAAGTTGAGATACAAAGAATGAGATATTCCAGCTTATTTCTACTACAGTTCTAGGAGAGAATCCAGAAAATGAGAGGAAAGCAATATTTGAAGAGATGGTGTTGGAGAATTTTCCAGAGTTGAAGAAAGCGTGAATAGTCAGATTAAAAACACTTCTCAAATCCTAAGTAGGCTAATTTAAAAACAAACCCACATATAGAATAACATATCATAAGGAAACTACAGAACATCAAAGATGATGAGAAAATAATAAAAACTTAGAGAATACAAATCACTTCCAAGTAATGATCAGCAGACTTCTCATGAGCAATGATACATGCCAAACCCAAATGGAGTAATATCTCCTAATTGCTGAGGAAAAGCAACATCATCCTTCTAACCCAGTCTCAACTGTCATTTAAAAATAAGGATAAAATAAACGCATTTTCAGATACAAACCCAGTAAGAGACTTTATACTTACAGAAAGTACCATTTCAGAAGAAAGTACTTTACCAGAAAGGAAATTAAATCTACAAGGAAGGAGTTCAAACACAGTATTTTAAGGTCCCCATCTTCTCTGGGCAGAAGATACAGTGTGATATTGAGCTTTGCAAAAGTTATGTGCACATAACAATTTACAGATAACCTTTAAAACAGTGGTTCTCAAATGGGATGAATTTTCCCCCATGGGATATTTGGCAATGGCTGGAGACATTTTTGGTTGCCATAACTCTAGGAGAGAGTAGAGGTCAGGCATGCTGTTAAGAAGCATCCTACAATGCACAGAACAGGCTCTCACAGCAAAGAATTATCCAGCCCGAAAAGTCATCTGTACTGTTGCTGAGAAACTCTGACTCAAATGAATAGAACAGAAAGTATAACTTTGAAACCAGTAGCAGAAAAAGCAAAATAAGGATGTTATGTAAAGAAGGAATGAGATCAAAGAAGTGAAGGACTTACATGATAAAGAAATAAAATGATAGAAATGTAATCATTATGAATATAAGCAAAATAAACTTATTTAAAAGGCAGATATTCTCAACTTGAATAAAAAGAAAGAAAATTCAGCTATTTACAAATTCATGTTTAGAACTTAATGGCATAGGAAGTTTTAAAATGGAAGAATGGAAAATGATACTAACCAAGAGAAAGATAATATAGCAAAAGTAGGGACTTCCCTGGTGGCACAGTGGTTAAGAATCCATCTGCCAATGCAGGGGATATGGGTTCAATCCCTAGTCTGGGAAGATCCCACATGCTGCAGAGCAACTTAGCCTGTAAGCCACAACTACTGAGCCCACGTGCCACAACTACTGAAGCCCATGCACTCTAGGGCCCGTGTGCCGCAACTACTGAGCCCATGTGCTACAACTACTGAAACCTGTGCTCTGCAACAAGAGAAGCCACTGCAGCGAGAAGCCCACACACTGCAACATAGAGTAGCCCCCCCCAAAACAAACAATAAAAATATATATATAGCAAAAGTAGTACCATTAAAGCAAATAGAATTCAGTGTTAAAAGCAGTATTATGTATAAATATGTACATTACTTGATAATATAACAATTGTGGACCTATGTGCAACTACCAATATAAACCCAATATATAAAGAAAAAAGTATCAAATAGTTTTCACAAGAACTGATAAATTTAGCAGATAAAAAGAGTAAAACTGGGGATAATATACTTAAAAATTTTGACCATCTATAAAGAGAAAAGGATGAAACTAAGGCTATCTCCTAGCTCTATTGATATAACAGCAATATTAAATATTTATAAACATGCATGTCCCTCAGCTACATAGGAAAGATTAATGTCTTTCTGCTTTGCAACTAACAAGATTTTCCACTTTTGTCTGAGCATAAGAACACTGCCTAGAGCCAAAACTTAAACCTAGGATGTGTGTGTATGTGTTTTAACTCCAAATACTGTAGTTTTTCCATTCTATTATATGGTCTATATTAGAAAGGCACACAAATTTATCACTTTAAAGGTTTTTGTAAGATCTGTTTCTGCAAAACGAATGATTAAAATTTTTAGCCCAGTTTTCTGAGACTTAAACAATGTATTCAAATAAATGCTGTAGGCTGTATAACTAATCCCCCCTTCTCTCTCTAACACTCCTGAAAAACTGTAATACTTGCCCGCTTAATTATAAAGAAACTTTGAGGAAAAGGGAATTACCACTTACAGACATTGTAAAAAGTTGATTGTGGTCAGGAAATTTACTCTGGAATCCTAAGTAAATCAACACTCAATTGCTTCCTGAGGGAATTGGAAAGTTCCAGAAACCATTCTTATGCTTTTCCCAATTTCGTATGTCCTCAGATAATGAGAATTTAAAAGTTATGCCAAAGTTCTGTCAGGGTTAAGTACACATTTTACATGATTTATATATGACTGTAAGACTATGTTGATATGCCCACAAACATTTTATAGCTGATGTCAGCATTCACTCAAGCAACACGGTAAGCTATTAAAAACGCATGTGGCATGGACTTATATATACTACCAAATGTAAAATAGATAGCTAGTGAGAAGCAGCCACATAGCACAGGGAAATCAGCTCAGTGCTTTATGACCACCTAGAGGGGTGGGATAGTGAGGGTGGGAGGGAGACACAAGAGGGAGGAGATATGGGGATATATGTATATGTATAGCTGGTTCACTTTGTTATAAAGCAGAAAGTAACACACGATTGTAAAGCAATTATACTCCAATAAAGATGTTAAAAAAAAAACGCATGTGAAACAAAATTATTGAAATGTAAGTTTCATGTGAGGTGATAAAAGCAGACTAAACTTTAAATAAAAACTGTATAAAACTTTCATGCAAGAAAAAAGAATCATTCTGAAAAAATTATTTTCCAAATCATTTATTTATAATAGCAAACTTCAGTGAAACTGGAAGTTATAGAAGAGGGAAATGGTACAAAATACAGCAAAAAGTAAAAGAAAATATAATAGTGTATAGTATTCTTCCTTTATCATTTGTATGATTGTTTAAAGCACTGTATATATGTCTGGGCCTGAAGTACAGAAAAGCATATTGAGGACTTCCTCGGTGGTCTGATGGTTAAGAATCCACCTTCCAATGCAGGGGACGTGGGTTCGACCCCTGGTCGGGGAACTAAGATCCCACATGCCATAGAGCAACTGAGCCCTGTGCTCCACAGCGGGATCTCCCACATGCCACAGCCAAAAATAAAATAAAATAATTTTTTTTAAAAAAAGCATACTATTTTTACTAGTGTTACTTACTGATACATCAACACTACCTCCTCAAACAGCAACCACAGCATTAGAACAATGTTCACTATGAATTGAGGTAAGGGAGGGCTTCTAACAGCAAATACATGTTTAAAATTGTGATGGTTAGATCCAACTGAAAGAGAAATTCTTTGATCTGTACTAGAAACTATAACCCTAAAAAGCAAACAAAAACTACACAAAGGAGTAAGAAGAGAGGAGAAAATGCTAAAAAAACTGTACGGAAATAATATTTCAGATCTTCCCAAGCAATGTAGTATTTAAAACAATACTGACTCTATGTTCATATGATTTCAATATCATTGGCTCATCCTTAGTTATGTTGTAAGAAGCCTTATGAATTTACCAAAAATCCTCATGTACTATTTTCTGCTATTAAAATTATTTTACTTTCTACTTAAATTTCTTCAACAAAATGGTAATATGTATTTTATATGTATTTCTGAACCACTGACATTCTCAAGGGATGTATGTCAATACCTTGATGAATTCCTCACATTTTAAAAACACAGAAGTATAACTGATGTGTTCCTTTATTAGCACTTTGTCTTTCCCCTGCATATCTAACACTAAAAATTAACTACATTTTTATTAGCATCTTATCAATGGCTATTTTTCAGAAAAAAAATGTTTATATCATGTAGGATAATGTAAAGAATAGGGAATGACAAGTAAAGCATAAAATTGTGTTGTGATTGTTCCCCGGTTAGCTAAACAGCTTGCTAACAAACACCAGAATTACAGTGTGCCAATAAAATCTATGAATTGGCAAAATTATAAATTCCTATATGCCCTGGAATTCTTAAGTCCTAGTGGAAACTGTGAACGTTGAATCTGCTAATATCAATTTTGTGTGTGTGTATATCATGGGTTGGCAAATGCTTTTTGTAAATGGCCAAATAGTAAATATCATAGGTTTATTCATATACACACAAATATATGTACACTGCAATATGTATACATATGTATACTACATATATATACACAAGTATAATATATATTTATTGGTTTATCTTTCAATTTCCAAATATTTCAAAATTCTATTTTCTCATGGCATAGCATTTTAAGTTAAACGTTATTTTGAGATAATTGTAGATTCACATGCAGTTGTAAAAAAATAATTTGGAGTGTTCCCTGTACCATTTACTCAGTTTTATCCAGTGGTAATATCATGCAAAACTGTAGTACAACACCACAACCAGAATACTGACATTGATAGAATCAAGATATAGAACATTTCTATCCCAAAAATCTCCTTCATATTTCACTTTGAAAGCTGAACATACTTCCCTCTCACCCACAACACCTGCTTAATCTCTGGTGAGCGCTAATCTGTTCTCCATTTCCATGGTCTTGTTGTTTCAAGAATCTTATATAAATGGAATTATATACCACATAAACTTTTGGGATTTGCTTTTCTAATTCACCATAATTTTCTGGAGATCACCATACAGGTTACTGCATGTATCAATAGTTTACTACATTTTATTGTTGAGCAATATTCCATGGTATGGATGTATGGCTGTTTGTTTAATCATCCAATGAAAGACATATGGATTGTTTCCTTTTGGGGGCTATAACTATTCATGTTTAGGTTTTTATGTAAATATAAATCACAATTTCTCTATGATAAATACCCATGTGTAACTGCTGGATCAAAAATTGCAAGTTTAATTTTTAAGAAACTGCCAAAATGTTTCCAGAATGACTGTAACATTTTACAATCCGACCAACAATGTATGAGAGACCCAGGTTTCCCATATCCTCACCAGCATTTGGTGATGTTATTACTTTTTATTTTAACCATTCTGTTAGGTGTGTAGTGCTACTTCATTGGCTAATGATGTTGAATATCTTTTTATGTGCTTATTTGGTATCTGTATGTTCTCTACAGTCTAATGTCTGTTCATGCCTTTGCTCATTTTCTATTGGATTGTATCTATTTTTACAGTTAAGTTTTTTTTCCTTTTTTAATACCTTTATTGGAGTATAATTGCTTTACAATGTTGTGTTAGTTTCTGCTGTATAACAAAGTAAAACAGCTATAAGTATACATATATCCCCATATCCCCTCCCTCTTGAGCCTCCCTCCCACCCTCCATAGCCCACCCCTCTAGGTCGTCACAAAGGATCGAGCTGATCTCCCTGTGCTATGCAGCAGCTTCCCACTAGCCATCCATTTTACATTTGGTAGTGTATATATGTCAATGCTACTCTCTCACTACAGCCCAGTTTCCCCTTCCCCTCCATGTCCTCGAGGCCATTCTCTACATCTGCGTCTTTAGTCTTGCCCTGCCGCTAGGTTCATCAGTACCGTTTTTTTTCGATTCCATATATATGCGTTAGCATACAGTATTTGTTTTCTCTTTCTGACTTACTTCACTCTGTATGACAGACTCTAGGTCCATCCACCTCATTTCAAATAGCTCAATTTCATTCCTTTTTATGGCTGAGTAATATTCCACTGTATATATGTACCACACCTTCTTTATCCATTCATCTGTCAGTGGACATTTAGGTTGCTTCCATGTCCTGGCTATTGTAAATAGTGCTGCAATGAACATTGTGGTACATGTATCTTTTTGAATTATGGTTTTCTCAGGGTATATGCCCAGTAGTGGGATTGCTGCGTCATATGGTAGTTCTATTTTTAGTCTTTTAAGGAACCTCCATACTCTTCTCCATAGTGCCTGTACCAATTTACATTCCTACCAACAGTGCAGGAGGGTTCCCTTTTCTCCACGCCCTCTCCAGCATTTATTGTTTGTAGATTTTTTGATGATGGCCATTCTGACTGGTGTGAGGTGATACATCATTGTGGTTTTGATTTGCATTTCTCTAATGATTAGTGATATTGAGAATCCTTTCATGTATTTGTTGGCAATCTGTAACAAAAAAGACCCTGAATAGCCAGAGCAATCTTGAGAAAGAAAGACGGAGCTGGAGGAATCAGGCTCCCAGACTTCAGACTATACTACAAAGTTACAGTAATGAAGACAGTATGGTACTGGCACAAAAACGGAAATATAGATCAATGGAACAGGAAAGAGAGCCACCTTATCTTTGACAAAGGAGGCAAGAATATACAATGGAGAAAAGACAGCCTCTTCAATAAGTGGAGCTGGGAAAACTGGACAGCTACATGTAAAAGAATGAAACTAGAACACTTTCTAACACCATACACAAAAATAAACTCAAAATGTATTAAAGACCTAAATCTAATGCCAGACACTATAAAACTGTTAGAGGAAAACATAGGCAGAACACTCTTCGACATAAGTCACAGCAGATCTTTTTTGACCCACCTCCTAGAGTAATGGAAATAAAAAATAAACAAATGGGACCTAATGAAACTTAAAAGCTTTTACACTTAAGTTTTGAGAGTTTTTTATGTAGTGGAGATACCAATTCCTTCTCAGAGAGATGGTTTGTAAATATTTTCTTCCAGTCAATAGCTTCTTTTCTCAGTCTCTTACCAGGGTCTTTCAAAGAGCTTTTTTTTTTTTTTAATGAAGTCCTATTTATCAACATTATTTTTCATGGATTATTCTTTTGGTGTTAAGTCTAAGAACATTTCACTTAGCCCTAAATCTGGAAGATTTTCTTTTATGTTATTTTCTTAAAGTTTTATAGTTTTACATTTTGCAGTTAAGTTTGTGACCCCATTTTCAGTTAAATTTTCATATAAGTTGTGAGAACTAGGTTGGGTTTCTGCTTTTGTGTTTTTATTTTTTTCCTCTCTGGATGTCTAATTGTTCCAGGAGAATTTGTTGAAAAGGTCCTTTCCTCCAATTAATTGCTTTTGTACCTTTGTAAATAATCAGTTGGGAACGTTAGTTCTATTTCTGGGTTCTCTATTTTGTTCCATTGATCTATATGTTTATCCCAATGCTATAATTACACAATTTTGGTTGCTGTAGCTCTATAGAAATCTTCATAAAATGAATTGGGGCATATTCTGTCCCAGACTGTGTGGAATTGTTGTCAGTTATTCTTTAAATATTTGATAAAATTCTCTAGTGTAGTGATGTAGGTTTGGAGATTTCTGTGAGAAGCGTTTGTTACAAATTCAGTTTACTTAATATTTATAGGACTATTTTTTTTTTTTAAACATCTTTATTGGGGTATAATTGCTTTACAATGGTGTGTTAGTTTCTGCTTTATAACAAAGTGAATCAGCTATACATATACATATGTTCCCATATGTCTTCCCTCTTGCGTCTCCCTCCCTCCCACTCTCCCCATCCCACCCTTCCAGGCTGTCACAAAGCACCGAGCTAATATCCCTGTGCCTTGCGGCTGCTTCCCCCCAGCTATCTACCTTACTACGTTTGTTAGTGTGTATATGTCCATGACTCTCTCTCGCCCTATCAAAACTCACCCCTCCCCCTCCCCATACCCTCAAGTCCGTTCTCCAGTAGGTCTGCGTCTTTATTCCTATCTTACCCCTAGGTTCTTCATGACATTTTTTTCCCCTTAAATTCCATATATATGTGTTAGCATACGGTATTTGTCTTTGTCTTTCTGACTTACTTCACTCTGTATGACAGACTCGAGGTCTATCCATCTCATTACAAATAGCTCAATTTCATTTCTTTTTAAGGCTGAGTAATATTCCATTGTGTATATGTGCCACATCTTCTTTATCCATTCATCCGATGATGGGCGCTTAGGTTGTTTCCATCTCCGGGCTATTGTAAATAGAGCTGCAATGAACATTTTGGTACATGACTCTTTTTGAATTTTGGTTTTCTCAGGGTATATGCCAAGTAGTGGGATTGCTGGGTCATATGGTAATTCTATCTGTAGTTTTTTAAGGAACCTCCATACTGTTCTCCACAGTGGCTGAACCAATTCACATTCCCACCAGCAGTGCAAGAGTGTCCCCTTTTCTCCACACCCTCTCCAGCATTTATTGTTTCTAGATTTTTTGATGATGGCCATTCTGACTGGTGTGAGATGATATCTCATTGTAGTTTTGATTTGCATTTCTCTAATGATTAATGATGTTGAGCATTCTTTCATGTGTTTGTTGGCATTCTGTATATCTTCTTTGGAGAAATGTCTATTTAGGTCTTCTGCCCATTTTTGGATGGGGTTGTTTGTTTTTTTGTTATTGAGCTGCATGAGCTGCTTGTAAATTTTGGAGATTAATCCTTTGTCAGTTGCTTCATTTGCAAATGTTTTCTCCCATTCTGAGGGTTGTCTTTTGGTCTTGGTTATGGTTTCCTTTGCTGTGCAAAAGCTTTGAAGTTTCATTAGGTCCCATTTGTTTATTTTTGTTTTTATTTCCATTACTCTAGGAGGTGGGTCAGAAAGGATCTTGCTGTGATTTATGTCATAGAGTGTTCTTCCTATGTTTTCTTCTAAGAGTTTGATAGTTTCTGGCCTTACATTTAGGTCTTTAATCCATTTTGAGCTTATTTTTGTGTATGGTGTTAGGGAGTGATCTAATCTCATACTTTTACATGTACCTGTCCAGTTTTCCCAGCACCATTTATTGAAGAGGCTGTCCTTTCTCCACTGTACATTCCTGCCTCCTTTATCAAAGATAAGGTGTCCATATGTGCGTGGGTTTGTCTCTGGGCTTTCTATCCTGTTCCACTGATCTATCTTTCTGTTTTTGTGCCAGTACCATACTGTCTTGATTACTGTTGCTTTGTAATATAGTCTGAAGTCAGGGAGCCTGATTCCTCCAGCTCCTTTTTTCGTTCTCAAGATTGCTTTGGCTATTCGGGGTCTTTTGTGTTTCCATACAAATTGCGAAATTTTTTGTTCTAGTTCTGTGAAAAATGCCAGTGGTAGTTTGATAGGGATTGCATTGAATCTGTAGATTGCTTTGGGTAGTAGAGTCATTTTCACAATGTTGATTCTTCCCATCCAAGAACATGGTATATCTCTCCATCTATTTGTATCATCTTTAATTTCTTTCATCAGTGTCTTATAATTTTCTGCATACAGGTCTTTCGTATCCTTAGGTAGGTTTATTCCTAGATATTTTATTCTTTTTGTTGCAATGGTAAATGGGAGTGTTTTCTTGATTTCACTTTCAGATTTTTCATCATTAGTATATAGGAATGCCAGAGATTTCTGTGCATTAATTTTGTATCCTGCTACTTTACCAAATTCATTGATTAGCTCTAGTAGTTTTCTGGTAGTATCTTTAGGATTCTCTATGTATAGTATCATGTCATCTGCAAACAGTGACAGCTTTACTTCTTCTTTTCCGATTTGGATTCCTTTTATTTCCTTTTCTTCTCTGATTGCTGTGGCTAAAACTTCCAAAACTATGTTGAATAAGAGTGGTGAGAGTGGGCAACCTTGTCTTGTTCCTGATCTTAGTGGAAACGCTTTCAGTTTTTCACCATTGAGGATGATGTTTGCTGTGGGCTTGTCATATATGGCTTTTATTATGTTTAGGAAAGTTCCCTCTATGAAAGCTTTCTCTGCATCTATTGAGATGATCATATGGTTTTTCTCCTTCAATTTGTTAATATGGTTTATCACATTGATAGATTTGCGTATATTGAAGAATCCCTGCATTCCTGGAATAAACCCCACTTGATCATGGTGTATGAGCCTTTTAATGTGCTGTTGGATTCTGTTTGCTAGTATTTTGTTGAGGATTTTTGCATCTATGTTCATCAGTGATATTGGCCTGTAGTTTTCTTTCTTTGTGACATCCTTGTCTGGTTTTGGTATCAAGGTGATGGTGGCTTCGTAGAAGGAATTTGGGAGTGTTCCTCCCTCTGCTATATTTTGGAAGAGTTTGAGAAGGATAGGTGTTAGCTCTTCTCTAAACGTTTGATAGAATTCACCTGTGAAGCCATCTGGTCCTGGGCTTTTGTTTGTTGGAAGATTTTTAATCACAGTTTCAATTTCAGTGCTTGTGATTGGTCTGTTCATATTTTCTATTTCTTCCTGATTCAGTCTTGGCAGGTTGTGCATTTCTAAGAATTTGTCCATTTCTTCCAGATTGTCCATTTTATTGGCATAGAGTTGCTTGTAGTAATCTCTCATGATTTTTTTTATTTCTGCAGTGTCAGTTGTTACTTCTCCTTTTTCATTTCTAATTCTATTGAGTTGAGTCTTCTCCCTTTTTTTCTTGATGAGTCTGGCTAGTGGTTTATCTATTTTGTTTATCTTCTCAAAGAACCAGCTTTTAGTTTTATTGATCTTTGCTATTGTTTCCTTCATTTCTTTTTCATTTATTTCTGATCTGATTTTTATGATTTCTTTCCTTCTGCTAGCTTTGGGGTTTTTTTGTTCTTCTTTCTCTAATTGCTTGAGGTGCAAGGTTAGGTTGTTTATTCGAGATGTTTCCTGCTTCTTAAGGTGGGCTTGTATTGCTATAAACTTCCCCCTTAGAACTGCTTTTGCTGCATCCCATAGGTTTTGGGTCGTTGTGTCTCCATTGTCATTTGTTTCTAGGTATTTTTTTATTTCCTCTTTGATTTCTTCAGTGATCACTTCATTATTAAGTAGTGTATTGTTTAGCCTCCATGTGTTTGTATTTTTTACAGATCTTTTCCTGTAATTGATATCTAGTCTCATGGCGTTGTGGTCGGAAAAGATACTTGATACAATTTCAGTTTTCTTAAATTTACCAAGGCTTGATTTGTGACCCAAGATATGATCTATCCTGGAGAATGTTCCATGAGCACTTGAGAAAAATGTGTATTCTGTTGTTTTTGGATGGAGTGTCCTATAAATATCAATTAAGTCCATCTTGTTTAATGTATCATTTAAAGCTTGTGTTTCCTTATTTATTTTCATTTTGGATGATCTGTCCATGGGTGAAAGTGGGGTGTTAAAGTCCCCTACTATGAATGTGTTACTGTTGATCTCCCCTTTTATGGTTGTTAGTATTTGCCTTATGTATTGAGGTGCTCCTATGTTGGGTGCATAAATATTTACAATTGTTATATCTTCTTCTTGGATCGATCCCTTGATCATTATGTAGTGTCCTTCTTTGTCCCTTTTAATAGTCCTTATTTTAAAGTCTATTTTGTCTGATATGAGAATTGCTACTCCAGCTTTCTTTTGGTTTCCATTTGCATGGAATATCTTTTTCCATCCCCTTACTTTCAGTCTGTATGTGTCTCTAGTTCTGAAGTGGGTCTCTTGTAGACAGCATATATAAGGGTCTTGTTTTTGTATCCATTCAGCCAATCTGTGTCTTTTGGTGGGAGCATTTAGTCCATTTACATTTAAGGTAATTATCGATATGTATGTTCCTATTTCCATTTTATATATTGTTTTGGGTTCGCTACTATAGGTCATTTCCTTCTCTTGTGTTTCGTGTCTAGAGAAGTTCCTTTAGCATTTGTTGTAAAGCTGGTTTGGTGGTGCTGAACTCTCTCAGCTTTTGCTTGTCTGTAAAGGTTTTAATTTCTCCATCAAATGTGAATGAGATCCTTGCTGGGTAGAGTAATCTTGGTTGCAGGCTATTCTCCTTCAGCACTTTCAGTATGTCCTGCCACTCCCTTCTGGCTTGTAGGGTTTCTGCTGAGAGATCAGCTGTTAACCTTATGGGGATTCCCTTGTGTGTTATTTGTTGTTTTTCCCTTGCTGCTTTTAATATGCTTTCTTTGTATTTAATTTTTGACAGTTTGATTAATATGTGTCTTGGCGTGTTTCTCCTTGTATTTATCCTGTATGGGACCCTCTGTGCTTCCTGGACTTGATTAACTATTTCCTTTCCCATATTAGGGAAGTTTTCAACTATAATCTCTTCAAATATTTTCTCAGTCCCTTTCTTTCTTTCTTCTTCTTCTGGAACCCCTATAATTCGAATGTTGGTGCGTTTCATGTTGTCCCAGAGGTCTCTGAGACTGTCCTCAGTTCTTTTCATTCTTTTTTCTTTATTCTGCTCTGCAGTAGTTATTTCCACTACTTTATCTTCCAGGTCACTTATCCGTTCTTCTGCCTCAGTTATTCTGCTATTGATCCTATCTAGAGTGATTTTAATTTCATTTATTGCATTGTTCATCGTTGCTTGTTTCATCTTTAGTTCTTGTAGGTCCTTGTTAACTGTTTCTTGCATTATGTCCATTCTACTTCCAAGATTTCGGATCATCCTTACTATCATTATTCTGAATTCTTTTTCAGGTAGATTGCCTATTTCCTCTTCATTTGTTAGGTCTGGTGGGTTTTTATCTTGCTCCTTCATCTGCTGTGTGTTTTTCTGTCTTCTCATTTTGCTTATCTTACTGTGTTTGGGGTCTCCTTTTTGCAGGCTGCACGTTCGTAGTTCCCGTTGTTTTTGATGTCTGTCTCCAGTGGCTAAGGTTGTTTCAGTGGGTTGTGTAGGCTTCCTGGTGGAGGGGACTAGTGCCTGTGTTGTGCTGGATGAGGCTGGATCTTGTCTCTCTAGTGGGCAGGTTCACGTCTGGTGGTGTGTTTTGGGGTGTCTGTGGCCTTATTATGATTTTAGGCAGCCTCTCTGCTAATGGGTGGGGTTGTGTTCCTGTTTTGCTAGTTGTTTGGCATAGGTTGTCCAGCACTGTGGCTTGCTGGTCGTTGAGTGAAGCTGGGTGCTGGCGTTAAGATGGAGGTCTCTGGGAGATTTCCACCGTTTAATATTATGTGGAGCTGGGAGGTCTCTTGTTGACCAGTGTCCTGAAGTTGGCTCTCCTACCTCAGAGGCAGAGCCCTGACTCCTGGCTGGAGCACCAAGAGCCTTTCATCCACACAGCTCAGAATAAAAGGGAGGAAAAGTAGGGAGAATTAGTAGAAGTATGAGTAAGGAAAGAAGGAAAGGAGGAAAGGAAGGAAGGAAGAAAGAAGCAAAGAAGGAAAGAAAGGAGGGAGGGAGGGAGGGAGGAAGGAAGGAAGGAGGGAAAGAAGGAAAAAAGACAGAAAGAAAGATGATACAGTAAAAATAAAATAAAGTATAATATATTTATTGAATTAAAAAATATTTAGAAAAAAAAAAAGGGACGGATAGAACCTTAGGACAAATGTTGGAAGCAAAGCTATACAGAGAAAATCTTACACAGAAGCATACACATATACCTTCACAAAAAGAGGTAAAGGGGGAAAAATCATAAATCCTGCTCCCTGAGACCACCTCCTCAATTTGGGGTGATTCGTTGTCTAAAGGAGGGAAGGAAGGAAGGAAAGAAAGAAAGAACGAAGGTAAAGTATAATAAAGTTATTACAATTAGACTTAATTATTAAGAAAAAGAATTTTTAAAAAAAAGTCATGGACGGATAGAGCCCTAGGACAAATGGTGGAAGCAAGAGTATACAGACAGGATCTCACACAGAAGCATACACGTACACATTCACAAAAAGAGGAAAAAGGAAAAAAATCATAGATCTCGCTCCTAAATTCCACCTCTTCAATTTGGGATCATTCCTTGTCTATTCAGGTATTCCACAGATGCAGGGTATATCAAGTTGATTGTGGAGCTTTAATCCGCTGCTTCTGTGGCTGCTGGGAGAGATTTCCCTTTCTCTTCTTTGTTCTCACAGCTCACAGGAGCTCAGCTTTGGATTTGGCCCTGCCTCTGCGTGTAGGTCGCTGGAGGGCGTCTGTTTTTTCGCTCAGACAGGACGGGGTTAAAGGAGCCGCTGATTCGGGGCCTCCGGCTCACTCAGGCCGGGGGTTGGGGGATGGGGGTAGGAGGGGCACTACGTGCGGGGCGGGCCTGCGGCTGCAGAGGCAGCGTGACGTTGCGGCAGAGGCCGGCGTGATGTTGCACCAGCCTGAGACCCGCCGTGCGTACTCCCGGGGAAGTTGTCCCTGGATCCCGGGAACCTGGCAGTGGCGGGCTGCACAGGCTCCGCGGAAGAGGGGTGTGGAGAGTGACCTGTGCTCGCACACAGGCCCCTTGGTGGCGGCAGCAGCAGCCTTAGCGTCTCCCGCCCGTCTCTGGGGTCCGCGGTTTTAGCCGCGGCTCGCGCCCGTCTCTGGGGTTTGCGCTTTCAGCCGCGGCTCGCGCCCGTCTCGGGGGCTCGCGCCCTCAGCCGCGGCTCGCGCCCGTCTCTGGGGTTCGCGCTTTTAGCCGCGGCTCGCGCCCGTCTCTGGAGTTCCTTTAAGCAGCGCTCTTAAACCCCTCTCCTCGCGCACCAGGAAACAAAGAGGGAAGAAAAAGTCTCTTGCCTCTTCGGCCGGTGCAGGCTTTTCCCCGAACTCCCTCCCGGCTAGTCGTGGTGCACTAACCCCTTCAGGCTATGTTCAAGCCGCCAACCCCAGTCCTCTCCCTGAGCTCCGTCCAAAACCAAAACCCGAGCCTCAGCTCGCAGCCCCGCCCGCCCCGGCGGGTGAGCAGACAAGCCTCTCGGGTTGGTGAGTGCCGGTCGGCACCGATCGTCTGTGCAGGAATCTCCCCGCTTTGCCCTCCGCACCCGTCGCTGTGCACTACTCCGCGGTCCCGATACTCCCCCCTCTGCCTCCCGCAGTCTCCGCCCGCGGAGGGGCTTCCTAGTGTGTGGAAACTTTTCCTCCTTCACAGCTCCCTCCCACTGGTGCAGGTGCCGTCCTTATTCTTTTGTCTCTGTTTTTTCTTTTGCCCTACCCAGTTACGTGGGGAGTTTCTTGCCTTTTGGGAGGTCTGAGGTCTTCTGCCAGCCTTCAGTAGGAGTTCTGTAGGAGTTGTTCCACGTGTGGATGTATTTCTGGTGTATCCGTGGGGAGGAAGGCGATCTCCGCGTCTTACTCTTCCGCCATCTTCAAGGTTCCCCCTATTTATACGACTATTAAAATTGTCTATTTTATAATGAGTAAGTGGTGGTAGTTTGGGTTTTTCAAAGAATTGGCCCATTTTGTCTAAATTGTCAAATTTATGTGTATAAGGTTGTTTGTAGCATTTCATTATTTTCCTTTTGATGTCTGCAGAGCCTCTACACTGATCTTGTTTCATTCCTGACACTGGTAATTTGTGTCCTCAATTTTTTTCTTTGTCAGTCTTCCTACAGGTTTGTCAATTTTATTGATCTTTTCAAAGGACCAGCTCTTTGTCTCATTGATTTTGGCTATTGTTTTCTGTTTTCAATTTTATAGATTTCTGTTTAAAAAATTTCCTTTAGACAGTCTTTTAGGTTAGGTCTGCTGAAAACAGATTCCTTAGTTTTCTTTCATCTGAGAATGTCTTGATTTCCCCTTCATTACTGACAAATATGTTCACTGAGTAGAGGATTCTGGTTGACAGTTAATTCCCTTCAGCAATGGAAAAATATTCTGTCAGTTCCTGTGGCCTCCATGATTTCTGATGAGAATCCACTGTCATTGGAATTGCTTTTGCCTTTTAGCAATTTTTTCAATATTTTTTGTCTTTAATTTTTAGATGTTTAATTATGATGTGTATTGGCATAGATTAATTTGGATTTATCCTTTTTGAGGGTCACTCAGTTTCTTGAATCTGTGGGGTTTTGTCTCTTGCTAAATTTAAGACGTTTTCAGCCATTATTTCTTTGAGTACTCTTTTGGGGCCTCCTTGTTTTTTCTCTTCTGGGAATTTGATGATATAAATGTTAGATCCTTTATTATCATTCCACAGGTGTCCAAGGCAGACTCTGTTCATATTTTTTTTCAGTCATTTTTTCCTCTATTATTTAAATTGGGTAATTTCTATTGTTTTATCTTCTGGTTCACTGATTCCTTCCTCTGTCCCATCCATTCTACTCTTCAGTCCATCCACTGAGTTTTTTATTTTGGTTACTACACTTTTCCACTCCAAAATTTCCATTGACTTCTTCTTTATATCTTCTATTTCTTTGTCGAGAGTTTCTATTTCTTTGCTGAGGCTTTCCAATTTTCATTCATTTCAAGCATGTTCATGATTGCAGAAGGCACACAAATTCATGGTAAAGGGAGATTGCATTTTGACACCTAGGCAGCAGGCCTAGAGAGCAAACAATCCCAATAATTTCAAGAGGATAGAGGACTCCAGGAGGAATATGTCAAAAAAAAAAAAAAAAAAAATGAAACCAGCAAATGTGTTTGAATGTATCACTGGGAGTTTTATAGTATTACAGTTCTGTTTGAATTAGAGTTAAGTAATTAGAAAAATAAACTTTAAAAAATGGTAGATAATTATCACATCAAGAGAAAATAAAAATTATAAATTAAATAAAACGTCTCATACTACACGGCTCAGTTGTGAATATGTATAGTCATAGGATTGTCAATGAATATTGATTTCACTCAAAGTATAATATTTAAAATTAGGGGAGGGTGGTGTGTATAAGAGAATATTAATTGGGGCAATTACCAATTTAATGGAGGTAAATATTCATCCTTCTTAGTAGTAAGTCAATATATAATATCTAAAACAGAAAAGCAGAAAGAACTATAAGCAATTAAAACGAAATTTGAAGGTAACTATTGTAGAGAACTGTTAAGAGAGTTAAATATATTTGACTCTTGAAAGTAGAAGATAGCGATGGGAAGGGTAGAGTGAATATAGGACTATGGTTTTGTTCTTGTTGTTATGAGCCTGTATGACTCCAATAAAAATGAGGTTTACATTTTTAGAAACTATGTAGATTTTAACTCACATTTTAAGTGTGCTCCCCCAGTAGTAGAGTTAGTAACAAATAAACCTTTAAGTGGCCTAGATATGTGCTGTTTGTACTTGGAAGGACTTCTGAATTGTGAACCACTTCAATAGTTGCAAGTTGAACAATGATATGTATATTAGAAATCCCATAATGTTCTGTAAACTGTAAGAAAGTCTTTATATAATTTTTTAAGACTTTCAACTAAATCTTCAAGGTTTCTCTGCTCCAGTTTCTCTGGTATCAACTCAGGAAGGAAGGAAAGAAGAGAGGGAAGGAGGGAAAGAAACCTTTAATATCACAAAAATACTTTTACAAAAGTATTTTTAATATTTTCAATAAACTACGAAAATACTTTTAATAAACTACATCAGTAAAAGTTTGTCACAGGATGAACTTAAAAAGGTTATAAATATTTCCTTGTCCCACCTACTGGTTTCCTTTCCCCTGACTGAGTGTCCTAAGAATGCCTTTCTGGCTTCTCTTTACCATTCCTTTCTGCTAAAACCTGCCAAAAGGAAAGTAGATAATCTGAGTCAGTTATACCTTAGCGTACACGTAAGTCTTCATTTCTATTAGTAAGTTAACCTCAGTTATGCTAAGATAATAAAGACAAAATCTCAGTGGCTTGACACAGTTTCTTTCTCAGTCCCATGAAGTCTGCTGGAGAGTATGGGCAGCTCTCCATAGCAACCAGCCTCCATGTGAAGAGGCCTGCATTCCAGGCCTCTTCTAACTGTTGGCACCTCCACAACAATGCATGCTTCTACAATTGCTGCAACAGCGGAAGAGACCAGAGAAAATCACACACCAGCTCATAAATGCTTCTGCCTGGAAATGATAATTACACTCATATTTCATTGACTAAATCAAGTCACAAGCCACATCTTACTTCAAAGTATGCCTGCAAGGAAAGAAATTCTAAAAATCAGGGTCAGCAATAATAATGCCCACCGCATAATTTTGCTGCTCATAAAGTCATTTAAATTTAGGCAATAACACTAGTGACTAAATGCAAGATTTTGTTCCTGTTAAAAGAATTTCAGTCACTAGTGAGGAAGGAGGAAAAAGCACGTTTAAGAAAGAGACTTTGTCTGATGTTCTTTAAAAGTAAACATCCATAGTGTGTTCTTTCTCTGAGGAAGACAAGCCCTTCAGAATCTGTGAGGTAGAAATTGCCCTAAATTTATCTAATGCTTTTATTTGCAATCTGTGGGTTGCAAATCCCTGGGAGGAGTGTCTCATTGAATTCATATTTTACCAAGAAATGTCCATAGTTTGAAGCAATAACACATCTTGAGTTCATTTGTGCTAATATTTTAAAAATTATGAGTCCATTTCAAGATGTTAAATTCTTAGCTACTTCATGATATTGTCTTAATTGTTGAGAGTTTCTCTGGAGTCATATCCCCTTACTATTGTTAAGGAAAATTTTAAATGGTGCAAAAGATGGCTGCACACCCTTGGTTATTATGCTAATAATTATCTAGCAAACCCATTATGACTCTCTAGGACCTAGGGAAGTGTAAGTTTGTTGGACTTACTATTTACTACCGATTATGGCCCAGACATTTAACAATACTTTAAAGTTAGATTTCTATATGTAGAAAACTAAACCATTTTTATTTGTGATACAGCCCATAAGGTGTTCGCCAGATCTACCTCCAGAAATGAAGGTCTTACTCCCAGCTACTGGAAATACTTCCAAAAGACAGTCCTCAGTTACCAGTCCTCTTTGGGAACTGCCTCACTGAAGAAAACTGGCTTTCCCAAGGTCACACCTCCTCCCAAGAGTAACCAACTTCCCATGACTGGTGAAGTCATGTAAAGAAAGGGATAAGAAAGGCTAACTCCCTCCTCCCAGCTCAAGAAAACAGAGCTGGATCAGCTGAGCCCTCCCTGGGGCAGGATCACAGCGCAGGTTCTCCTTCTGCCCCATCGTGCTCTCTTATGCTCTCTTCATTAGGTGTTGATCCCATGAGCATTTCCCAGTAGATATTCTACACATCAAACTTGGTATTGGAGGCTGTTCCCTGCACAACCTAACAGTGACTTTTTCTAATAATGATAAAAGACACTTCTGTCCAGGAGAGAAAATAACTTCAAAGATTATGTTTTTATTGTCCTCATGGAATTAAGGCAATACAAGCTTTGTGTCTGATTTAGCAATTTTATCCCAGCATTCTTTCTTTCATGGATTCTATATAATATAATCAGTTTCTGATATCTTCCATTGAACCAACTTTGTCATTTTTTTGATTTTCTCAGTGATAAGTTAAATAACATTTTGGCACATGTTTACTATTTGTTTGTATGATAATTAGTGTTTTTAAAAATATTTTAAAGTTTTTACTGTCCTCCATAAATTCTGTAGCCTAGGTCCGATGTTTTAAGTCTTAGAAGCCTCAGTTTGTTCATCTGTGTCATACAGTTTATTGCAAAGAGTTTATTGTAGAATTTATCGTAAAGTTTATCATAGAGTTATTGTAAAGTGCCTACCACACAGTAAAAACTCAATGTTGTAGCCATCACTCATATTTTCTACAGGAGTTTCTGTTGTGCTTATTTCAACTGAATAATTAAAATACAAATACTATCATATGAGAAATATTTGATGCTAAATACAGATCCTCAAACTTGTAAAAGCTAGGAACAAATAGGGTCATTCTAGAACAATGTCTTATATGATGTAAAACTCCTCCCCAAACCTGTTTGAACATTCCAGTGAAGGAGAGCTCATTATTACTCAAAATGTATTATTGGGAAGTTCTAACAGATCAGAAGTTTCTTATATTAGAAAGCCAAAAACTGACTCAATTTAACCTCCAGATGCTAATCCTAGCCTTACTCCATTGCATTATAGAAAAAGCAGACAAGCTAATATTAACTGATCACACGCTGTGCACATCTCTCTTTACATGCATCACATATTTTCACTCTCATATCAATCCTCTGAATTAAGTACGATCATTATTCCAAATTCACAGGTGATAAAACTGAATTTAGAGAGGTTAGACAACTTTCCCGAGATCACACAGTTAGTTCAAAGCCAGGACTTGAATCCAGGTATATCTGATCTCAAAGGCTTTGCTCTACTCACCAGACAGTCTCTACTCCTCCTCTTTATTATACTGGTTTTCAAACCCCTTCTACTCTCTCTTCTCCGTTCGCTTCAAATCTCCAATACCCTGCACAGCAAATAAGACCTCTCAGTCCCTTGTGTATCCCAAGGCTCTAAGGTCATAAACTCACAAACTTGGTTAAATTCCTCTTCCACATTGAAACCCTTCAACATTTGAAGATAATTATTTTATCTCCTTCGGGAGTTTTTGTTTCTCTGTGCAGACATCCTTCGATTAGCTCAGTTGACTTTCTATGACAAGATTGCCAAAACATACACAATACTGCTTGCCTTCAACTTGGCATGCTGGTAAACATAGACTGCCTCTCTTACAATTCAGTACCCAAGGCTGAGCATAACATGGTAGAAATAGTCTGACAAGTATGGGGTAGTGTCCTTATGATGGACTCTTACTCTGACTCTAAGCCTCTGACAGGTAGCTCAAATTCTATTAAATTTTCAGTAAAGAGGTCACACTTAATAAATCATAGTGACCTTCCAGCGAAATACAATGGCTGTTTTCATATGAGCAACAGTTTTAATGAAGGCTGTTTTTTACCTGTGCAGTTGATTTCTTGAAACTAAGTGCAAGATATTGTGTCATATCCAATTAATTTTGCCTTGCCGTTTTTGGCCCATTAATTTAGCCTATCAAGTTATCTCTCAGCCTTGACTCTGTTTTCAAATATGTCACTTAAACTTAAGCAATTCTGGGTAGTTAACAATCTTCACAAAAATGTAGGACAGCTAGGACTCTTATTCACGTGATAGTACATACTTTGGGAGTAGAGATTTTAGAAAGTATTCAATCTACCCACAGTTACCATCATCCAGCCTATATTCTTCTATGTTGCATAGTGCTAGTATAACCTTTGGCATATAATATGGGTTTAATAAATATGTCTTAAATAAATTAATGAATTGCCCAAAGCACATCAAGGGATATTTTGGTAAATGTCTTTCTGAAATTAATATATACCATTTCTAAAGGATTTTGTTGCCCTATCCCATTCAAAACCCTTGTCAGTAAAGGAAATGTGATGGCTGACATTATTAGATCATATAAAACTATGCTGATCTCCAGCGAGCTTTGCTTTCTTTCTAAGG
Organism: Phocoena sinus; assembly: GCF_008692025.1. Taxonomy (NCBI): domain Eukaryota; kingdom Metazoa; phylum Chordata; class Mammalia; order Artiodactyla; family Phocoenidae; genus Phocoena; species Phocoena sinus. The sequence continues at coordinate 33,434,748 of NC_045766.1, forward strand.
GCTCACAAACTGCCATTTAGTAATCTATTGCATCATCTTTCCCAGGATCATGGTGAAGCTTCTGTTCTAAAGCTTGTGGTATCCAACTTCTTCATTGTTTCAAAAATTGGGTCATTAGTCACTGTTTTCCATAATTTTTCAAAATAATGTTGTGATCCTCCATTAACTTCTTCCTGCTTTCCCTGAAAAAAAATTGATTTGTGGCTGAGACCTGAAATATCTGTTCTACACAGATATTTGCTTGATTTCTCTCTCCTTATACATCTTGGGCCTCAATCCATTTCTATGGGTTCTGTTTTTCCTATGATGTACAGCTTTTAAATTATTTTAATTAATAAGGAAAATGAAAGCAGAAGGAATTCTGTTTTCTTCAAGAAGCTTAAGAATTTCTTAACATTTGTTTTCTGGTATTTTGTGGAGTGTAAGGTATGGGATGCAGTCAGGGGATTGTAGGGTAAAGAACGGGTGGAACAGATAATTTATGAAGTTGGCATTTTGGATGGGACAAAAGATGAAGACTGGTTTAATCAAGAGGCTGGCAGACAGTTTCACTTTTTGCCATGTGGGGGAGAGTAGAAAATAGAACATCTGGTGACTGTGAGCTTATCATGACAACATCTCGGCTCCATGGGCTATTCCAGTTGGCCTTGGCTCATCATGAGGAAGCCAGATGAATCCAGCACATGTAAACATTCTGTGTGCTCTCTGGATGTTAATATCCGGGAACCAAGTCTACAGAGAATATCTAATCTAACTCTGATGTTATTTCATTTCCTGAGGGCACCAAAGCAGCCATAGTCCTAGGAGAAAGAAAGAGATGAATAAATGGACTTGTCATCACCCCAAACTCACAACTTGATTTGTTAAGACTTTCTGGTTGATTGGACCAGTGCTGTGCCTCTGTCACTATAGAGACCATTCATCAAACTGATGTCCACTGATGGATGACAGCTAAACTGTATTTATCCATGAGTTTCAAAATTTCCTCCCTCTACTTCCATTATCACTGATACTAACAAGCAGAAAATAGACTAATTCGTTTTTGTTCTCCCCTTTCTTAGGCTAGTTAAACTTTATAATATAACTAATATTTACTGTGCATCAACAGTCTGCTAAGTACCACAGATACGTAAGTATGTCTTCATGTAAGTTATATAACTGTTTAAGTTAAAAAGTGAAAGAGCTGAGATTTAAACCAGGTCTATTGGATTCCAACATGTTCTTTTAACTACCAAGATGCATTTCTTAAGAGAAGCAATAGCAAGAAAAACAAATGTGACAAATTGGTGACAAATAAGATGTCACTGGGGTGGGACAAAGAATATTTATTTAACCCAAAAAAAAAAAAGAAAATGGTTCTGGCTAATCTGCAAAGTAATGATCTTCAGGCTTTGGGAAATTCAGAACTGGTGCATGCAGAATATTGTGATATGATTTTGTATGATTTTAAAGTAATGTTTATTTGTGGTTTATAAAGCTTGTAGAGAAATATACTTTATTGTGGAATTTAATAAATACTTAAATAGAAAGCAGTTTGAGTGTGTCTGTGGAAGATTAAAAAGAGATAAATACACAAAAACATAGTAAAAAAAATCCATCATCTCTATAATTGCTTAGCAAAAAAGTTTGTATAACCCTACTTAAACTCTTGACAGTATATTATTGTTCGTTTCTAATTGTTTCGTGCTTCCTCCTTAAGTTCTTTGAGGAGGAGATTTAAAATTTCTTTCTTGGAAGTCAGACACCTGGAATGGTATATGTGACATTTATCACCCCATTAAGGATTAATATTCTTCATCTCTCTAGGGTACACAGTGTCAGGCATACTATAAATGTTGTCCTGATATGGTGATTTATTTGTATGTATGATTCTGACTGTGACATGTACAGGTTATTGAAGTATTACAGGTCAGCTGCAAATTCATCCTTTTTGCATGCTCTGTGATAACAGAATTGGGCCTTGCAAATATTTCTCTTTTGCCACCCAGCAAGACATTAAGGCTTGTCTATAGAGGGTGCTAGAGGGAGACTTGGGGAGAAAAGAGTTCTCTTCTTGGTTCCTGGGTAGATCTCTTTCCAGGCTCCAGAAGAGAATGCTTTTTCTCCATTGCTTGCCCTCTTGTGCTGAGTTCCAGAAGGATGCACCTTCCTCTAATATCTGGCTGCAGCACACTCTTTTTAGCTTCCAACTCAAGCAGCAGTGGCATAGCCAGGGGCCCCATGCAGTACAAGGTAGTGCCCCAGCCTGGGAACTGTTCCCAGCTTCGTGTATACATATGCCCAGGATCCTGCAAGTTTGGTCATCTATCAACCCAGGGGGGCTGACCTTTATTTTGTACAGATGACCTGGAAGTGCCCTGGTCCAAGCCACACAGGGCAGTGGACTAGACTCCCGCAGAGGGCAGCCTCCCCAACTCCCAGTTGCATCAGCATCCAGTGGTCAGCAGGTATCCCCAGCACCTCTCAAGTTCTGAGGCTTGATAATTCTCTGTGGACTGCATTCTCTGACAACCCGGAGGGAAGATCTCCGGCAAGTCCTACCAGTACAGCTCCACAGTGACTTTTCTGCCATCTAGCAGTCATCCTCGTCCCTGCAAGGAGGTCTGGATCTCAGCTTGGGTGGGGTGAGGGTGCTTCCTCGGACACTGTATCTCACCCTAGGGGTGGTGGCTGCTCCCTGTATCTGCTAACCCTGTATCCTTTCCAATTCCCTCTACCTATCACAAGTTAATTCTCTGTGACTTCATTCTGCTATTAATAATTCTTATATTAAACTTTCCTTGTTCAAAAGACTTTGTACTTTCTGTGTTGTGACTTAATCCTGACCAATATAGACCTCTTAGTCAGGAAACTACTCTTGATTTTGAGTCTTTCTTTACCACCTCAGAGAGGGAGAGAGAGGGACGGAGAAAGGGGGGGCGGGGAGAAAAAATAAATGTAAGTCATTTAAAAAAAAGCAATCTCACGTATATTGTGTACTTAGTACATACAGGGCATGATGCTAAGTACCTGACATTAGTCTTTTGACTCTCACAATACCCTACGAGGTGTGCCTTATTAATGCTATGTCACAAATGCAGAAAATTGTTCAGATTCCAACAGCCATGGTGGCAGGGGTGAAACTTGAATCTTAGTGTTTCCAACTGCAGAGTTCTGATTTTGAAAAAAACACTCTAGAGCCCTCCAAATTACATGATATCTTAAACTAATATATAAAGTGTTCATTCTAAATATAAAGTGTTCCTCATCATATTATAATATCCTAGGTCTTAAAATATCCCAAATTTTAATAAATGAGCTATTATTTTGATATGCTGTGGCAGCTATAACAAAATACCACAGACTGGGTGGTTTAAACAGCAAACATTTATTTCTCACAGTTGTGGAGGCTGGAAAGTCCAAAATCAATGTGCTAGCCAATTTGATTCCTGGTGAGAACACTCTTCCTGGCTTGTAAACAGCAGTCTTCTCTCAACGTCCTTACATGGTGGAGAAAAGAGTGTAATCTAGTCTCTCTTACTCTTTTCATATGGACACTATTGCACCATGGGGGCCCCACCTCCATGACCTCATCTAAACCCAGTTACCTCCCAAAGGCCCTATCTCCAAATTCCATCACATTAAGGGTTGGGGCTTCAACATGTGAATTTTGAGGGGACACAAACTTTCAGTTCATAACAGCTGTGGAGGAATTAAACATTGGTATCATTTTTACATTCGTTCCTCATTTTTATATGAAGTGATTTTAACATGTTAGTGCTAAAGGAGAGAACTCAAGGTCATCTAGGCCATTGCCTAGACTTCAAATTCAATAGTCACATAATTCAATAAAGAACTGGGAGTGAAGAATTGTTTCTCTAATAAAAACTGTAGCCAGAATTTATAAGTTTCTAATTACTCAGCAGTTATAAATCCTTGTAGTCCTATTGCTATTTATATTATGCCCATGAAAAAAATACTGTGTCCAAACTAACATTTATACGATATAGTATAGTCAAACTCAATTTGCTATATCTGTAACATTTCTCCATTGATTGTTGTCTTTTAATATTCAAGCTGATATTCTAACTACAGAAAATGAAATTTTTTTCTAGGATTATCATTCAAAAGGAGTGATGAATTAATTGTCTAGGCAAAACTAAATGAAGGAAAGAAAAATTTATACTCTTCAAATTAATTCTCTAAAATTTGTTTCTGTAAAAATGAAATGAATTAATGATAAGTGGTACTAGCCAATTTATTGTGTGTCTGTGTGTGTGTGTGTGTGTGTGTGTGTGTGTGCATGCATGTATACAACTCTGCCAATTTCTTTCTCAGTTCTACTTCATTATAGGTATGTGTGCTTGGGCAGATGTATTAAGCCTCTTTAAACTTCAGTTTTCTTATCAATAAAATAAGTATAATAAAAACTATCTTGCAGATTGTTGTGAGTATAGGTGATAATAGATATGCACATGTGAAAAGCCTCAACAAATTTATCTCCTCTGTTCCTTTTCTCAGGAGACTAGTGGAGGATGTGCTCCACTTGACCAAGAAAAGGAAGACATGCCATTCAAGAAACAAGAATCCAACAAAAGAGAGAAGTAGAAGAAATCACACCCCTATCTTCTGGTGATGGTGAGGAGAGACCCAGGCTAAGTACTGGGTTAGAGCAGAAAGATGGAGGGCTGGAGGAAAGATAGCATGAACAAAACCAAATCTGGTAATTACCTGGTGTGTTTGAAGATATCAAGAGGGCTTGAATAAGTGATTGATACATAGAAAAAATAGCTATTAACTCCGAGGATACTCGACATTGTACAATAAGAGAAAAGAAATGAAATATATACTACATGGATCAGTTGTGAATAATATTTACAGTCAGTATACTGTCTAAATACAGTATTGAGCTAACCAAAATATATTGAGATGATGGGAGAAGGGCTGTAAGAGAGCTAAATCCTTACCTCCCAATAACAAGAAACCATGAGACAATATATAATACTGAAAAAAAATCAGGAAATGAAAGTATAAGCATGTTTGTTGTTAATGATGATAAATACCAGAAGAAATAGGTAAAAGTCAAATCATTCTGTAGAGTACAAGAAGACAATTGCAATCCCCTGCCCACCCATTCCTTCCCCCATCTCCCCTTCCCAGAGGAAATCACGTCCACTCTTTTAGCTGTTTCATCTGGTATTGACCACCATGTTTCTAAAAGTTAAGATTAAGTTTGTAAAGAGACAGACTGTAGGCTTATATACCTATCACAAGATCCAGTCCACGGTAAGTAGCTACTACTACTTCTGTATGGTTGCTGTTAGATGAAGAAAGCCATTGATGTCATGTTACAAACATTGGGATGCATTAAGAGACATACCATTAGGCCCATCAAAGATTCCAAAGTGCTACCCAAGGAACCCTTTGCACCTAGAGTCAGCAAGGTGGACTCATTTTGTGCTTTACCTCCCTATGCAGGTACAGAGAGAAAATGAAAAGGAAAGTAAAAGGAGAAGGAAAAGAGAGAGTTGAAAAATCTGGTAATACTTTCAACTTAAAAAAGATCAATAATCCGGAACTGTCCTTTTAAAAAACAGAAATACTTTTGAAATAGCTGCAGTATTTCAAATATGTCAGAAAATAATAGCTAACCCTTACATAGCACTTACTCTTGGCCAGCACTATTCAAGAAAACAGACATATATTAATTCAATAAATATCGACAATACTATGTGGTAAATATACTATTTTAATACCACATTTTATAGCTAAGGAAACTGAGACACAAAGAGATCAAGTAATTTGCCCGAGTTTACACAACTAGTAAATGAAAAGCCCGGTCTGGAACCCACACACCCTGGCTCTGAGATCTCTGCTTTTCACCATCACTGCATGAAATGAGGTCTGTAGAGACCCATGCTTGGGGCTGTGTCTCTTAAAACAACGAGAGGAGAAAGCTAGGCAGGTGGGGGAAAGATGGGTATGGAACTCTGTGTATCAGGGTATGCCTGTCAGGGTTGGAGGTGCTCTCTGGTAGAGGGAGGAGATGAGTGAGAATGAGCTGGTTGGTATCAGATGGCATTTGAGGTTACGGATGTGCCAATCATCTAGCCGGGGCCCAAAGTTACATATGAAAGGTGTGCACCATAACTTACCATAGAACTCCTCCCAGAAGCCTAAATGCTTCTTCCCAGAATGGGAGCCCTCTGTGGCACGAAGAGGAAAGGAAATGACATCAGAGTCAGGGTTAGGAAGTGAGTTATTTTCTCCTCAGGAATAGGAAAACTAAACCACTGGGGCTGCAAAGGCAGAGAGTGTTCTAGGCCAACCAGGAGTGACTGTGTGGAATGCGCCCCGCTCACGGGAAATTTAGATGACGAGAAGGACCAAACACAGAACCGCAGGCCAGAAATGCTCTGAAAAAGTGCATTTCTCAATGAACCTTAATGGTGTTTTAAAAATAAAAAAGAATTTCTAAGAAGGGAAGACGCCTATTTCCAAGAACTTGATTGTTAGGGACCAGAGCAGGGCAGAACTCCAACGACTCTGTTCAGATTTTATACATTATCAGTAAAGCTGTTCCAAAGCTTGAACACATCCCTAACCTTCACCTGAGGAGGCTAGGACACATTTTAAGATTCCCTGGAGAGTGACTTAAGAGTACATAATAGATGCCTCTGGAATACAAACAGGACTGTTAGTGAAGTATCTCATTGCAGAGCAACTTCAACTCTTGCTCTTTCTCAGCTGTGCAGGCCCTTGGCTGCCAGCAGAGCTAAGAGGCAGAGCTCCCCAGAGACCCTCAGAGTCGCTGTGGGTCTTTGCTGATGGGGAGTTCAGCTTTCAGGAAAGAGATAACTATTAACCTTCGGCTTAGTGTCTGAGCTCATCTAAGTTTTGCAAAATAAAATATAAATCATCCAAGAATTTGCTTTTCCTAGTTGCGAACCTAATGTCACCTAGGAATGTTGATTTTATTAAAGACACTTGTGGACCCTCTGGGACTCTACGGGTGAGCCACAGTCACTTTCTACGGTGAAGCTTGGTTTGCCAAGGTCGACCATAGAAGCCCATGAGGCACAGTATCAGAGGCAGGCAGGCCCTGCTCTGTTAAGCACATCCCTCCACCCACACATTGTTCCAAGGAGGAAAGCTCCTTCCCTTTTTAAAATGGCCTTTTGTTATTGACATCTTTAGGGACTACTGCTTGACAGAAACACTTTATAGTAGAGGGAAACTAGAAAATCTAAAGAGGACTCTGTCTTCCAAAAACCTATTTCAATCAGTAGTAACAAGGGGGGCAAGAGTTTAAAACATCTCACTGGGCCTCTGTAAAGACAGAGGTCTAAGGAACTTACTCTTAGGACACAGATGTGATCAAAGGAACAACAAACTATAATGGCATCTTAATATGAATGTTTTAAGCCATGAGATGGGTTTTTAATTTCATCACTAAGTTATGGAACACAGTTTTTGGCTGCTTTCAGTAATTAGAAGGGTGTTTTTCCTGTAAGTCCCCATGTGTCTATAGTAAAAACATCTGTCCAGCATCTGCCAAGAGTAAGAATGCACACACTGAGGAAAATTGCTTTTGTACATGAACAACAAACCTTCAAACGATGTTCGACAAAAAAAAAAAATCTAAGCTTTTGTTGAAATTATGTTTCTGATTTCTGGCATTACAAAGGGAGTATTTAAAATGTAAATTGATTCACTGTGGTCCTGTTAACTGAGACCAGCTGTGCAGAGGAGGACGAGACATCATTTGGTCTCATGTTACTCTTGTTTCCCTTCCCTGGTTTCCTCCATAGCCACTCTCTCAGCATGAAAACACACTCGACTATCTGCTCAGATTGTTAAGGTGCAAACAAATGAAACTGATTCATAATGTATAGATCCCTGGGGGGAAATGTTTCCAATGTTTCATAGACGAGAGATCCATCTTTTAATCTATGAAAATGAAAAGCATGCACAAATCCTATGGCCAGGCAAATCTGTTTTTCAATATCTACCTGCATCAGTCAGCATTTCAACAGAGAAGCAGAACCACTGGGATATAAATACATATATTTGCTTTGACCTTAAGCAATTGTGGGAGATGGTTGCACAGTCAATATGTGGCTGTCCTTTCTGTGTCTGCTGCTGGAGCATGAAATCCATAGGGCACGTGGTCAGGAAGGGAAGATGGAAGTAACAGGATGTAATGGGAAAAGAAAGAATAAACTGGAACCTAGGAGGCTGAGGCTGAAGCCCCGAGGAAGGTTGGGAATCTGCATTAGACTCTCAGCACCACCAAACCTCTCACTTGGGTGATGGGGGGGGTCCAACAGGAGGTGCCCGCGCGTGCCATCATGGACGAAACATGCGCTGTGCCCGGGAGGCAGAGAAGCTGAAGCAGGAGACACAGCCTGGCTGGCCTAGCAGCCCAGCTGCTACCCCAGGGCAGTCATGGAAGCCGGTAGATAAGCGACAGGTGCATGAGTGGAGGCAGCACTGGTGCCCAGACCGACCTTCCAAGTATAAAAACAATATGGCTCCTGCTAACTTCCACCTTCCAAATCTCATGAAGAATGCTTCTTAGAGCTCACACTACGGAGGAACTATGTAAGAGAAGAAATGCCAGGAACATAGTTCCAGCTTAGCAAAGGTGAAAGACCACAAATCTACTTACCCCAAAGAAATATACTCTCATGCACCCAAGGAAGCAGGTGCAGAATATACGTTACATTGTCTTTATTAAAAATTGGAGGGGGTTCCCTGGTGGCGCAGTGGTTGAGAGTCCGCCTGCCGATGCAGGGGACACGGGTTCGTGCCCCAGTCCGGGAAGATCCCACGTGCCGCAGAGCGGCTGGGCCCGTGAACCATGGCCGCTGAGCCCGCGCGTCCGGAGCCTGTGCTCCGCAACGGGAGAGGCCACAGCAGTGAGAGGCCCGCGTACCGCAAAAAAAAATTAAAAAAGGAAAAATTTAAAGGTCCCTTAATACCTGAGCTACATCCATATAAGGCATACTGCAATTCCAACAAATGCGGTTGAGCCACATACTAACATCAGAAGAATTCTAGGCCAAATTGTTGGATATAAAAAGAAAGTGTTATATATACAGTATGGTAGCATGTTTTAAAAACACATAATGTAAAATATTGCTAAATAGCTCTGTGGGTACCTTTGTTGATTTATTCAACACATATTTATTACCTACTGTGTGCCAGATACTCTTCTAGTCACAAGGGATATAGCAATTTAAAAAGCCCTCTGCACTCAGAGAGCTTATGTTCTAGTCGAGGAGACAGACAATAAAAAGTAAATAAATAAATAATATTAGTCATGGCTTAGGTGGTGATAGATGCTACAGAGGCACAGAAAGCTGGGGAAAAGAATAATGAACACTGGGGGTGACCGCAAGTTTAAATGAGGAGGCCAAGGAAGGCCTCACCAAGAAGATATTTAAGCAAAGGTTTGAAGGAGATGAGAGAGCTAGCTGTGTGGGGGGAAATATTCTAGGCAGAGGAAGTAACAAGTGCAAAATCCCTGGGACATGGGTGCGTCTGGTGTATTGAAGGATAAATGAACAAGGGGGAAGCACAGTAACCTGTAAATCAGGTCAAGCAGAAACTCATAGGCCATAATGCAGACTTTGGACTTTACTCAGAGATGGAAGTCTTTGGAGAGTTTCAAGCAGGGAATTCTAAAAATGAAAACAAATCATCCTGGCTGCTGTGTTGAGACAAAACTGTAGAGAGACCAGAGTGAAAATGGGCACCAGTTAGGCAGCTACTGCAGTAATCCAGGGGAGACATGGGGTGGCCTGGACCCAGACGGTGATGATAAAGTGGTTGGGTTCCGAATACATTTTAAAGGCAGAGCCTGCAGGATTCTCTGGACACTGGAAATGGGCTGTGAGAGAGAGTCAAGCACTACCCTAAGCAGAGCTTCTTAGCCTGAGCAGTTGAGGCAGGGGAAGTCTTGACAGGAGATGAGTTTTGGGCTGGCTGACTATGAGGCAAGCATTAAAATCCTAAAGGAGATACCAAGTGGCTTCTTGTCTTTTTGAAGCCAAAATCATCTTGCACCCATATTAAAGCTAGGCCTGGCTCCTTGTAGGGGAAGTGTCTGATGGACACTGCTGCAAAGTTACTGGCTTACATGTAACCCTCAGAAGTTCAAAAAGTACTTCCAAGGCACCAAGTCTGTACTCAGAAATACAGCAATACGGCTGACCTTCATTTTCAACTATTTTGCTTATACCATCCATACCAGAGAGCAATCCTACACACTGCCTATTTAACCACAAACACAAAACACTGGGAGAAAATGAGATAGAATTTAGCTAATAACCTACTTGAAGTAAACCTTTTTTTGTTTTTCTTTTGTTTAAAGATAATCAGTTGTCTGGCTAAATTTTTTCAAACATTTAAATGTGCTGATGCAGCCTGTTTTGGTTTTTGTTTTGTTAGACTTATATGGGAAAAAATGATCCACAAGCTCTGTGTCATCATTATCCTTTTATTTCACAACAATCTTCTGGGTTTGTGAATATTTGTTTCTTGAAATAAACTCACAGAAATTCACTATGGAGATGAATGAACTTTACGAATTCAGTACTCTGATTGGGTGAATCTAATTTCATGGAAACAGTACAAGGCTAAAATATCTTATCTTGAAGCACTTAAAATACAGATGTTTCAAATATGGATGGATGGTAAGAATAGCAAAAACACTTTAAAAAATCAGATTCTTATGTTACTATTTTTAATTCTGTATTATCAGTTGCTTAAATTAATTCATAGACAATTGTTTCTACTAATATGAGAGAATCAGCTTGCCTTCTTTTTCTTTTCTTTGGTTCCCACATATGAGGGACTGTGAGACTAAATAAATCATTATATATTCTACATGCAATTCTCCTGCGACAGCCTTTCAAAAAAGAATTAGGAAGCTTGAATACTAAACACCAACAATCCATGACTAGGATAAGGTCAGTTTCAAGGATGAAGACATTTTTGACTTGAGCAGTTGTGTAAAAATAATTTCAACAATAAGGCTTTGTTATAGGCTTTCCAATAACTTCACTTAAAAACAGAGAACGTACATATATATATTCTCTCTTTTTTCTGTCACACACATCCCTGAATTGAATGTTAATGGCTCTTTAATTCAGATAAAACACAAGTTTTACAGAGAATACAAGGAAAGCTAGCCTGTTGGTAATGTTCTGAAGCCTTCCCTTGTGGCTTCTATTTTTGCATTAGTATTGATCTGCCAAGTTTAAACTGTCGTCATCATCAATGGCACACGTCTTTGTGGGAATATTATTAACTCATACTAAACTCTATATTTCAAATCATAAGCCAACCTAACTGAACAACACTTTTGGGGGACTGTTAAGAGTATGCATATATTTAGAAATGATAAATTATTTTTTTATCCATCAATTTCTATGCATTTATTAACAAAGCCCCTATAATATGAATAGTTCTAAAAGCACACAGAACTATCATTATTGTTGAGAACACATGAATATTTACTTAGTGTTGTTAAGTATGATAATGCATTTTAGTTATGTAGCAATATACCCATATTTTTAGGGTATACTAGGGTGTGTGAGATATCTGGGTGCTTTAAAATACTTCACAGAAAGCCATCAATTAAGCACGTGTGCAAAATCTTGATAATGGGTGATGTGTATATGAAAGTTCATTAATTATACTCTCGTGCATGTTTGAAAATTTTTATAATAAAACATAAAACAATCCACTTGCTTCTATCAATCAACTCCCTTTTTTATAAATAATAAAATGAAATTCCAAATACAGAAATATGATTTCTTAACACTGTGGTCCCTATACTGGTGAAAATATGCTGGTGTAGGCAGCATATCTAGGCTGTGTCCACAGAGAGGGTAAGAGAGCTAACATTTGGGGGAAGGTACTTTTTTCCAGTTACTTTAGGGATGATAGCATTTGATCCACATGACTCTGCAATTTCTCTATTGCTAATGGAAGAACTGAGACCTAGAAAGAGATTAAGTAACTTGACCAATTCACATAAATAATATGCGCTGAAGTCGGGATGTGAATCTAGATTGGAGTGCCTCTAAATATTGTTGTGTCTTAACCAGACTTCTGGGTCTTTTGGGTGAATTTCTGAACAAATTTCAATCACCACCATTAATATGAATGAGAAATGAAAACACAATTCTGATCCTGTGTCCTTGCTGCTAAAAGACTTTTAAATGCTTCTTTATTAGCTAAGAAGGAACAAAAAGCTTCAGAAGGCTTACCGTGTGTGCTCTTAAATGGCTCCAGCCCTGCTCATCCAACCTCCATCCACACAAGCCCCTCCATATACACTGTGATGATTAATTTTATGTCAGCTTGACTGGGTCATGGGATGCCCAGATATTTGGTTAAACATTATTCTGGGTGTGTTTGTGTGGGTAATTCTGGATGAGATTAACATGTGAATCAGTAGACTGAGTAAAGCAGATTGCTCTTCTTGGTGGGCTGCAGCCAATCCATTGAAGGCTTGCATAGAACGAAAAGAGAATGTGCTCTCTCTTCTTGAATATCCTTGTGCTGGGACATCGGTCTTCTCCTGCCTTTGGATTTGGACTCAGACTGGAATTAAATCATTGACTCTCCTTGTTCTCAGGCTTTGGAGTCAGACTAGAACCATGCCATTGGGTCTCCTTGGTCTTCAGCTTGCTGACTGCAGATCCTGGGACTCCGCAGCCTCGATAACTGTGAGTCCATTCCTTATAGTAAATCTCTTCATGTATTATTGGTTCCGAGACTCAGACAGATTTTGGTACTGAGAAGCAGGGTGCTGCTATAAGAAATGCCTACAAATGTGGTAGTGGCTTTGGAACTGGGTAATGAGTACAGTCTGGAAGAGCTTTGAGGTACATGCTAGAAAAAGCCAACATTGCCTCAAAGGGACTTTTAAAGGTAATTTTTTGAGGGCTCATAAGAAGAGAAGAGACCTGGAGGGAAAGTTTCCATCTTCTTAGAGAATATATAAATAATTACTAACAGAATGGTATAGAAATATGGACATTAGGGGCCATTTCTGGTGAGGTTGTTATAGGAAAGAAACTGTGTTCTATTACAAGTTAATCACTAAAGGGATGTTGCCTATAAGCTTAAATTATACATAATGGCCCATCTCTGGGAACCCTGCCTCCCAGGTGATGAGCCTTAAGCTAACATACCTTTGTTTAGCACACAGGAAACATCCCAACCAGACCCACCTGTGAATGGGTGTAGGAAGGAAGAAATTAGCACATCCCCTCCAGAGTCTGGCCAGAACCAGGGCTTTACTCCTTCCCCTTTTAGTACAAAAGAAGTCTGAAATCTAACTTGGGGAAGATGGTTCTTTGGGACACCAGTCTACCATCTTCTTGGTCTGCTGACTTTCTGAATAAAGTCGCTAGCCCTCGCCCCAGCAACTCGTCTCTAGATTTACTGTCCTGTGGTGCAGTGAGCAGTGCGAGCTTGGACTTGGTAACAAGGTCTCAGATGGAAACATGTTATTGGAAATTGGAGGGAGAACAATTCTTGTTATAAAATGGCAAAGAAATTGGCTGAATTGTGTTCATGTTACAGTGGTGTGTGGAAGGCAGAACTTGCAAATGATTGAAATTGGATATTTAGCTGAGGAGATTTCTAAGCAAAGTATTAACATTGCTTCCTCCTGACTGTTGTAAAGTGCAGGAAGAGAGAGATGAAATAAAGAAGGAGCTGTTCAGCAAAAAGGAACCAAAACTTTAAGATTTAGATAGTTTTCATCCTGCCCACATTGCAAAAACATGAGAAAGCATGTTCAGACAAGAACACCAGGGGCTGGATTATCATGCAATCAAGAGATTAAGGGATTATATGAGGAGGGACATTGCCAGATTGGACTGAAGGGGATAGAGACAGGGACTTCTAATCAATACTATACGGTGGGGTCATCCAGAGCCAAGAGCTGAGCTACCTGGATAGCTTCAGGGATAATATCCCTGCCCAGCAGAGCCTTTAGGGGCACAAGCCTTGGCCAGCAGAGCCATGAGAGTGGGACTGCTGCCCCAGTGGACTTGGTAATTGAACCAAAGGGGCTTAAATCTTTAGTCTTGGGATCTGATGGAGATTAGCTTCCTGGGTACTCAACTTGCTTGGGACCCATCCCCCTTTCTTCCTTCTGATTTCTCCCTTTTGGACTGGAAATGTTTACCCTATGCCTGTCCCACCACCATACTTTGGAAACACAAAGCCTGTCTGGTTCCACAGTGTGCTATTGTGATTCATACTAAGAAATATATATGCGGTCTTCATCCCTGTTTCTGGCACAGAGCCACTAAAATCCTTGGAACTGTCTGTGATGAGAGTGACAGATGTCTCTTGCTACATTAATGAGGTGACTTTTGGACCACACCTAAGAATTGAGGCGGGTTGCCAGGGGAACCAACCTGGGGTAGAGGGTTAGAACTTTCAGTCCCAGTCCCCTGATTTTCAGGGAGGAAAGAGGGGCTAGAAGTTAAATCCATTGTGAATGGCCAATGATTTAATCAAGCATGCCTATGCAGTGAAGCCATAAAAACCCAAAAGGACAGAGTTCAGAGAGCTCCTGGATTGGTGAACACGTGGAGATTTGGGGAAAGTGACACATCTGGAGCTTTGATGCCCTTTCTCACATACCTTGCCCTACACAGCTCCCATCTGGCTATTCCTAAATTATATCCTCTTATAATAAACTAGTAATCTAGTAAGTACAATAATTTTTCTGAGTACTGTGAGCCCCTGTAACAAATTAATTAAACCAAAGAAGAGGGAATTGTGGGAACCTCTGATTCATAGCCAGTCAGTCATAAATACAGGTAACAACCTGAACTTTCCAATTGCATCTGAAGTCCAAAGAGGGGGTCATGGGAACCTCCAACCTGTAGCCAGTCAGTCAAAATCACAGGTAACATCCTGGGCTTGTGACTGGCGTCTGAAGCGGGGTGGGGGATTGAAGTCTTATAGGGTTGAACCCTTAAACTATCCCCCTACACACACACACACAGACACGTTGGAAATTGGATCTCAGAACACCTGTTTACCCAGGTTCACAGCTGGACAGAAATTTTGCCTCAGGCTGAATCATGCCTTGAGTCTCACTCATGCCTGCTTTAGATGACATTTAAATAAGACTTTAGACCTTAGACTTTAGGGTTGATGCTGGAATGAGCTAGGACCTTGGGGGCTGTTGGGATGGAATGGATGTACTTTGCATTCAAGGATATGAATTTTAGGGGACTAGAAGCGGAGTGTTGTAGACTAAATTACGTCCTTCCAGGAGTCATGTATTGAAGCCCTAATGTGATGATATTTGGAGATAGGGCCTTTGGGAGATAACTGGGTTTGGAAGATGTCATGCGGGTGGTGCCCTCATGATGGGATTCATGCTCTCATAAGAAGAGAGGGTTTTTCTCTCCACCAAGTGAGGACACAGCAAGAGGGTAGCCATCTGTAAGACAGGAAAAGAGAACTCACCAGAGTCTGATTGTGCTGGCACCCTGACCTGAGACTTCCATCCTCCAGAGCTGTGAACGATAGATTTTTCCTGTTTGAGCCACCCAGTCTGTAGTGTTTGTTGTGGCAGCCCAAGTAGACTAAGACACCCACCCACCTTCTGGCCATGTGCTTTGTTGTTCCTCTTGTACACGCCATCCCTCTACTTCAAATGTCCTGATCCTCTGGGAAAAACCCGCTCATTCTTCAAGATTCAGTTCAAATGCCACATTCTCTGGGACGTTTTCTAAACCTCCCAGGAAAGGTTAAATGCTCCTGTTACCATGCTACCATCGGTTCTGTATTACAGTGGGCAGAGCTCTTGTCACCCAGGGCTGTAAAGACAACTCATATATTGGGTTTTTTCTACTTGTCACAATTCTTTAAATCTCAGAGTCTGTACAGTAAACAGTGTGGAGCTAGTAGTCCAGGCAAGATGCAATGGAGGCCTGAATTATGCTAATGAAGAAGCAACAAATAGAAGGAACTCATGCAAGGGAGGTTGGGGAAGACGCTCACCTTTTAATCTCATCCAAACATCCTTTCTCTTTCTACTAATTTAACTGTCACCTGGCTACTTCCCCCACCCCTCCACTGATATGCTTATAAATGACCTCCTACTTGCCTTTTTAGTTTTTACCCTCCTAGATCTCTCTACTTCATTTGACACTATTAAACCCAGCTTCCTCGACAATGTCCTTTCCCTTGATTTCTGGTACACTGTGGATTCTGGCTTTCCTCCTCTGCCATCATTCTGGCCTCCTTTTACTTTGACCACTTAAGGGTTTCCCCAGTATTTAAAAGTTCTTTTCTTGGGTCCATTTTTCTCCCTTTATAGCCTCTTTACATATCTACCATCTTGATTTCAATCACCATTGAATGATGCTCACATCTGTTTCTCCAGCTTCAAACTCATACATCTAGCTTCCTGCTATTTGAATGTCCTGCAAACAGCACAGTCTTGCCATACCCCAAACTAAATTAATCAGTAAAGCCCCCAATACAAATGCTGCTCTTATCCCTACATTATTTATCCCTGTTCATGGCCATGCCATTCATATTAGATAGAGCTTCGTGTCATCCTTGATGCCTTCCTTAACATTATTTCCCACATATCTGTCAGAACCTGCAGGGCTTCCCTGGTAGTGCAGTGGTTAAGAATCCACCTGCCAATGCAGGGGACACGGGTTCAAGCCCCGGCCCAGGAAGATCCCGTATGCCGTGGAGCAACAAAGCCCATGCACCACAACTACTGAGCCTGCGCTCAAGAGCCCACAAGCCACAACTACTGAGCCCATATGCCACAACTACTGAAGCCTGCGTGCCTAGAGCCCGTGATCCGCAACAAGAGAAGGCACAACAAGGAGAAGCCCATGCGCTGCAACGAAGAGTAGCCCCCCTCGCCGCAACTAGAGAAAGCCCGCGAGCAGCAATGACGACGACCCAACACAGCCAAAAAGAAAAAAAAAGAAAGACACAAATAAATAAATTTTAAAAGAAAGAACCTGCTAATATCAATCATTTCCTTGATTCCTTCCTTCCTTGCACCCCCATATCCAATCGACCTCAGAGTGTTTCTAATCTAAATTCCTAAACACTTCTCAAGTCTATTCCTCTCTCTAAACCTAGCAAACCCTTGTCAAAAGAAAGCCTCTCTGCTTATCTGTTCCAGCCTAGACTTCTAACTCCTCTCTCTGCTTCTGTCATTCCTCCTTCAAATAGATCTATCACACAGCCTCCAGCACAGTCTAAAACATATATATAACCCTGCCTAAAACTCTTCTGTGACATTTCAAACTATGGGGAAAAAAAATCCAAGTTTTTTAGGATACTGTATGATGCTTTCCATGATCTTGTCCAGTGGCTTTCAAATGTTTTTTTAATTTTATTTATTTATTTATTTTTGGCGCATTGGGTCTTTGTTGCTGCGCATGGGCTTTCTCTAGTTGCAGCAAGGAGGGGCTACTCTTCATTATGGTGCACAGTCTCGTCATTGCAGTGGCCTCTCTTGTTGTGGGGCACGGGCTCTAGGCATGCGGGCTTCAGTAGTTGTGGCGTGTGGGCTCAGTAGTTGTGGTGCACAGGCTTCATTGCTCCCCGGCATATGCGATCTTCCAAGACCAGGGCTCGAACCCATGTCCCCTGCATTGGCAGGTGGATTCTTAACCACTGCGCCACCAGGGAAGCCCCTCAAACTTTTCTTTTAGTAAGGTAAGAGAAACATTTATACTATGACTCAGTATACACATATGTTTTCATAACTGAAACCATACTTGCCTTTACTGTGTGCGATGTTATCTGTTCTATTTCATTTTTAATTATCAGCCCATATTGAATTGAAAAGCACAGCTCTAGTGTCAGCCTACCTCTAAAGTCTCATTTTGCTACTTCCTAACACATATATGATACTTGAGCAACACCAAGCTGAGTGAAAGAATGAATGAATGAATGAACGAATGAATGACCCTTCAGAGATATACTACATTTTAAAGGTGCTGAAAAACCTAAGAAGTTGGAAAGTGGAAATAAATAATTAAGACTTGCCATGTAGACTAAATAAATGTAAAATTCAGAGCATGTTATCTTTAGCCATGTAACAAAATCATTGCAAAGTTTAGTGGCTCAAAACAACATGAATTATTATATCTCACTAATCTGGGAGTTGGCCAGGTGGTTCTTCTGCTGGCTTCACCTGGACTCACTCACACAGCTGCATTCAGCTGGAGATTCAGTTGAAATAAAAGGTCTAAGATGACTTCTCTAAATTTCTAGTCATTGGTTGACTCTTGGTTGTGGTGCCTCAATTCTTCTCCATGTGGCCTCTCACCTTCCAGTAAGCTAGACTGGCTTCTTACATGGAAATTTCAGGGTAGCATCTAGGAGGGCAAATGCAGAAGTTGCAAGACCTCTTGAAGCCTGGACTCTGAATTACATACAATGTCACTTTCCTCAAAGTAAATCACAAGCACAGATTCAAGGAGTGGAAAATACAATGTACCCCAGGCTCCTTAGTAATTAACTTAGCAGTCCTCCTAGCTCTATTGCTCATCCCCATTTGTAATCAGGTATCCTTCTCTTTTTCTTTTTCTTTGTGTCCTTTCCACTGGGGCATCTATAATCTAAGAATGAAGAGCATTGAGTATGTTCCTGAATATGAACAGATACAGAGAGGTAGAAAGGCAAGGAAACTTCTTTAAAACAAAAACAACCATCAATTGAAATTCAGTTTAGCAAGGAAGTTTTGATGTTGGAAATTTGACATCCTTAATTGGGGGAGTACATATCTGACTTCACATACTGTAACCTTCTGCAAACTGTGTTTGGTTTATATTCACCTGGAGAAGAGTTAGGCCTTGAGCACTGAGGCCAAACTTCTTTGGACGTGTTCACTCCTTTTAAAACTTTATCTATTTATTTTTTTGTGTGTATTACATTTTATTTATTTTTTTTTAAAAAAAATTTATTGGAGTATAGTTGCTTTACAATGTTGTGTTAGTTTCTACTGTACAGCAAAGTGAATTAGCATATATACATCCGTATATATGTATACGTATACATATATCCCCTCTCTTTTAGATTTCTTTCCCATTTAGGTCACCTCAGAGCACTGAGTAGAGTTCCCTGTGCTATACAGTAGGTTCTCATTAGTTATCTATTTTATACGTAATATCAAGAGTATATATATATATATATGTCAATCCTCATCTCCCAATTCATCCCACCCCCCCTTCTCCCTTGGTATCCATACATTTGTTCTCTATGTCTGTGTCTCTATTTCTGCTTTGCAAATAAGATCATAAATGCTGGAGAGGGTGTGGAGAAAAGGGAACCCTCTTACAGTGTTGGTGGGAATGTAAATTGATACAACCACTGTGGAGAACAGGATGGAGGTTCCTTATAAAACTAAAAATAGAACTACCATATGACCCAGCAATCCCACTACTGGGCATATACCCAGAGAACACCATAATTCAAAAAGACACATGCACCCCAATGTTCATTGCAGCACTATTTACAATAGCCAGGTCATGGAAGCAACCTAAATGCCCACTGACAGGCAAATGGATAAAGAAGATGTGGTATATATATATACAATGGAATATTATTCAGCCATAAAAAGGAACAAAATTGGGTCATTTGTAGAGATGTGGATGGACATAGAGACTGTCTTATAGAGTGAAGTAAGCCAGAAAGAGAAAAACAAATATCATGTATTAACGCGTATATGTGGAATCTAAAAAAAATAGTATAGATGGAAGTATTCACTCCTGATTTCTCCTTCCTCATTAGACCTCCCTCACTCAGGATGACCCACCTGATACTGTTAAATGTCTTCTTGTCTTTTAACCTGTCTTAGGTTGGCCTCCAATAAAAGCTATACCTACAAATATAGGCAAGGAAAGTTTCTGCACAGCCTGATGAAGCCAGCATATGCTAATTTTGCCTACAGCTGTGACAAAAAGAACAGACTTAGCATAAATCTCTGAGAACAGGGCAAAAGCAAAATGTCTATGCTTGCCGAGTACCTTCACAGTGATCACAGGTTATTTAACAATCTGTTTCAATCAAAGTCTGTCTCAATTTCTGAAAATCCTAGATTCTCTGTCACAGAATCATATCAGAGATGCCCAGTTGTGGATGTCTGGTTCAATATTGATTTTACCCTTTAAATTAGTTCAACTGCCAACTCAACCAGTTGAAATGCTAAACGCTCAATAAAATATGCATTTTCCTTTTATTCAGGCAATGCATAAAGAAGCAATTTAAGAATCTAATAGAAGTTTTAGTCAGAGAGCCTTTATGAATTTAGTTTTTATTTATTTGATAAATACTTGTCTATTATTTATTTACAAAATAGTATAGAGTGAGCATCTATTCTGTGCCAGGCACTGTTCCAAGTGTTAAAGGAAAAACAGTGAGCAAAACAAAATTCCTGCCCTCTTAGAACTGACATCCTATGAGAAAGACAGTGTGGAAGATACAAAAATCAATCAGTCTCTTAGATTCCGGTTGTCAGGCACTTTCAGAGACCAGCTAGAAAACGGCAAGTGCTATCAGAGCAAACAAAATATGCTTTGAGGCTGCAGAAGAAGCATTGATTTCTTCCAAGAGGCAGAACCAGAAAAAGGTTCAAGCCTTTAAACTGGGCTTGAAGAATGGATAAGACTCACACCTTCAAATGAGGTGGGAAAGGCTTCCAGGAGAAGAGAAGAGCATGAGCAAAGATGCAGGGTTAGAGAGCTGACCCATGATTCCATGTGGCCAGGTTCCAAGAAAGAAGATAGTAGAAAAAAAGAAAGGTCAGTGGTGGTCCAGGGCCAAACACAACTTTTGAGGCCTTAAAGACTCAAAAGGAAATGATTCTCCACCCTCCATAAAACAGATCATTTAAAACAATACAAAGGGACTTCCCTGGTGGTGCAGTGGTTAAGAATCCACCTGCCAATGCAGGGGGACACGGGTTCGAGCCCTGGTCTGGGAAGATCCCACTAAGCAACTAAGCCATGAGCCACAACTACTGAGCCTGCGCTCTAGAGCCCACGAACCACAACTACTGAAGCCCGTGCGCCTAGAGCCTGTGCTCCCCAACAAGAAAAGCCACCGCAATGAGACGCCCGAGCACTGCAACGAAGAGTAGCCCTTGCTCGCCGCAACTTGAGAAAGCCTGCGTGCAGCAACCCAACACAGCCAAAACTAACTAAATAAATAAATAACAATACAAAGATGAAAATTTACACTTTTCCCCTCAAAATTCTGATTTTTCCCATGAAGGCTTCTGTATTAAAGAACCTGACTATTTTTGATGCTTGATTACAGACATC
Organism: Phocoena sinus; assembly: GCF_008692025.1. Taxonomy (NCBI): domain Eukaryota; kingdom Metazoa; phylum Chordata; class Mammalia; order Artiodactyla; family Phocoenidae; genus Phocoena; species Phocoena sinus. The sequence continues at coordinate 33,456,083 of NC_045766.1, forward strand.
TTTTAAGTTTCACTCCATCCCTCATCCCTTCTGCCCCCAATCTGGGCAAGCTAAGAAAGCCCACATATTCATTCCTTTGGCACCAGTGGGACGATTCAAACCACACAGGAACCCTCATCCTGACCCCACTCCTAACTGCCATGAAGACTCCAGGACTCTTTTCCCTGCTCTCTGAGTCATTTCAGACCTGCCTGGGAGCTTAGTAATATATTTTTCATATACTTTGCATGTGTGTGTGTGGCATCATCAGTCTTGACATCAAGCCAAATTTTGGATGGGGCCCATCCTGTATCTATGGAGTATCTACAATAACTCTTTTGATGATCTTTTATAAAGGTAATTCAAGGCCTCTGCTCTGTTCTGCCCGTTGGGAGACACAGCAATTTGAGGACAGATCAAAGAAGGTCTTAGGCTCTAACGTCACTGGAATTTTAAAACTGTTTTCTCTGTAGCTATAGGTTCCACAATTCGTACAGTTAGGTGACATACTTGAATATTATGCCTACTCTAAATACACAATAGACACTTAATGGAAGAATATCTCAGCAATAGTTGTGATGACAGTGGACCTTTTGATAGCATAAAAGTAAATTTAAAAACTATACAGGAGAGATATGCACTTCACCTAAAATGAGTAATAGTGAGAATTTGAGCAAATCTTAATTTTTTCAGTAACTGTTTATCAAACATTTAACACTTGCAGTGCACTGTGCTTGTCCCTGAGGACGTAGAAACAGGATTTTTGGTGTTTTTTTTCCCTATAGTTACTTTATATGCCGACCTAAGACATGCATTCAAACAGGTGTACCTCAGGTGGTTAATTTGCCTAACCAAAGTTGAAATGAATAGATGAATGATGAAAATGAATTAATTGTCACTTAGCCCATAATGAGTCACTCATAACCAAGCCATTCAAGGGGGAATTAAGCTCTATTCTGGAATGCATTTCATGTACAAGTTATTCCTTGCAGAAAACAAACTGCATTGAAAAAAATTTCTAAAAGCTGATGATTCCAGATGATGAATAGCATTTTTCTAAACTACCAAATAAAAGCTATGATGGGGCTACTACCATGATTCTCATAATTAAATATATTTGACAGTCATACTCAGAGTGTTTTATCATTGATGGTATGTTACATCTTTTTGAGAATTTCCTAGTTCTGTGGAATGAACTAACATCATCTTTTAAAATATGAAATACTTTAAAAGTTATTTTCTAATACTGCAATCTGGAAAATAAAGTGCTATCATTTATAAACATATTGTCAAAGAATGGTTCTCAATTACTATTAGAAAGAAGGGACAAAATCAAGCTGGACAAAGGAATAGGAAGAATGCAGGAATTAATCAAGATATCAAATGTATTCCTATATATGCTCCTGGGATAATTTAAGGAAGTCTTCTCTCTGTGAATCCAAAGGTATTAAATCATTATCAAGAATGAAAATTACTAAAAGATTATACTAATCTCAATTCCCAAATAAAATATAAGCATTGAAAGAGAAGCCTAAATAATACCACCAGAATGTGTGGTGATACAAGAATATTTACTTCAGAATTGAAAGTTGAATTGCTTAACTTAGCACTGATAAAAATTGATATTGTCAAATTGTTTATCAGGTTTCCATCGGAAGTGGCAAAAGCTGTGAAAACTGACTCAAGCCATTTGGTACATAGTAATGACTGAACTGACATAGGGAAAGCATGGAATAACATGCCATTACCTCTTCCGAAGGCAAAACTAATTCTAAACATGGAATAATTGCCACCCATTTTATGACAAATCTCTTTCTAATGTGGACACATTTCTTAAAAAGAAGTGGTAATCCTTTGACAAAAGCTTCCTAAGTGTGGATGTGTCCTTGGCAAAGATGCCTTAAAGGAAAGAAGAAATTGTCTGAAAGAGAGCAAGTACTTAGATAAAATGAACCAAACTAGGCTGAAAATGTGTGTAAGCTTTTCTTACGGATATAAATTGTAATACTGGAGAAGCTACATTTCTTCACATCATTTCAAATTCCTAAAGCCAAAAGTCCCTTTTAAGTCTGCTAAGAACTGTCTTCAACTTGTATAAAGGGACTCAAGGTCAAATATAAACAAACAAAGAGGGAACTCTGCTCCTGTGCTTTGGCCTTTAGGCAACAGTCACCTTGCAACCTCAAATTCATAAAATTGTCTTTCAACAAATGTGCTAAGTGTTGACTATGCACAAGCCCCATCCCAGATATTTGAAACACATCTGGAAAACAGAATGACAAAGATCTCTGAACCAACAAGCTTTATCACTTGGATTTCTGCAACAGCCTTCCTACTCTCAGCAATGACTATTTCAGTCTCCTCAAACTGCCACACCCCTCTTCCTCTCACTTGGAGCAGGTTACCTCACCTCTTAACCCTCAAAACAATCGGAAGTCATGCAATATAAACTCCCTCAACTTCCTGGTACCAAATCTGCTCCTGCACCTGCCTGTTACGAAACCCACCACTTTCAAACTGCCTAGAATCTTGGGCTACTGATTTCCCTCTTTATCCTGTGTCCTATATAACTCTCTCTCTCTTCACTGAATCCTTACTATGAGTATTTATGTTTGATCTAAACTAGAATTCCCTGTTTAAAATGTGTGTGTGCCTGCACACACACAGACACACACATGCATACACACCAAGATCCCAACTTACCTTCAGCCACTGCCCTATCTTCTCCCAAAGCCAAAGTTCTGTAAGAAGGTACAAAATTCTTACTTTTCAGCTTCCTTATTTCACCAGTCCGCTCATTCCAATACACGCATTGCCCTCTCCACATCACTAAGATTATTTTTGATAAGATCTTCGATGACTTTTATGCTACTAAGGCTAATTAACAGTTTTCAATTGTCATCTTACTCAGCAGTATTAGACATGTTTACTGCCTTGAAATCCTCTCTTCCCTTGGCGTCTGTCACATGATGTCACATCTTCTAATTCACCTCCTCCTACCTCTCAGCCACTCTTCCAATTTTGCTTTCCTTTCTTACTTGCTCTTTTAATACTGGAGATCCTTGGAACCCAGTCTGAAGCCCTTATTCTCCTCATACACTTTTCTCTCCACCCAGTCAAACTCACTCACTGCCACAGTTTCAAATGCTATCACTATAATGAAGAAAGTATAGTTCTACCCTGACGGCTCTACGAACTTACAGAACTGTATTTCCCATTGCCAACTTGGTATAGCCTTTTGGATGCCACAGAGGTGCTCAAATGTAATGTGTCCAAACCAAAGCCACAGTTTTCCCTTCACAACCTGCTCTTCTCTCAGTACTCCTTTATGGCAGTAAATGGCACCACCAACCACCCAGTTGATCATGACAGTATACTACGTATTAGCCCTGTCCCCTTTTTTTTTTTTTTTTTTTTGCGGTACGCGGGACTCTCACTGTTGTGGCCTCTCCCGTTGCGGAGCACAGGCTCCGGACGCGCAGGCTCAGCAGCCATGGCTCACGGGCCCAGCCGCTCCGCGGCATGTGGGATCTTCCCGGACCAGGGCACGAACCCGTGTCCCCTGCATCAGCAGGCGAACTCTCAACCACTGCACCACCAGGGAAGCCCTAGCCCTGTCCTTTTAATCCTACCTCTTAATGATTGCAAATGTGTTCGTATCTGTCCATCTTCCTTATCTCAAGTTTAGTCCAAGTCACCATTATCTTCCTCCTGAAGCTTCTTATTAACCTTTCTGGAGAACTTGTCTCCCTCCAATCCTTTCTTCATATTGCAATTAATCGCTTTTCTTTTAAAATACAAATTTCTTTAAGACATTGTCCTATATAAACCCATCAATAGCTTCGCATTACTTTTAGGATAAAGACAGATGTCTTAATCTGGCCTGTAAGACCCATCAGGATCTGACCCTTGACTGCCTTCCTCTCCCTTCTTGCACTACCTTCTCCCTTGCTGACCTCACTCTGGCCAGAGAGAAGACCATCTGCCCTTGGAGCCTTTGCACATGCTGCTGCTTCCACGTGTAGCTCTCTGTCCCCACCTCCTTACCTCTCTTAATTAGGTTTCAGCAGAAATCTTACTTCTTGTACAACCTTCAGCAATTGACCTAACCTCTTTTCTTCATTTTTATTATCTGTAAAGTGAGGTAGCTATAAAGATAAGGAGAGTGGGCTTCCCTGGTGGCGCAGTGGTTGAGAGTCCGCCTGCCGATGCAGGGGACACGGGTTCGTGCCCCGGTCCGGGAGAATCCCACATGCCGCGGAGCGGCTGGGCCCGTGAGCCATGGCCGCTGAACCTGCGCGTCCGGAGCCTGTGCTCCACAACGGGAGAGGCCACAGCAGTGAGAGGCCCGCGTACCACAAAAAATATATATATAAGTAGATTTAATACAAGTAAAACAGTTACAATAGTGCCTGGAATACACTAAATTCTTAAATGATGTTAGCATCATTGTTTTTATTATTGTTATTACCATTGCCATAATTATCTTGCTTTTCAAAGACCTTCTCTGATTCCCCATACTACATCAATTCCTCTCAGTATATGCTCTGCTAGCACCCCAAACTTTTCCTTCACTAGATTTAACTCACGTATGATTAATTGAATATTTGTATAATCCCCTACAAAACTCCAAGCTCCACGAGGGCAAGTACCACATTGTTTTGTTGATCACTGTATATAGGCAAGTCCAGTGCATGTCTGGCACAGAGTACATTCATAATATGCTATAATGCTAAATGAATGAATGAATCACACTCCATTAATTTATTTTTTGTCTCAAACATCTTAGAGCACACACAGCCTATTACTCTAATTGACTTAACCCTCTTGGGTAGCACCAGAAGAAGTAATCTGTCTCCTTGGGTCCTATGAATTGAATTGCCCCCTAAAAAAGAAACGTTAAAGTCTAAATAACTCTCTCTCTTCACTGAATCCTTACTATGAGTATTTATGTTTGATCCAAACTAGAATTCCCTGTTTAAAATGTGTGTGTGTATGCCTGGTACCTGTGAATATGAATTTATTTGAAAGTATGGTCTTTGCAGATATAATCAAATTTAAGATGAGATCATTAGAGTGGTCCCTAATCCAATATGACTGGTGTCCTTAGAAAAGGGAAAATTGGACACACACACACACACACACACACACACACACACAATAGGAGAACACTATGTGAAGACAGAAACATATAGGGAAAATGACCATGTGAAGACAGAGGCAGAAATTAGAGTTATGTTGCTATAAGCCGAAGTCTCCTGGGGCTACCCAAAGCTGGAAGAGGCAAGGAAGCATCCTCCCCTAGAGACTTCAGAGGGAGCATAGCCTTGCCAATACTTTGACTTCTGGCCTCTTGGAACTGTGAAAAAATAAACTTATGTTGTTTTAAGCCACCCAGTTTGTAGTACTTTCTTACTGCAGCCCTAGGAAACTAATGCAGGTCTTTTCAAAAAAAAAAAAGTAATTTAGAGGCAGATAAACTGAGACCTTGGGCAACTGGATAGACAGCAGAATCATCTCTACCCCTCAGTGATCTTTCTTGACTTTTTGCCCCATTATACATGAGACTCACTGGTAAATGAGCCAGCTATGGAGCCTTCCAGGTCCTGCACCTGGCTCACCAAGCAATAAGAGCTTTCCATACAGGGCAACAGCCCTGGTGGCTCCTTGGATAATGTTCAATCAATGGAGAAGGTTAGACTGAGTCTAAAAAGGCCTTTTTTTTTTTTTTTTTTTTTGGCTGTACGCGGGCCTCTCACTGTTGCGGCCTCTCCCGTTGCGAAGCACAGGCTCCAGACGCGCAGGCTCAGCGGCCATGGCTCACGGGCCCAGCCGCTCCGCGGCATGTGGGATCTTCCCGGAACAGGGCACGAACCCGCGTCCCCTGCATCGGCAGGCGGACTCTCAACCACTGCGCCACCAGGGAAGCCCAAAAGCCCATTTTCAGTAGGATATTTTGGCTATTGTTTGCTCCCTAGCTGAAAAAGAAATGTCTCTTTATAATGCATTCAATACAGCTGATTATAGAATAACTAATTCAATATTAAGCAGCCTTCTTTCTTTCTGCAAGTCAGCAGGCCACGATGAGTCTGAAAATGCTTAGAAGTCCAGCTCAGAGAATGGTGTGTTTTCACCTGTGTTTTTTAAAGCATGCAGCAATAATATACATTTAGTCAACTGGTGGAAAGAAAGTACTTGTCCTGTCAGCTTTTGTATGCTTCGTGATTACAGAACTGCCAACATTATTATTCTTGCCAGTTCACATGACTGCTTGACAACCACTTACCCATTTGCATTTTTCAGTGATTTTTCCAACAGTGTAATTGGGAGGCTTTACGATTACACAAAAGTAGAAGGTTACAGAAGTCTGTGGATGCTGTCTATATTATTCTGAATTATTGTACCTGCAGTCTTATTACCACTGATAGGCCTGAATTCAAATATAATCAGAGCCATTTGTTAAATATGAATAACACTGTAGTATATGTATTTTGATAGCCTTGGCACAACAGCATTAAAATAAAAAGGTGATCTTGTTATTTTGACCCAAAAAAAGAGCATTAGAAATATTCTCATGCTACCTTTTGAAATATTTTTATAAAATTTTCATTATTAAAGGAACAAAATATTAACTAAGAGTTAAAAATTCAGAGAATTCTTTGGATTGACTCTTATATGAACAAGATATCTAATGATAATAATTGAGTGAACTTCAAAACTCAAAAGCTCTAGAAGGGTTCTGACAAAAACACATTTCTACCCGAAGAAAATTACTACATGAGCCACTTTCATCAGTCTTTTCTTTATAGGTCAAAATATATTGATATTCTCCTCAAAAGAATAGGGTTCTGAAAAACAGAAATAAAAGCACTATTCCTCATGAAAACATAACACAACCCTAGAAAAATAAATTCAGTTCCACCCAATTTACATAAAATTGGGTCTTGAAATTCCATTATCAAGTCCACAAAAGCTTTTAGTTGTTTGGATTGGAAAGCTGCATTTGTGAAAGCAGGAGTGACTCCAGAGACCTGCATCAATTCATTTGTTTACTCACCTCTGTAGGTGACAACTGGTCTCTCTCACTCAACCTTCCACTGCAAAATTATCAGTATAGTGGTTCCAAACTTACAAATCTTTGACCCTTGGGAGGCCATTAATTTATTATAACATATCTAAAAACACATATGCATCCAAGCATTTTCTATAGTAACAATAAATAAGTGATCATAGAAATAATGTTTCAAATGTAGAGAAGCCTGCTATAATTAAAATAAAAATACTTTTCAAAAAAATTACAAAATTCATAGTAGTCTTTTATTTTCTCAATCCTCAGATTAAAAAAGCAGTTACTCTCCTGTAACTGCATTGGAATATCTCAAAACTACATATAGTCAATAACAGCTACGAATTATTGAATGCTTACTGTGTTTCAGGAATTGTGGTAAGCACTCAATCATTACCTCATTCAATTTTCACAGCAACCCTTTGTAGTATTAATAAATCACAGATTATTGGATACAGACAGAAAGGTTATTCTCCCAAAGTCACACTTCACAAAAAACAGGCCCAGAATTCTAAACTAAGATCATTACAACCCCTCTCCTGCACTGTATCACATCACATACCCACTGGTGTGCTGGAGCTGCCCCTGGGCCTATGCCAACTGTTAATATCTGGGAATTTGAACTTGGTTGTGGTGGTAATATTTGCACCCCAGAAATCAACAAGCACCACAAATAAGGGCTTCCTTCCCCCGGCCCAGAGAGCTGGTTTACTAGCACCCCACTGGCTACAGCAAAATATTTCACCTATTCTTCCACTTTCACTTTGGTTCACATGGTTCAGAATAATCTGTCTCCTCAAAAGTCTGTTAAAATGGGGACTTGAAAGGGGTCATAGGCACATTTGAAAGTAAAGAATGTTTACCCATGGTATGAATTCCAATACCCCACCTCAGTGTTCTGCTATGCAGAGGGCTTTGAAAGCACATGTCTGCCTTTTCATGATGTCTACCATTCACCCTCCAAAGTCCATTGAGTAAGACCAACACTTTATTCCTTGAAGCCTTCTAATATCCAAGTAACTTCAGGCCATAAAACATACTCTCTACATTATATTTCCAAAACTTTTACTTCTCTATTTTTCCCCAGACTCAAAAAAGTTTTTTTTCACCTCAATCATAGAATATACTTGGTCAGGGTCAGAGTCTAGAGTAGATATTTCAGGTCCTTCATTTTCTCTGGGTCTCATGGCTGCCTTCTGCACAGTTCTTCATGAGAGGCAGAAAAGTTGAAAAGAACCTGCTGAGTGAGGCCAATGTTATTGCAGCACCCACGTTTTGAAATCGAACCCAAAGGTCCTTCCTTAGTCAACTCAAGCCCTTCCTTACAGACATGCTTATTGTCAAAAAGACATTATTAAACTATAGCTTCAGGCTACTGTGAATTTCTGAAAACTGTTTTGTTTTTTAAATGAGACACACCGTGTGCTCACTCATCCAGATAAAGGGAGATGCTCATCACAGCTCAGTGGGCTGGATGAGTTTAGCAAGACGCATCCTGTCCATCAGTATCCCCCAAATCTACTCTCTTTGGTAGCTTTTCACTCACAAGCTGTCTTTTTCATGATTAATGAGGAATAGCTTTACCACAAATAAAACCTGCAGAAAGCCACCCACTCACCAATGAGCAGTATTCTTCAGCAGCTTTGTTGTTAAATAGTAACTCACTTACATGAGCAAAAAAAGACATTATAGAAGTTGAAGTGTTTATTTAGTGAAAATATAGAAAAAATAACTACTGTAAAAGTCCCTTTAATAAGAATGAAGAAGTGATCAATATATCCTTAAAACATGCTTTAATATGTAATACTTTGATTCCCTAACCTGTCACATATATCTATTTAGCCCATAAATTTATAACATTAGCAGCTACTTTTTATAACTTGATCTAATTTTAACAAGACTCCCAATTTCAGCCATGCTGGAGTTAAGTGATCCTGGATTATACCTCCTGCTGTAATAATTAGAGAACTGGTTAAAATATATAAATATTTTAATATGCTAACCAACAGGCATTACAGGATTTTGATCCACGAGAAAAAGGAAACAAGAGGAACCCCACAATAGACCCAGATTGCTTCACGAAGGCAACAGAACTTTTAGAACAGAAGAGGACAAAGCAGAAATGGAGCAGAGTGGTTCCACTGAGATTAGTAGACAGAGATCAGAGGTGAGAGATGTGAAGACACCTGGAAGTGAGGGGCAAAGAGAGAGCCATACAGAGAAAGAGCTCCAGAAATCAACCTTATCCCCCTTAGATTTTCAGCTGAATACTAAGTTGCACAGGTCTAGGGTGAGATTACATGAAACTAGGCAAAAAATATTCTAACCAGAATATTTTTCTGCTTAGAATAAAATTATTCTAACCAGAATAACCACCAGAACTGGCATAGGGCTGAGAGACACTTGAGTTCGGACCAACCAGAATGAAGAATCTTTTTTAAACACCCAGGGTATTCAGAAGAGACTCCAGAAAGACAACTGCTGAAGAGTAGGCTTAGTTCAGCAAAACTTACTTTAAACTTGTTATAGCAGAGCTTGAAAAAGCCTCAGTAGGATCAAGCTGATCTTCAAAGATGTTAAGTATGACATAAAACTCAACACACTTCAAGGAAAGAAAGAACATCTAGACCTTCACAAACACAGCATTCACAATATCTAGGATCCAATAAAAACTTTGTAGACATGCAAAGAAGCAGAACAACATGATCCATAATCAGGAGGAAGAAGCAGTAAATAAAAATAAAACCAGAAAGTACAAAGGTGATTCAAAGGTGTTAACAGACAAGGACCCTGGAAAACTGTTATAACTGTGTTCATGTTCAAAGGTTGAAAATAAAACATGAGTATATGGAGGAAAAAGATAGAGACTGTCAATAAATAAATGGAAACCATACTAAAGAGCCAAATAAAATTCTACAGCTAAAATACAATGAAATGAAAATTTCACTGCATGGGCTTAACAGAAGATTAGAGTCAACACAAGAAAAAAAATACTGAATTTCAAGATCAGGCGATAGAAACAACACAAAAAACACACAAAATGAACAAAGCCTCAGTGATCTCTGAGACATTATCAAACAGTCTAACAAATATGTAATTGGAGTCTCAGAAAAAGTCAAGAGACAGGGTGGGGCACAAAAATATGTGAAGGGACAATGGCCAAGAATTTTCAAAATTCTTGAATCAAAATTCTTGAATTATATAAATTATACTGAATCTATATATAAATTATACACTCTAATTCTACTAAGATTTTTTAAATACCTCCATGTGCATAGAGCACTTGGAAGGTATGTGGACAAATAATCTAAAATACATACACACTGTGACCCTAAGCTTATGGTCATATGAGGAACAAACACTTAAACAATTCAATTTGAGTTATGAAACTCATATTAATACTGTTCAGATTAAAGACAGAGTGCTTTTGGAGCACAGTGTAAGAAATTTTTCTTTCAACTCAGAGGATAAGATAAGAATCATCTTTTATTTCAAGGAAACAAACATTTTTTGAACACCTATAGTAAGTTATACACTAGAAATACAAATAAATAATATGTATTTTGTTAATAATAATAAATAAATGTGTTGAGTATATGCCATGTGCAGACACTGATCTCATTATAACATCATCTCACTACAGCTTAATAGTTAAAAGTCAAGCATATCTGGGCTCAAGTTCAGGCTTTGTCACTTGCTAGCTTAGGAAAGTCACTAAACTTCCATGAACTTCAAATTCTCACAGGTCAGGTGTTGATAATAATTAAAATACCATACTATTTTGTTGTATGTTTGTGAAGATTAACTGAAATAGACAAAATCAAGACATTGTCTGAGTCCTGAAGGACCCACCAGGGGCAGCCTATAGCAAATAATGTCATTACAATGTGTTCAGTAGAATGTCACTGCTATGAGAATACAAAGAGGAAGTTATCTTATCCCAAGAGAAGTCTCCCTTAGAACGATGCTTAATGGAATCTTAAAGAATAACAGTTATTCAGGAGACTTGGGAATATATAAACTCAGGGCAAAGGAAACATCATAAACACAACCTCAAAGGCAAAAAAAAAAATCATAATTGCTGAAATGCAAAACACAAGGCACGTGATGTAGGATAGATTCAGAGGGACCAGCTTTTATAGAAGGTTTTATATTGCATGTTAAGGAGGCTGAGCTGTACTCTGTAGGCTCTTAGAAGCCACTGAAAGATTTTAAGGGACAGCAACTTTGCATTTTAGAAACACAGGTGGCTCAATGGAAGGTTTATTTGAAAATGGCAAGGTGTCACAAAAGCAGTGAGGAGGTGGTCACCAAATCTCAGGCAAGAGTTGGTGAGGCATGAACTGGAGCAACTGTAGAGGGATGGAGATGATGGGAAAGATCTGAGAAATTCAAAGGAAGTAAAATTGGCAAGGCAAGGTGAGTGATGGGATATGAGGGGTGAGGGAGACAACACCTAGGTTTGCTCTCTGGGTGATGATACCACGATAGGGATTACAGGAGGAGGAATGCTTTTGGTTTTGAGCATGTTGAATCTGAGATACCTGTAGGAATCCCAAGGGGCTATGTGTAGCACAGGTGAATTTGCATCTGGAACTGAGAGGAGAGTTAAGGAAAATTGATGTGGATTGGACAGCAATCAAATATGAGGAAGCAGATGCATTAAAATAGCTAAGAGCATTTGAAAAGAAGACAAAGTACAAACTGTGGTAAGGCAAGGACATAACCCCAGGACACTAATCAAATCAGTTGGTAATTGAGGAGACCAGTAGGAAGGCAGGGAGAAATAGGAAGTAAACAGAGACAAATAACACTGAATAAAGGGCCTTTGAGTGGAGAAAGGGGAGAAGAGTGTATCAGGTAGAACAAAAGCCTGAAAATTCTATGCTGTGTTAAGGAAACTATCCACACACAAAAAATATAGTATGAAGTGAATTAAGAGGTTGAGACCAGCTCACGGAGGGTCTTGAAGTCAGTGCTATCAAGTTCAGGTTTTCTTATTTAGTGTTGGGAAACTTTTTGTCCAGTTTTAATGAGGCATAACTGACTAAGAAAAATTGTATATATTTAGCCTATACACATGATGCATGATGGTTTCATATATATATGCAATGTGAAGCTATTGTAAATCATTTAGGAGAGAAATTACATATTCAGTTATTTATTTCAGAAATGAAATTTGCACCTTTATGTGAAACGAAGAGTGGAAACAGGAGAGATGCTGGAAGAGCATTTGGGGAACATTTGGGAAGTATGGGAGCTGAGAGTGACAGCCTGCATTGGAGGATGGGGAAGTGAAAACAAAGTCAAGCTCTTTCCTCAGGAGAGCAGGAGGGTGGTGGGTGTTACCAGTGACTCAGGCAGGAAACATCTTAGAAGGGCCTGGTTTAGGGAGGTGAGAACTGAGACCATCTGTGCCCGCATGACTTACACAAGTCTGCAGACCACCTATGTCAACATGATATAGTTCTTTGTTCCAGGAAAACTTTTCCAGAGAAAGATAAGGCTGTAAAGCAAAAAAATAACTCCACCAATTGTTTTAGGAAATTCCTACAGATAAATTTATTAAAGATAAGAGGCTGTTCACCTGAGCAAACAGCCCACTTACCAAACAAAAGTTTGCTTATCAAGACTTTCTTCAGGAGATTTTGTGCCGCTCAGATTAGTTTTGTCTCGGGGCGGGGGTGGAACCACCTTACACCATGTAAGCCTAGAAGCCAAAATTCTGTAAATATTCCCCTTCTAAAACACGGCTAAGACCTTGTCAGATTCATGTTTTTTCTTGCTGCAACAAGTATGAGGTAAGTTTTGCTTTATTAACAGACTCTGTGGCGATAATTTGGGGCATTCACTAGAGGGAATATGACGAGTGCAGTGTGGGACGTATTTGATTTGAAAGATCTGTGGGACATGAACAGGCACTTGAATATTTGCAAAGAGCGCTAAAGAGATGATAAAGGTGCTATTTGATAAGGTTTCCAGTAAATCCAAATCATATCATTCAGATGGGTTCAGGTCAAAATATTGTACACTAATAATGATTGTTTTGTTACCTCCCACATCAAATTTCATTACCGCCTTTTCCCACTGTATAAAGGCCTGTCATGCCGAGATCATTATCAGTTCCATGATTTGTCTTGTGCTGCTTCCTCTGCCTGGAATAGTTTTCCCTTCCACCCTAAGGTTTAAACTTCTCACAGCCAGCAGCCTCCTTCCAGCCCCTGAAGCCTTCTCAGAAGCGTCTTTAATTCCCAGTGTTTATTCCTTCTCTCTTCCCTATTGCATCAACTGCTCTCCAATCTATTCCCAATGTTTGTTTTGTATCCCTGAGCACACTGGAATCACTTTAAAGAGACAGACAAGTTCTTACACTTTGTTATTGCTCCCAGCCCCTAAATTATTCCTGGACGTGTCACAAACCTTCAAGGAATATATTTAAATGTACTAATTTAAACTCAGGAAAGTTAAGAGGAAATTGAAACATGTCTGACTCTCCAGAAAAGAATGTTTAACTAGCAATTAGTTAGCTAATGATCATTAGCTTAATTGTACATTTGTTTGATGCAAGCTTAAATTTTGAGTGATTAGGAAAGAATGAGAAGAAAATCAGAAATTTTATTCAAGTAAAGATCTAAAAGATGCAACTTATCTGTTTCTTGAATGCAGATATTAAATATTTTGCATCAGAAATATATGTATATATTTGGAAACACTATACACCTATGTATAAGTCTGGGAGGATACGGACCCAAATATTTATAGTGGTTAGCTTAGGTGTAACGACAGCATGAGAAAGGATTACAGGCAATTCTTTTCTTCACTTTGATCTTAATTATTTTTTTAATTTATTCTAGAGCAAACTGGCATTTGTTGGACAATAAAACAAAGTTGAGTAAAATTCTAAAATTTCAGTGTGCATTGTCCAAGTTTTCACATGAAGTGTTAGAAGCTGGCACAAAAATTCATCCTCAAAAGAATAAAGTGAAAGACATGCATTTACTGTTCAGAACAAGACTGAGTAGTTAGTTCCTTGTTCTGTCTATTACACGAGAATTTTTATTGCTGAAGCTATCAACCCAGATGCTAACTATAATGATGAACTGAACCTGCTGACTCTCCTCAAATGCCTATTCTACTGATACAAACCAGGAAATCATTTTTACTGAGGGTCTTGGTGATCAAATAAGGACAAGATTTGATTTAAACTTGAGAACTTCAGTTAATATTCTTCCTCATTATTTTATACCCTGTATTATCCAGTATCCAAGGTAGATCAGTAAAACAGAACTGTTTGGGGATCTGAGATTAACGTGTACACGCTTCCCATTTGGTGCTTGTCTGATTGGCACATCTATATAAATTTTTATGTGTCAGAAGCCAATATGAACAGCAATTACCAAATATGAACTTGGACACACAATTAAAATTTGGATTTTTGCCCCTGAATACCCCGCTCACCATCTGCCTTCCCCACCCAGTCACTTTTTAATTCTGAGCTTCTTTTCAAAATAAATTTTTTTCTCTCTGACTAATAGGAAATATCTTGGATGAGCCTGACTAATTCCAAAGCAGTAACTATAATCCTTTAATCACTTTAAGAGGTAAATGAATAGAGAGGCATTTGGTAAGAAAAGAAAACAGGTCCGGTGACAGAATATATAAAGCTAGTGTCCTAGAGTTAGAAAAGCTTTCTACCATCCGCACACCGCAATGATATGCAAGAGCATAATCATTATTCTGAAACAGTCACATCAGATGCACATTGGTTTATCTATTTTTTAACTGACTTGACCATTAATGTTAATGTGTACATATGGAAGGTGTCATCTTGGTGCCATGTTGGCTACCAATCCTGTATTTCTTATGATCTATTTCTTTGTCTTTAACAATTTTTCTGAATTTTTTACTTTAGGAACACAATTGTATGTACTTATAAAAGTGTGTGCTTAAAGTTGTAAATAAAATAGGAAAGTAATTGGCAGAAAATTAGAAATAGATATTTATACAACACTGTAAATTTTCACTCTCTGCTTTATGTCACTCTATTTTGCCTTATGGTGAAATAATCCATAATTAAACTTTACTGCAATATAAATGTTAGCAAAATGGACTGTCATGGTCAATCAGTGTTAAGAAAAAATTAATCAAATCCAATTCCCTTCTCTAATGAACTTATTCATGCACTGCTAGCTCACACATCCAGCTCTAAGTGAGGCTGCATAGGTAATTTGGAGAAGCCCAAGGATAGTCAGAGGAGTCTTCTCACTTTGTGATGGAAAGATTTGGAGTTAAGAAGCAGGTGAAATATTAGCTATGGGAGAAATCTACACACCTGATAACTTCAGGAAAAGTTCATATATTAAGTGTCTGATTTTAAGGGCATTATAGCATAAGATACTTGTATGCAAGTGAAAAATTAGCATACTGAAAAATGCATTTCAGGACATTTTGGAAGCTCCATGTAAATACTTTGTGCACCAAAACAAGCCTTGGTCAGTCCAAGCCCTTCAACTATCCATGTGGGAAAGCATTAGGAAATAAGCTTTAGATGCTAAGCCTGGCTCTGCTGCTTACAAAATGTGTGACCTTAGGCAAGCATATAACATCTTTGTGTCTCAAGTTTCCTGTCTCTAAAGGGGAGTAACAATACAAACAGTATTTTTTTGAGAAGATCAAACAACTGCTGACACACAGACAGACAAATAGACAAAATACACATTGACAAATATATACTGTGTTTTTATAATGGATAAAATTCATATGTTTAATTCAAGAAATCACTGAATTCTAAGTTGTCAGGGAATTTCCTTAGGCCTTCTCTCTGTTCACCCTCCTGGACCAATTTCCCAAATTTTCCTTCCTTGTCTGCTGCAGATTCCAGGCATTGAGTTTGTTTTCCTATCCTTTTCTCAAAGCTTTTCTGATTTGAAGCTGCCACCATCCAGTTCATTCCTTTGACTCTCCACCTGCCAAGGCTGTGAGTAAAATGCAAAAATAATCTCCCTCAGTTCCCCCAAGGGCTCTTGGGTTTTTTTCCTTTTCTTTACTGTTTAACAGTTTGGAGGAAACAGACTGAGAATAACAAAGGGAGATAAAGTGGGAGAAATTGCAAAGTTTAACACATCTCTCAAAATCCATTTATATAGCCACCTGTTAAAAGAGGGTAGTTTCCATTTCTGAAACCAATTTACCTAGAATTCAGTCTTTGGCCAACATTATTCACCTCCTAGACACACACACACACACACACACACACACACTACATCTTTATTTTCACAAAACTTTAAGTGAAATTTAACATCTCCTTTATTTATTACTATAGTACTAATAGCATTACTTGAGCCTTTATCACTATATAATTGTTGCAAATATCATTTAATGCTCATTGCTACTTAGAAATTAAGGCAGCTACTAGACCCACTGTAGATCTTATTATTTGATGTTTTAATAGAAACTATATGTATATTTCAAATCTGGGCTTTTAATGTCTATATTACCATATAATTGGCTTCTTTTGTAATTCTATGGATTTGCTTTATGCATATAAAAAGTATATATTTAGTTATTATTTCATTTAAATCCCACATTATTGTGTGTACCTGGCTGCACCATTTTGTTTGCTTCAGTTCAGATATGATGTCCTTATATGTTAGCTATGATATGATGGTGGCAATGCCTTCTACATGTCAAAATGGTACTGAACTCCTCTTTAACAATGAGGTTTGAAGCCAGGAATTTAAAAATCAAATAATAAAAAGATAACTGCTTTAAAACCTCAACATTTAATCTTTGGAAACTATTTTTCTAGGGAAAAAGAGAGGTATATGTCAATCTGCGAAATAATGAGCTATGCTACAATTAGTTTCTGGAGTTTAAGAGGCTGAGTACATAATCTATGGCCTGAACACAAAGACAACTCATGGAGTTTGCAAACTGAACTTTCCACTCTTGGAGGCATCCTGCTGTACTATTGACAAGAAACACCATGAGTTTTGTCAGGCAGTCTTCTGGGCAGGACTTGCCATACCGTCTGCTTAGGTGCTGCTTCCCAAGTCCACACAAATAGAGTGATTTCCCTTTGTTTTGAGCACATAATGACAGCTGCGTGTTGTCACCACGCTTTTTAGAAACAAATCCCTAAACATTTTCAAAAATCAGAGCATCCCAAAATGATGACTTCCTATTATGTTGCAAAATTGCCTCAAAGCATTATTAATGCTCTTTATGTCCAAACTGTGGCTGCTAAGTAAGCTTTAGAAAGAACACTCACAGTTTGCTCACAGTTACTGCAGCAAGATGAAAATGTACTGTTTCTCTCTTAAGGAGCTTGCCAATGTAAGATCAACATTATATGCCACCTTGAAGAGTCCAGAAATGTTTGTTTACTCATAGAAAATCTTTTACCTGTGGATCTCAAGGTACTCATCTAAAAACTAATCCAGCCACCTCTAAACTTGGCCCAAGTCTAGAATGTTCTAAGAAGACAAAGCCAACAATCATAGCTGTCTTAGTGAACAGTGAGGAGTGCCTAGGATGGCTACAACTCCAGAACTCATGCCAGGTGAAAAGCTAAAGGGAAACATAATCTCCGTTTGCTGGGATAGTAATTACCTTCCACAGAAAGTATCTTCCAAACCCACAGGATTTACAATCAGCTTAGAAACATTTAGGATAATCAAAGATAGAGAAATAATACTTCAGTATTGTATAATGAAGAATTAACCCTACCCAAAGAGTCTGTCCTTTATCTAGAAGGTAAGCTCTAGGCCCCTGGCATGTCCTGCCTGATAGGACTCTGTTTGTTGGGGCCTTTGACCACCAGAGAGTCATCTAACACTGTGATTTATCATGGGGGCTCTGAGCCATGCTATATCAATTTTGACCTCCAGACTAACTAGGAAGTAAAGGCATTAGCCTGACATCTGGGAAGGTCTGGAGACAAAAGATCAACCAAAAGTAGGTAGCATGTGACTGAGCCCCAGTAAAAGCTCTGGACATCAACGGCTCCAGTGAGCTTCCCTGGTTGGCAATACTCTCTGCACATTGTCATACATCACGGCCCGGAGGAGGTGGCACTGTACGTAACTCCACAGGGAGAGGATGACCAGAAGCTCTGTGTGCGGATGCCCCCCAGACTCTGCTTTATGTGTGCTTCCTTTGGCTTATTTTAACCTTTATCCTGTCCCTGTATACTCTTTGTGAGTACAATAGCTTTCAATGATTTCTGTGACTCCTTGTAGCAAATTTTCAAATCTGAGGGTAGTCATGGGAATCCTCAAATTTACAGCCAGCTGGTCTGAAGTGAGGGTGGAAATGGAGACCCTGAGTTTGCAGCTGGAATCTGAAGCGAGCGCTCTTGTTTCCTCTAACTGTACAGTTTGGTTAACTCTGGGTAACCCTTAGAACATTAAATCTGCCATATTTTTAATTTTATTAGTTATATAAGCATTATTTAAATACTAAGGAGGTTTTAAGTCAGATATTAAAGTACTTTAAAATGACAGAAAATGATTAAGTTTATGAATGCAGTTTATATTGTTTCAAGATAACGGTGTACAGTTTGTAAATGGCACCAAAATTTATTTAAATAAACCTTAAAATTGATTGCAAAAATTTTGTAGAAATATAAGTGAAATAAATTTTTGAACTGAACTTAAAATCTCAAGGGGATCTAGGTTTTTGAATTTGCAAATTTAATAAATTGATTAGTAATTTAAAAAACATTAAGAGTATTTTCTGTCCTTTTAAGTCTACTAGTGGATATTATAATGCAATTTCTAAATTTAGGGAATGTGAACTAGGAAGGGGCTAAGTGATTACTGAATACTAATAAAGTAGGGACAGGATTAATACAGGAAATATGCAGAAAGTTATACATTCCTAATGTCTGATCTATTGCTTTCCTCTTAAACCTTTACTTAGACTTGGGAAAACAGTATTTGGAGTCCTTCCATGTAAAAAAAGTTATTAAGTTGTGAAAGCAAATTAGATTTTTAGTTGGTTGACTTATCTCTTGGCATGAGATTCAGTAGTACTGCTCTGTTGGATTATGCATAACTGGTGAAGCCCAAGAAACTTAGAAGGGCACAGAGTATCAGTTAAAACTCTTTTGGGGGGCTTCCCTGGTGGCGCAGTGGTTGAGAGTCCGCCTACCGATGCAGGGGACACGGGTTCGTGCCCCGGTCCAGGAAGATCCCATATGCCGCGGAGCGGCTGGGCCCGTGAGCCATGGCTGCTGAGCCTGCGCGTCCGGAACCTGTGCTCCGCGACGGGAGAGGCCACAACAGTGAGAGGCCCGCATACCACAAAAAAATAAAAAATAAATAAAATAAAATAAAACTTTTGGTTGCAAGGGACAAAAAATCCAATCCAACTGGTCTAAGCATGAAAGGTAATTTAGGGGCTCATGTAACTGAAACTTCCAGGCACCACTGGATTCAAAGACTCACACAATGGTATCAGGACCCATCTCTCAGTTCTTTTTTCTGGGTTGGCTTTACCCATACATTATGAAGGTTGAGCCTGCATCCTTCCATGTTTAAAACCAGCAGAAGATAACATGCCTCTCCAAGAGGAAGCAGAATTATCCAGATGGCATCTCATTGGATCATGTGCCTGTTCCTTCCTCAGCCAATCACTCTATGCAGGTATAAATCTTACCCTTATCCTTGGAGCCAGGAGGAGAGTCAGATCAGGAACGGTGCAGGGGAAAAGTAACTCCCCCAGAGGACATTCACCTTGGAGAAAGATGAGTAGATGCTGGATGCAAGTCACTTGGATATGTTTACATATCCAATAATTCTACTTTCATAATGTCCCTCTGGTGTAATCTTTTTTATTAAACATATAAGAAGTCAAGAAGCTTAAGCAAGGGTTAGGGGAAAAGCTCATTTCTTTGTGGAATTAAATAATGGTGAAGCCAAAAGAATCAAAGCAAAAATAATGTTACTTTCTACTCCTATCCCCACCAAGTAGCTCTGTGACAAGACAAGTTACTTAGCCTTGCTGTTTCACAGTTCCCTTACATGTCAAATGAAACTACAGATACTGCCACACCCCAAGTTTTAAAGCTGATATGAGAATTGAAAGAGATCATTTGAAAGACAAGGCTCAAAAGATGTTATTTTAAAATTACAAAAGTTCTATACAAATATAAAGTATTAGTAGTAGAAATAGTTGTACCATTGTTTTATGTGCTGTACTAATTGAAGGTGTGATGTGTAAACAACAGAAACCGTTCTGGACCATTTAAGTAGAAAAGAAATTTGATAGAGGGGGATCAGACAGTTCACAGACTTCTGAAGAATCAGTCTTAAAGGCTATATAACTAGAAGCAGGATGGATTGGCACCAGAAGACACCAGGCCTGCATTCTGGGCACAGGCTCTGTACCTTGTCTTTCCAACATCAGGTGTTGGAAGCTAGGCCATGTGCTGTTGCTATTTCTGAAACTAAGTGTCTACTTGCCACCAAACTCACCATCAGAACTGAATCCCCCTTGCACTGCCTTCTTCACACCACACTCTACCAATCAGAGACCTCATATGTTAATGGGCGACTGGCAGAATCAAGGTCACATACCTGTACCTTAGCTGCAAGGGAGCCTGGAAAAGCAAGTTTATAGCCTTTATCTTAGGAAGTGGGATTCATAATGTAAGAAATTCACCAAATATAGGAAAGGGGCTCAGTACATTCCAAAGGCACATAAGTATCTACTATATGCATAGCATTGTTTTATGTCTTAAAACATTTAATATCAATGTGCAAATGCAACCTACAGAACTATAGTCATAGCAGAACACATACATACTTCAGCTGTAAGTCTTCTTACATTTTGCTTTCTCCCTCTTGTTTTAAATCATTGACAATGATTAGACCAACTTTGAAGCCAAAATTTTGCTTTATTGTGTCTTTTAAAACCATTTTTGCTCAAACAAAAATCTCTAGTTTATAAATATGTCAGTCAACTTAAGTGTTTTTCAGAAACTCAAACTCAGCTGCCAACCAATTGGTAGCAGTTACTCACTCAACTATATCGAAGATAGAGACTCATCTTACAGACCAAACATCAGAGATTTTTTCCAGGAGTCTACCAGAAAATCATTATATGTGAATCCTGCAGAGATGTTTTAGAGTTTGAACAATATTTGACTTATAGTTCTGTGACAAGTAGAAATTATTCCTTTTTTTTTTTCCAAACTGTGTTCTTGTAAACCTTCTTTATTTTTTCTTAATTTTTAAAAATTTATTTTATTTTTTAATTTTTATTAGAGTATAGTTGCTTTACAATGTTGTATTAGTTTCTGCTGTACAGCAAAGTGAATTAGCTATACGTATACATATATCCCCTCTTTTTTAGATTTCCTTCCCATTTAGGTCACCACAGAGCATTGAGGAGAGTTCCCTGTGCTATACAGTAGGTTCTCATTCATTATTTATTTTATACATAGTAGTGTATATATGTTAATCCTCATCTCCCAATTCATCCCACGTCCCTGTTCCCTGTTGGTATACATAAGTTTGTGCTCTTTGTAAACCTTCTTTAAATTCTGTGTTTCTCTCCCCACAGTAGACAGGTGAAAAACAGAATGGGAAACTTGAACATCTATTATCTCTTCTATAGTGAAATGTAATACCTTTACTTCTTGTTGATGAATCTTCTTGCATAGCTGACAATGATGACTATGTTTAAGGAGGGCAATAATTTAATATTTGTTGTCCATTCCCCTGAAACACTGAGGGAAGACAGGAAGAGAGACAATCAAAAATACTTGTGTAGAGTGTCTTAGGTGAATTTTTCTTGATCCTATTGGGTGACAATGTGAGTGTTATAACTCGATTTTGTCTCAGCTATTACTTTCTGACTAAACTTTTGTGTGCATAACATAGGTATTACATAAAAATTTCAAATTTTTGCACCCGAGTGTGTATGTGTGTGTGTGTGTGTGTGCGTGCGCACACACATGTGTGTGAACAAAAGGGAGAGGTAAGTGGGAAGGAAGTAGAGTTTGCTTAGGCTGAGCTTCAAGGAGTGTGTGCACCTTGCCAGGGGGAGTGCAATGTATAAAATTTGAACTTCAAATCTGTTACTTTATTATTACTCTCATTTGTTATCATTAATCCCATTTTGACATTATTAATGCCAAAACAGAGTCTTGGAGTAAACATTTAAAGAAATGCTGGCTTACATCTATAAATTATTTTAAAATTTTATATGATAAATATAAAAAGTGAAAACACTAACAATATATTTCTTTTTAAATAATATGATTTTATGATTATCTTTTTTAGTAGAATTTATAACACTTCTACATTTCCTATGTTTCATAATTATTTTATTTTACTAATTGACTGGTTGACCCGTTATTTGATGACCTGCCTCAAAGACAGAAATAAATGCAAAAACCCTGCCATCCAGCATGCTCTGTTAGCCAGCATTTCCAGCCCAGCCTTGTAGCAGATGTTGGAGGAGATGTTAGAGAACCAAAAATACAGTTTGGGGGTTATAGGCAAAAAAGGGCAAATAGCACAAAGGAATAAAATGTTCACTTTAAGACTGATTGTCAATAAATCAAGAAAAAGATGAATAGGGCTGAATGCAAGAACAAGAGCGACAGAAGAAGTGTGTAAGACTGTAGGAATCCCAATACATAGGTGATAACTAGGGCCAGAAGAGAGGAGAGAAATAGGAGAAAAGAAAGCAAAGGAGGATGGAATGCAAAAATAGTAATAACAGATTTAAGTTACATTTATTGAGCATTTATTAAACACTAGGGATGCTTTAATTTCTCTCAAAAACAATGAGAAGATGATATTATTCCTAGTCTACAGAGGAGGAAACTGGGAGGAAGGCGGGAACACAGGTAACTCTCTTGTTAAAAAAAAAATATGAAAAGTGACAGTGTCAAGATTTGTACACAGGTCTTTTCATTCATGCTCAAGACTTTTTCATGATACTTGGCCTGCTTTGACTCTACCACTTTGAAAATTGATTTCTCACTGTGTGTTTGATAATTCTTTATTAGCTTGAATATGCCTTTAGCAATACTCATCTGTAAGTCAAACTTTAATATTTTAGCTCTAAAAGAAGAATAAAATAGTAGCAGCTAGCAGGAAGTACAGCACCAGCTCATATTCCACCAATCTTCCTTTTACTTATGATGGTTTGCACATTCAGATGCAATGCCCTAGGTCAATAACCACAAAAGTTGCTCAACTGCTGTTTACTAAATCAAAGCCCCCTTTAAGCTAAAGTCTAAAGCCAAAGCAGGAATTACATGAGTTGGGTTATATAAAAATTGGTATACTTCAGGTCAATTCCAGGAAGAGCTTTCCTGGGCCAAAAAGATGTTTTCCCCTGAGCAGGAAAGCATGATGCATGAACAACTGAATCAATTTTAATATTGTAACCAATTAAGAAAATGGACACCAGTCCACTGGATAGGCCCAACGTACACACCAAACAAAAAAACATTTTAAAGTGTCAAGGATATACACCTGTGACTTTTGTTAAAGATGGCTGACTTGATTAATCCCACATGGTTCTTTTTCCTTCCAAAATCTAACTGAAATAAAAATAGACATTAGCTAGAAAAAAAAAGTAGAGATTACCTTGATGGGCAAAATTTTTATGAGATTTCTGGAAATTGGAATGCAATAAGAGAGAGAGTGCGTGTTTAAAACACATACATACACACACACACACACACATACACACAACCCAAAACAGGCAGAGAGGACCGCTACAAAGGTAAAAGCCATGCATTCCAACAGTCTTGAGCAAAACTCAAGAGAAGTTCCCCAGTATTCCATAGGAAGTCATCCAAGAGCAGGAGCTGTCCAAAGGCAAATAATTAAAGTAATTAATTCAAAGACTACAGAAATACTGAACCAGTTTTGCCCTGCTACCTCACATCATTCCCCATCATGTCACAGACCCGAGTAATTTACTCCCAGGCCAAAAACAGAAGGCCCTTTCTGAAGAAGTGTTGGCTCTGTGGTGAGATGGGGGAACACATTAGAGCCCAAGATAATTCTAGACCTCTGCAATGGATAAAGATAAAAAGGAGTTCCTCCTTCCAAAATTGAAACAAATAAACATGAAATAAATTCACTTACAGAACAAAATCCAACTGATGGAACATAAGTGGCTGTCCCTCCAAGATTCAATTGAACTAACCTGAGAACAGAACTCAGCCTTTGTTACATTCCTGAAATACAAGCCATCTCACAAAGCATTAGTGAGAAATGTCAGCTTTTTATCAATTATTTCATGGGGAGATTGAGAAGACATACATTACCTATCACATAGGAATAACTTATTAACTATCACACATTATAATCACATACATTTAACTGTTCTCCCTAAAGACACCAGCCCTTTGTTTCCTTTCTCTCTTTTCTGGCTGCAAGAATATCAAACTTTCTCTTCCTCTTTATTACATTTGTACCTCCAGGGTTCTTGCTGATTCCAACACATACTTCCTACTTTCTGTTTAAGTAATTGTACTAGTGCAATATGTTTTAGTTTAAGCAACCAATCACACAAAGTGTTCCCATGTTTGCATAACCCTATAATTAATTATATCTCTACCTACAAATCCTCTTCTAATACTTTTTGTCCTATATTATTTAATTGAACCACTTCCCTGAAGATTACTGCTAACCATCACTCTTACATAAGTCTTCCCATTATTTATTTATTTCCCCATAAAATGAGTCCACATTTGCCTTTCCAACATCTGTCTCTTCTCTGCAATATTTCCCATTACCACAGAGGCTAATTTTTATCAAATGCATCATGCATTCTTTATTATATAAGACTCTTGTACAAAAGGAAATGTAATACAAATTGGGTCCCCATATGGAAAGAATAAAGTGAATCTTTGGAGGTTTATATGATTAAATCTATAAATCTTCTATGAATCTTCTCTCTCTATGGTCCCATTGACATGTACCATCCTAAGATGCCTTCCATCTCACCTATACATTAAGAAAAAGTCATTTGGAGGATTTTCCAGAATTCTAAGAAAGTTGCCTACATGACATCCATTGTAATAAATAAGTCAATAATACCCATATGGCTTAATTAGAACTTTTCAGAATGGCAGCTGGAAAAGTTAATTTCCTTGAGAGGTCAAATGGCATCTTCAATGGCCTAAAATTCCCAGACCAGCCTCTGCAATTCCACTATCCTGATAGAAGTGTGAAACCTAATTTATTTGTCTTGGCTAATTAAATTCTACCTGTAACAAAAAGTGCCACCA
This sequence comes from Phocoena sinus, assembly GCF_008692025.1. NCBI lineage: Eukaryota > Metazoa > Chordata > Mammalia > Artiodactyla > Phocoenidae > Phocoena > Phocoena sinus. The sequence continues at coordinate 33,481,393 of NC_045766.1, forward strand.
CTGCTTGTCTGTAAATTAGAGATGTTAATTATATGAGAATATTCAGTGTTACCATGCTTGGGAAGTCGATTACTACAGCCATGTTTTTAAAGGCTTAGCCCAAAATCACTTTCTAACGATTCTGCTGAATGTCAATGAATCCTGTATATTCAAATCCAGAACAGTTACCTAATCACCTTCTATTCCCTAGTTCGTATCTGAAACATTAGCTCTAGTTTTCATATATTATACATCATTTTGAAAAACATGTGAAGTCTAGAACATCAGAAATATATGTCCAAAAAAAGTATACAAAAATCATGAGCAGTAGAAAATAAATTTTAATTGAAAGCAAGACTAAGAGATAAAAGCAGAACAAAGAGCCATAAAGTAGAAGGGCCATGATGATACATGCAGGGCTTACAAAGTTAATTCTAAGTTTTCTATTGTCAAAGGAAAATGACCCCCTCTAAGTGTTTCTAATAGACACTGTTGATTCCTACTCAAGATCTCTTTCTTATTTAAAAAAAAACCAAAAACTATTTTATTAAGGTAGCTACACAGATTGGGGGTAAATTCTGATTAATGTAAGCCAGCCATGGTCATCTCATCTCCTCTGCAACAGTTGTGCTGCTAGGATTTGTTCTAGTTGGGCACCTAACATGGTTCTGGCCAATGCAATGGTAGGAGATAACTGGGGGTCCTCTGGAGATGTTTCTTTGAAATTAGCTAGAATACTCTGAGAAAGTTTATCATATGCTATTCTTCTGGATGCTACTGTTTGAGGATTTCACTCCTAGCGCTACTGCAACCATCTAACAACCATGACATTGGCTAGCCTGACAAGCTTGACACTGAAGGTGCATAGCTGGAAAAAACAGGAATTTGTGATTGCTGTGAATATCACTGAGTTGCTGAATAATCACTCTTAAACCAAACTGTCTCCTGACATCTTGTTAACTGAGGTTATACATTTACTGATGCTTTAATAATTGGAGCTAGTGTTGCAGATAACCCTCATTGTTTATGAGGGAAAATACCTGTTGTTTGGGAGAAGCAAAATGTCACTAGCAATTAGCAGAAAATTTTCTAAAAAAAACATTTTCATGTGGAACTTCATAGGGAAGGGAATGAACATTGGGATGGACAATATCCTCAAACAAGATTCCTATAGCAAATATAGAGGTAGGTTTGATAATACTTTTATGAGAACATAGCACCAAAAAGAAACTCCATGAGAGCTAACCATCAGAGCTATGCAATCTAGACACGTTTTAGTCATTATTTAAGTGAATAGTACAGATACTATCCATTTTATGGAAAAGGAGGAGCCTCGTGAAAACTCTGCTGAGCAGATAAAACATCCCACGTGCACGTGGCCTTCGAACAGGAGGACTGGCAGGAAAACACAATAATCAACATTTATTACCACGTACCTTACTCTTAAGTCTTAACACCAGAGACAGAGGTTTGTTCAAACTTTATTGAGGCAACTTGGGGTTATCAGTTATCTAACTTCCTTCCTGCAGTGAGAAGGGAAGCAAGTCTACTTCTTTACTTGCTTTGTTGGTATCTAGAGGGAACTTAATGAATGCTATAAACTGGAAAATATTTACTGAAAGAAACCTCTAAAGAACTTTCATCAGATCATGAAGTGGATAAAAAAATCTCAATCATATGTTAGAAAGGAGGAAAAAGGAACTATAAACTTTTTTCAACACTCCAGACACATCTGAAAATGAGGTAACACAGCGCGCGGTCCAAGCCAGCGAGAGGGCGAGCGGCGGCGCCTGCCGCCTGCTGCCTGGGCCGCCGCTGAGCCAGTGCGCGTGCGCGTGCGCGGCGGCAGCCTCCGCGGAGACCCGGAACGCACACGCGAGCTAGCGAGCGGAGCGGAGCTGGGCGCTAAGTGAAGCCGGACCTTAGCGGTAAGGGGGACTACGAGCGGCTGCTGCAGCGGGCGCGGCTGGCCGCGCATGTGGAGCGCTGCGACGAGAAGGCCTCCGCCATGAAGGCGGTGACCGAGTTCAACGAACCTCTCCCCAGTGAAGACAGAAACCTCCTCTCTCAGGCCTACAAGAACGTGGTCGGTGCCCAGCGGTCTTCCTGGAGGGTTAGCAGCAGCATCGAGCAGAAAACCATGGCCGACGGGAATGAGAAGAAACAGGGGAAGGTTAAGGCTTACCAGGCCTAGATCGAGAAGGAGCTGGAAACGGTGGGCAGCGTCGTGCCGGCTCTGCTGGACAAGTTCCTCATCAAGAAGTGCACTGAGGGCTTCCCTGGTGGCGCAGTGGTTGAGAGTCCGCCTGCCGATGCAGGGGACACGGGTTCGTGCCCCGGTCCGGAAAGATCCCACATGCCGCGGAGCGGCTGGGCCCGTGAGCCACGGCCGCTGAGCTTGCGCGTCTGGAGCCCGTGCTCCGCAACGGGAGAGGCCACAACAGTGAGAGGCCCGCGTACCGCAAAAAAAAAAAAAAAAAAAAGAACTGCACTGATTTCCAGTGTGAGAGGAAAGGTCCTCTACTTGAAGATGAAAGGCGACTACTTCCGCTACCGGGCAGAGGCAGCTTCCGGCGAGGAGAAAAACAGTGTGGTCGAAGCTCCAGAGGCCGCCACTAGGAAGCCTTCGAAATCAGCAAAGAGCACATGCAGCCCACGCATCTCGTCCAGCTGGGCCTGGCGCTCAACTTCTCCGTGTTCTACTATGAGACCCAGAAAGCGCCGGAGGAGCCCTGCCTCTAGCCAAACAAGCCTCCGAAGATGCCGCAGGCGAGCTGGACACATTAAACGGGGATTCCTATAAGGACTCCACGCTCATCATGCATCTGCTGTGAGACAACCTCACCCTCCGGAGGAGCGACCAGCAGGACGAGGAAGCCGGAGAAGGGCCACGCGGGCGCCTCGGCCCGACGCCTACCCTCACCCCAGCACCACCGCCCCTTCCTCGCTCCAGTCACTCCGTAGCTAGTGCTGAACCTATCTGTATGGCAGGACAGCTACTCGGATCTACTCAGATCTGCTCTCCGCTCCCCCAGGAAGCAGTTCCGGACAGATTCATGGGCATTGCGAGACTGACGGTTTGCTGTGAGCCCACGGGAGCTTTCTTTTCCGATTGTGCAGACAGGTGCGTTCTGAAGGAGGCATTTTACTCTGCCTGCCAAGCTAAGTGAAATGCAGGTGAAAGCAATGGGGAGGTTAGAACGGAGGATTAGCCGACACAGGCTGCAGTCGGTGTTTAAACAGTTCATTTAAAACAAGCTGATAGTGTTTTATTAAAGCAGTAAATCTGTGCATGCATAAATGAATTCACCTCTCCCACCTCTTTCTTCAGCTGATGGAAAACTGTTAAGGGAAGCTGAGATGGAGAGACCACTTGCTCCTTTCCATCAGCTTAATAATAAGCTGTTTAACGTGAGGCTTCAGTAGCGCCTTGTTTTGCCTCTTTAAATTATGAGGTGCACAAGCCTTCTTTTCAGTGTGATGCAGCTAAAGTTTTGATATCTGTAACTTTTTTTTTTGGTTACTATTGTTTAAGAATCATGGATTTATGTTTTCTAACTCTTTGGCTATCGTCCTATGTGTCAGCCCATGTCAATCAAAATCGGTGATTATGAAATGCCAGACTTCTAAATTAAATGTTTTGGAATTCATTGGGTAAGTAAGTGCTGCTTTGGGGATATTTAAAAAAAGAAGAAGAAAATGAGATAAAAACCTTAGATGATTCAGTCTAGAATGTTAATATTCCTTTTGTATCGCAGGGTCTCACACAGTTTATTAAAAAGTTATTTATTGCTGAAATGAGACTACAGTTGACTCTTAAACAATACAGGTTTGAACTGTGAGGGTCTACTTATACACAGGTTTTGTTCAGTAAATACATGCTACAGTACTACATGACCCTGATTGGTTGAGTCCACGGATCCGGACCCCCAGATAGGGAGGGCAGACAGTGAACTTACATGTGGATTTTGGACTGTGCAGGGGTCAGCGCCCCTAACCACCTCCCCACCCCGAGTTGCTCTGGGGTCAACTGTAGTTAGTTAAAGACTAGTTACTCTGAAAATATTGCAGATAATATGGTTCATAGAGAGCTGCAATCCCTTATTTATTTTCTTGGAAGTCCCTTTTGAATTCATCCAAGAAAAAACTAATCTTTTGTTTTCTCTACACAGCTCCCCATCTAATCCTAACCTAGCTCATAGGTCAGGATTGTTCCATTCAGTAAGCCTTAAGAGAGCACATGCTTAGTGCCAGATGCCGTGACCAGTGCCGACAGCGCAAATCTGGACAAGACATCGTCCCTGACTTCAACAAGCTCAGTCAGGTAAATCTTAACATTTGTCCGCCAGAGATTGATGGCTACTTAACTGTCTACAATCATAATGAATCAAGAAACCGCTCAAATTCAATGATTTTGATGCTCTGACATATATATTCACATCTGTCAATTGAAATAATGTTAAATTTGAGAAAGAAATACTGAGTAGGTTCTACTCGATATTTAGACGATGTGGTCTAGGAGTAGGGGTGGGAGAATAGTGAGAGAAGAGAACAGAAGAATGAACACAAAAATGGAAGAGAAGTGTCTGAAGGCTCAAGAAATTTACAAAACAGTGGGAGGAATATGTAGATAATTTTAATAGAAGACCACATCAAAGGGACAAAGAACAAAGTGGTAGGAAAACGGAACGGAAAACAGGGTGGGGGAGGGGCAATTGGGAAGGTGTTATGGGGTAAGTAGCTTTTTGACTAGGCATTGAAAGAGAAGTATGATTTTTATTACAGGTTAAATAGAAGTTCATCCATCACCACAGACATTCTCCCAGCTTTAAGCTTTAATCTTCCACTCTTCTAAAACTCTGCTTTGCCATCATTCTTGGCAGACATCATTCTTATTCCACTGACTAGGTCTTGAATTTCTGACACTTAAGTACTTATAAGATTATCAGGAGGGAAGTTGCTTTTAATACCAAATTTTCTAGGTCATAATGGGATTTGGGGAAAATCCACCTGTCATGGGGGTTATTTGACTCTAAATTTATATCAGTTCAACTTTATACCACAAACTCATTCTACATAGCTTGAAAAATAGAATCCATATATCAAATTTTATAGCTAAAAGGTACACAGCCAGCATGTGACCCAAATATCTTGAATTTAGAAATAGGAAAGCAGAAACCAAAATAGGTTAAGGGACTTGCTGAAGGTCACATTGGAATTTCTGTAGAAGAAATGGTGCAAGAAATTGGGGCACAGGTGACCTCATTGTTTTCTCTCCATCCCACTCACCTTCCTTGATTTGCTTGGGTTCACCACTGATTCAAAAATTCCCAATTGCCAAGACACCGGGCTCCATAGAAAGAGATTTGTTTGGGTGTCTTTACTGACATTCTGTATCTAGGAATTATTGTTGATGTGATAAAGCAGGAGATCATGTCTTTCACTGGAAACTTTCCACATAAATCGAAAAATGGTTTTAACACTATCCTTGTCTTTTTTCAACCACAACTTATGTATATTTTCCTGTCAAAAGGAATATGCTTTATGCACAAATTAGCATCTGTCTTGTTCACGATGAATCTATGTAATCAGTATAATAACAAGAGAAATGGCTCATAATTTTTGCCTTATGTTTTTTTCAATTTGAGAAATTAAAAAGCAGTGCCAGATTACAGTTGAGAAATATGTTTAACTCCTGCAGCCACATACAGTCTTTATGGGAAGAAAAGTCCCATCTGTTTCCTCTGTAAATGGCACTCATGAGAGAAACACCAATTCAGGAATTTCTGTGATTTTATGAACCAAGCCAAAACCAAAAAATACCAACGTCCTTGAAAAGAAATGATTTTTACTTTCTCTAGTCTGTGTCATATTCTCTGAAAAAAAAAAAAAAGGTGGACCAGATGATCCTAATTTCAAACAGTTTAGACCATTTTCTGAATAATTAATATGCTTAAATATTAACAGTATCTCTATCTCAAGGGTTTTCTGCAGAGAAGTATTAAGTTGCAATATTGTGTCATATGATTCCTATATTTAGTGTTTATAATACTCATATAATTTTAGCATGTAATAAAAACATTTATGTCCTAACATGTTAACATATAGTACTGATGTGGAGAAAATCATTGGCAGATGACTTTGTAGTTATGGGTAGAATTACAATCATTTTCATAAATATTATGTGATCATTTTTATTGCTGGCCACGTATCTGCAGTACAATGACAGAAGGTAGATAAACCTCCAGTAGGAAGTAAGAGGCCAGAAAAATACATTAAGTCAATAGAGAGCTTTGAAAACATAAAAACTAATTAAGTCAAGATGTTAAGAAATAGATATCTCCTATGAATTATATGAACATATCTAATTAATTCTTACACTCTAATGCTCTAATATACGATGAGTGATTTAAAACTCTACATGTTCAAATGGAACTACAGTTTGTTCTTTGAATGCGTGAACTGTGTGACCTGATTGTGAAAAATAATTTACTGCAATCTAAGGCTGCATTGCGAAGAATATAATATTCAGAACAAAGGAGATCAAAAGTACTCAAAGCACATCAGGAAAGGCAGAGCTCTTCTTTGTATTAGAATGCCAGCTAGTAAAGATTAAAGGATAAAATTAGAAATGCTGCACCTGCCAATGTAATAACTGATGAAGGCAAGGGTCATCAATAGATGCTAAAACTATAGGTATAAATCTTGGAGAACAAGATAATCATATAGTCTTAAATTATTACCTCACATATTGTGGATTAATTACAAAGGAGAATACTGACCTTTATAAAGGAGGGTCTGGAAACACCATCTTAAATAATGGTGATCAAATGACCAAAATGTTTGCCGTCAGTAATGAGACCAACTGATACCATGCTCCTCTTAATGTGATAGAATGATGGGACACAACTTTACCTATGTAATATTCTTGTGAAAATGTTTAACCTGAATTTAATAATGAAAAAGCAATCACATCAGTTCAAATTGTGGAACATTCTATAAGACACCTATCCCAGAGTCTTTAAAAAAGAAAAAATGATCAAAGAAAAAGAAAAGTGAGAGAACTTGAAGAAGGTTAAAGAGACATAACCACCACATGTAAACCATGGTCCTTTGTTGGATCCTGGGGCAGGGAAAAAAAGAAACACCTGTACATAACAATTGGACAGTTGGGGGTATTTGAATGTTGACTGTATATTGTCATAGCAATGTTACATTGGATGTGTTGATGGTATAGTGGTTATGTGGGAGAATGTTTTTGTTCTTACAAAATATGTGCTAATATATTTAGGGGCAGTGTGTTATAATGTCAGCAACTTAATATCAAAGCTTCAGGTAAAAATTCATATATTTATATACAGACAGAAAAAAGTAAATAAGATAAAATATTAAAATTTGTGAATGCAGGTGAAGAATATGCAGGTGTTCAATATAGCATTCCTTCAACTTTTCTCTAGGATTATTATGTTTTTACTTGGGATAAAAAGAGTACATCAGGAGTACTGAGTTCAGTTCTTGATACCACATTTTAAAGGAGATTTCCAGGTCCCAGAGAAAGGTGAAAGGATTAAATATCAGGATGATGAGGATCAAGAAACAATGTCAAATAAAAAATTGGGGATTGTTCACATGCAGAAGAGACAACTACTCCTCTGGATGTTAAAATACAGTCATATAGAAGATGGAGTAAATTTCTTCTTTCTTCTGAAAGAATGCCTCAAACAAATGATTGAATGTAACAAGCACCCTAAGACCAAAAAGAGCAGAAATCGAATAGCATTTTTGCTGACGTGGGTGAGAGGTCTATGGAAAAGACCCCTTCACTCCCCTTCAACTCTAAGAGTCCATGGTTGAAATCAGAAACAGGACATAGTCTT